>NC_133320.1:9742993-9891215 GCF_012295235.1 Primulina huaijiensis
AATAAAAAAAAAAAAAAAAAAAAAAAAAGACACGTGGACAAAAAGAGATCAAACACATTTTTTCCCAACACAGATCGAAAGCAAATTTTTGTTTGTTTTTGGATATTTTTGAGTAATTTACCATTAATTATAGATCGACCACAACTGACAGACGAATTATTCCTAATTTTGATTTGTTTTGTTAAATGAATAATAATCAAATTTAGAATGTTGACATCCTTCAGAAATAATTTTAGACCAGTTATGCATGCATGGTGGGGGACAGAGCCAGCGGAGAAGAGCTTGGACAGAAGTAAAGGAAGATTCAGCTACTCCTCAAAGAAGTGACGAAAACCTTAGTTAGAAAAAAAAAAATACATGTCTCAAATTTCTTTTCCTACCAGAAATTGACAAACTCCAAGGTTAATTTCAAAATACACAAAGAAGAGTTCCAACAAAGAATAATACTAGAACAAAACAAATCCCAGATTCCAAGGCACAAAGATCATCAACACAACCAATATAACAATAAGTTTTACATAGATTTAGTAGCATCAATCTGCAAATTGCATCAGCTCACTTTATTCTCTTCAATGCATAAGACCAAAAACAATCGATGCTTCCCAGATTGCCATCAATGATCGTCCGGGCACTTTGGCTGAAGCTGCAATTAAAATGTATAAACATGTTATGGAATCCAGTGGGCACAACAGAGCATTGTCTGAAATAAGTATTAGTTCACACTAACCACACAAGCAATTCCTTCCATTCTGTCCTACAAAACAATGATATATAGGTCTAATCATTTGCAAAGCATTTGACACAGAATCTATGCAGCATACATCATCAAAGATGTGAAAAAGGACAATATAATTGTTTCTGAGAGCAATGATCTAGTCTATCATCGGTCTCACGCGAAAATAATGATCACGATGATATTCAAAGAACATGATGAAAATACACCATTTTAGGCATTTCAATGTATTGAGTATCAGAGTATCATTATTGTCATTCGAAGCAATACACGAGAAATCCTACACAACAAGATTAAAGTTTAGAATATCAGCAATTTGAGCAAAATGTAAGGTATGCCTCTGTACTTTGCCCAACAAAACCATTCTGACAACTTTGCATGACAGTGCTAAGGATTAGGAGCTGGAAATTATTTGCAGGTAAGTACTGGGTTCATTTTTTTTCACAAGAAACAAAGTTCATTAATAAATCTGAAAGTATGGCTGAAGGATAAGACATCCTTTCAAACAATCTTGTGTGTAATATTTTGGATTTTTTAATCCTTCCAAGCAAATAATAGGGGTTACCCATATGTCATAACGATGTTACATTTTTCTGGACATGCCCATTAAAAGCTGAGTTCCTTTAAGATCTTATACCAACTAGACATAGTTAAAGCACATGATAAGAAAGAGCGGAATACAATGCTAAAATGAAAGCAAAGAATGCAATGATGGTTGTGGGATTGTGCAATTTAAAAGTGATAGCGGACAAGAGAATAAACAATCATTAGGGGTGATCCGTGAGTCCAGGGATAATTATTTCAATTTCTTTATTGGTAAGGGTAGAGTATATAATTGGATTAAGTCCTCTCTAGATGATAACTCCTCTCTAGATGAGAAACTAGGTTTTGCCATTATCCTTACTAGCAAGCTTGTGTTTACCTAGGCCATGAATTCTCTGTTACACCAACTAATAGCCCACAAGATCGCTTGCCCATTACAGGATTTACCGTGCTTCCCGTTGACGGACTTAATGTACCATTGGGTTACATTGTTACAATGATTACCATCCCTGGGCCAAGTTTTACTTGATAGTGCATCCACAAAATTCAAGTAGTGCCAGAGGAAAAATCAATAGTGCTACAAATAATTTTACTATGGGAAGCAGCACAAAGCAACTGTGACGGCTTAACTCAAATGGTCAAAACAAAATCCAAAGCTATTGGAACATTCTGTAGTAATTGTTTTACAAGCAGTAACAAGTGAAACAAACATCGTCTATCGGCCAAGGACGTCCATCTGAGTAAGGCCACTAATTGTGAGTTTACTGACACAACTCTTACTCGCAGTCCCAATTTTGCACTCCACCTTGAGGACAAGGTTGTTTTGCAGATGAGTAGAATGATAAGATATTAAAGGCATAAAAAATATTGCCACTCTGGCATCTCTATATTCTCTCTTTCTGAGCGTAGATTCTCTCATCTTTCCGAATTCTAATATCCTGGAGTTCAACACTCTCTCAACTCAGTGTTCAACTACTTGAATTCCGTTTGCACCAAGTCGAGGGTTCGGAACTAGAAAAATAAGACAATTCGGATTTCAACTAAGCTAGGTTATAAAAATAAGCACTATTTAATTCCCTTAAACAGAAAGTAGACAGATGTATATGTTTACCCAATTTAAACGAGAATAACCAGCAACACAAAATCGCATTCCATGATAATTGAACAAAATAAACAGGAAACAAATAAGAACAAAAAGGGAAACATGAACAACAAATCTAGATAAAAGAGGATCAAGGAGGAGACCTGTGTGAGATCAATGGCCACCGTGTTGCTTGTGCTCGAGGTGACGGCGCTCCTCGGGCAGGGCGAGGAGGTAGGACAAGGCCATTCCTCCGAAACACACGTGATAGAGCGGATCTATGGAACTGGTCTCGATGTACTTGGCGTGGTAATTGTCGAGTCCACGCTTCACAGAGTTACTGACATGACTGACGGTGAAAATGGGCTTCAGACGAGCAGGTAATTCCTTCACCTTCAGACCCTTGATCTCGTTGTAGAAACTCCTCAACGCCATTTTCGAACCTGAATTGATTGATGAGGAACCCTAATTGCTTCGGTTGATATCGCAAAGGCAACTGATGTTTGGATTATTCAATTTATCTTTTCAACCAAAACGTTTCGGTTTATATTTTTTCTTTCCAAAGCTTTTGCCTTGAATTTTAAATCGATTATTTAAAACTAAAAATAGACATTTTGTTTTTAATCTAGTATTGATAAATTGTAAAATTGATATTTTATGTTAAAAGTAAAAATTTACGGTAAAAATTTAAAATATCAAACTCACAAAATATATCAAACTACACGCTTTATAAAATTTTTCTCCTACTCAATTGTTGTTTTTTTTTCATACATTTAGAGACTTATTTATAGAATTTCTTTGGAAATAATCTAAAAATAAATACATCATCACACACTAATTTTCAATATTTACAACTCTTATTTTCAACATTCAAATATTCCAACTCTCATTTTTCAACACTCCTCCTTGTGATGATGATCATGATACAATGGTTGTCTTCATTACGTGTTTTATACTGCCTCATTAAAAACCTTTTAGGAAAAACCAATTGGTTAAAAATCATAGTAAGGGAAAAAGAGTACAGTCACGTAAACTCCTCTTCATGTTAACACGAACGATTCTTCACAAATTTCGTTGACTGCGCATTCCAATGTTATATATATGTTTTTTGAATATTGTCGTAGGAAGTACCTTTGTGAAAAGATCTGATGAGTTTTCACTTGATTGAATGTAACGAATATCAATATCTTTATTCTTCTCAAGCTCTTGGGTGAATGCGAAGAACTAAGGGGGAATATGTCTAGTTCTGTCGCTTTTTATATATCCTTCTTTCAATTGAGCAACACATGCAGCATTATCTTCATTTATTGTCATGGACTTCTTGTCGAATGATAATCCGTATGATGTTTGGATATGTTCGGTCATTGATTTTAGCCATACACATTCACGGCTTGCTTCATGTAGTGCAATAATCTCGGTGTGATTTGATGAAGTTGTTACGAGTGTTTGTTTATGTGAACACCAAGAAATTGCAGTGCCTCCACGAGTAAATACATATCCGGTTTGGAAACGTGCCTTGTATGGATCAGATAAATACCCAGCATCAGCATAACCAATTATGCTTTGATTGGTATCTTCTGAATACAAAAGTCTCAAGTGTGTCGTTATTCGTAGATAATGAAATATATGTTTAATTCTGTTCCAGTGTCTTTTTGTTGGATATGAACTAAATCTTACCAATAAATTTACAGTAAAAGATATATCAGGTCTTGTGCAATTTGCAAGATACATAAGGGTACCAATAACACTTAGATATGGTATTTCATGACCAAGAATAACTTCATCATCTTCACATGGACGGAACAGATCTTTTTCTATGTTTAATAGTCTAACAACCATTGGAGTCCTTAAAGGATTTGATTTATCCATATTAAAACGTTTAACGACATTTTCTGTATAATTTGACTGTGAACAAATATTCCACATTCTCTGTATTCAATTTGCAAACCTAGACAATACTTTATTTTTCAAAGGTCCTTCATTTAATTCTTCCTTCAAGTACGACACAACTTCTTGAATTTCTTTATTCGTTCCAATGATGTTTAAATCAACATATACAACAATAATTACGCATCCAGATGTTGTTTTCTTAATGAAAACGCAAGGGCATATTGAATTGTTTACATGTCTCTTTTTCATTAAGTGTTCACTTAGCCGATTATACCACATTCGACCGAATTGCTTTAACCAATATAATGATCTTTGCAATTTTTATATATATATATATATATATGTGTGTGTGTGTGTGTGTGTGTGTGTGTGTGTGTGTGTGTTAGGATCGGTTGATTGATTAATAAACACTCACGATTTTACAATCTTTTCGAATGAAGTGTCAGTTCTGTGACAAACTGAAACTTAGGAATCTCGTCGATCAATGACAATCAGTTTAACTGATAATAATTGCGGAAGTAAACTGACTGAAAGATAGAATAAATGACTGAAGTAAGAACACACAAAGATTTATGGATGTTCGGAGACTTCAAATGCTCCTACGTCACCACTTCTATCACAAGGATAGGATATGCACTAAAAGACTTTGATCGATACAAAACTTGTACAGACCCGCTTCAGTTTGGACTTAACACTGCCAAAACTGAAACTCTTAGTTTATGAAATATCTCACAGTTATTCGACTGATCTTAGCACAACTGACCTAATTAAAGATCAAATAAACAACAAAACAGTTTGTGCTTATAAGCTCGAAAAATAGCCTCAAATACTACAAATAAATCAGATAAGTGTGAGCTTTTTGATTCTTGAGTAAGAGCGATAAATTCTGCAAGTTAACAGCAAGCTTGAGAGAATAGATAGATCGATTAGATGTGTTTTTGTTCTCAACTGCTCTCTCACCTATTTATAGGCTTCTCTTCAACGGTAATATTAAATATAATTTGAATCTTTATATCCGTTGATTGCCACGTCAAAATTCCTCTGACATTCGTACATTGTAAGCTCTGAAATGCGGCGTTCCACTATGAGTTGAAGTCTGATTTGTACTGTTGTTGGTTGGGTGTCCTTTTCTCCAACTGATGACGTGTACAGCTGAATGATCAGCTAATAAGCAATCGCTGGTAAGCTCATAACTCAATATATCAACTGATCAGTCAGTTGACTTCGTAAGTTCAGTTCAGCTGGTTTCAGTTGCCTTCGATAAACTGCGCATTAATCTTCAGTTAGGCAACTGTCAGTTGATTTATGTAGTTCAGTTACTTGATCAGTTTAGTCCGATTAAACACTTAGTTTTTCAAACAACCGAAATTAAGTTTCCAACAATATATATTACTATCGAGTGAGCCGTATAAGTAAGCTGTGATAATATCCATTAGACGCATTTCTAAATTTTCAGATACCGCCAAACTAATCAAATACCGAAACTTAATTGCATCCATATTAGGAGAATACGTTTCTTCATAATTAATTTCAGGTCTTTGAGAAAAACCTTGTACAACAAGTCGAGCTTTATATCTTACTATTTCATTTTTCTCATTTCGTTTTCGAATAGAAACCCATTTGTATCCAACAGGTTTTACACCTTCAGGTGTAAGGACTATAGACCCAAAAACTTTACATTTATTTAGCGAATCCAATTCAACTTGGATGTCGTCTTTCCATTTTATGCAGTCCCGTCGATTTTTACATTCATCAAATGATTTTGGTTCATGATCTTCATTGTTGTTTATGATGTCAAATGTCACATTATAAGAAAATATATCATCAATTTCTTTTATATCTTTTCGGTTCCATATTTTTCCTGTATTAATATAATTGATAGAGATTTCACGATTCTCATCAGTTTGTGATTCTGATAGAACATTTTCATCATCATGTATTTCTACCAGAATATCATTCTCTATTTTGTGATCATTGTATTTCTCTATACTTTTTCTTTTTCTAGAATTTTTATCCTTGGAACCGATTGGCCTTCCACGCTTCAGGCGTTTAATAACATCATGAGCGTCTTCAATTTGTTTCTTTGAAATTTCAATTTGAGCAGGGGCATTTACAGCATGTAAATATGATTTAGTTACCCCTTTTGTGTCTGCAAATGTATCTGGTATTTGATTTGCTATTCTTTGTAAGTGAAAAATTTGCTGTAAATAATTTTCACATTGTTTAATTCTTGTATCCATATGTAACAATGATGATGTATACCATGTAATTTCATTTTCGATATGTTTCTTTTCTCCCCCTAACATTGAGAAGATTTTCTCATTAAAATGACAATCAGCCGAACGTGCTGTAAACACGTCATCTGTCTGAGGATCAAGATATCGAATGATTGATGGGCTATCGTAACCGATATAAATTCCGATCTTTCTTTGAGGTCCCATTTTTGTTCGTTGAGGTGGTGCAATAGGCACATATACCATACATGCAAAAATTCTCAAATGAGAAATGTTTGGTTGAACTTTTCAAGTTCGCAATCTTGATTTTGATGTTAAAAAAACTTGTTATTGTATTTCTAACATATTTACTCAAGTTTGAAGTTATTAACACAAGAAGCAAACTGAAACCGAATTCTGCACAAACTAAGTTTCTGGCAAGTTTTGGTGTTTTGATGATATCTCTCAACTGGATAATCCAAATGACAATCCGCAAACTTAAATGATCAGAAAACTCAATTTGGAACAAGTCTTATTTCACATCAGTTGGGCAAATTCGTATGTTATTAAGGTCTAACTGATCGCTAAATTACCGAACTGATTCCACGAAAACAACAATCAGTTGGGTTTGAGCTGTTGCGGTATTTTGGTCATATCTCTCAGCTCGATTATCAAAATGAATCGATTCAGTATACGTTGAAAAGATAAGACGATGATCTACAAATAATTCTCAAAAGTCAAAGTCTGAATCAAAGCTTAAGATTCTGATAAAAGATGATGAAACTACTGGTTCTGCACAAACTGAAATCAGCTATGCTGATTTCGGCACATCATCTGAAACTGTATTGAACTGAACCAGCTGCTGACCAGCTGAACTGAACTGAACCAGCAGTTGAACAACTGAACTGAACTGAAACTGAACTGAAACTGAATCAAACCAGTTGAACTGAACAAGACCAGCTGAAACTGAACTAGACCAGTTCAACTGAACCAGTTGATCAGAGTTGACCAGTCGAGAAAATGTCCAGCAAGGCGAATTTGACCGTTGCAATATCAGAAACAGTACAGAAACTTTCCAAACGGTCATATTCTTGTATCTAACGTATATATCATTGTTGGAACTTATAAATAAAAAATATTGAAGATCAAACAAGAGTTTTTTGAAGAGGATTCAAAGCATGGGCAGTTAGCATGAATATATAAACTAGTTGAGAGCACAAGTCTTTGTGTGAGGATACAGTTGAGATGTACACTGTAACTGATAAATTCCTCACACACAATCACTCACACATATACAAGAGAGTTTAACTTCAAATATTAGTTGAGTGGGTCTTCACACAAAGATGTAAAACAATGTGTACGAAGACGTAAACAATGTATTTGTAGTCTTTGCATATGAGACATTAAACAATATGCTGACTGTGAGGTGCTGCCTATAATCTTGAGTGCTAGGAGTTCTAGTTGGGTGCTGCCCTTCTGGAGTGGGTTTGTACAAAGAATTGTATAAATCAAAGTCTTCTAGTGAATCCTTTCCAAGGGAAAGAAGGGGTGACGTAGGAGCATTTGAGGTCTCCGAACATCCATAAACAAATTCGTGTTTATTTGTTTATTGCATTTATTTATCATTTTCATTGCTTTTAAAGATTCATTGTTGAAATATTTTATGTGTTTTTTAAATACCAAAATATTGCATACAAAGTATTTGATAAAATGCTTCAACTAAAATATTTTTATTCATTCAACTTGCATATATTTTAAATGTTTTACAAACTATTTAATCGGTTTCTACGAAGGATTATTTCGAGATTATTCCGCTTGGTTTGAACACCAAACTCGATTTAATTCATCGGTGTTCAATATTCAAGAACCGAGCTATTGTAGCTCAACGATTACCCCTAATCGATCCTAACACTTGGTATCATAGCGGATTGTTCTTGAAAGAACATTGAAACTGATTTTGATGTTTAAAATTCGAAAATTTCAGATTTTTTAAACATATATATGCAAAACTAAATTTTTGTGCAGCTTGCAAGAAAAATGACATATCTCCTTGCTCAAATGTAAAAATGACAAACTGCTTTTTGCGTTGCAAACTAAACTCGTAGAGGATTACAGCGGTATAAAATTTGCAGCCTAATTATGCTCGAGAAAAAGCAGTTTATTCATTGAAGGCAGAGCATATGTGCTGCGGTAGAAAACGAGCAATGGAGAAATTTGGTTAGTTATCCCTCTTCTTTTATAAATTTCAAAATTTCAAAAATATATGGGGAGAACTCATTATAATTTTAATGAGTAGATTATTTTTAAATATTGAGGGGGAGAAAATTTTGTTTAAAATGTTTTGAAAATATGACTTTTTGATTCAGACAGAAAAGGGGAGAAATATGTCAGTTGAGTTGATTGTTTCTCCAAGTTTTGTGATCATCAAAAAAGGGGATATTGTTAGAACTTTTCAATTTCGCAATCTTGATTTTGATGTTAACAAAACTTGTTATTGTATTTCTAACATATTTACTCAAGTATGAAGTTGTTAACACCAGAAGCAAACTGAAACCGAATTCTGCACAAACTGAATTTCTGGCAAGCTTTGGTGTTTTGATGATATATCTCAACTGGATGATCCAAATGACAATCCGCCAATTGAATGATCAGAAAACACAATTTGAAAAAAGTCGTATTTCATGTCAGTTGGGCAAATTCAGATGTTATCAAGGTCTAACGGATCGCTGAATTATCGAACTGATTGCACGAAAACAGCAATCAGTTGGGTTTGAGCAGTTGCGGTATTTTGGTCATATCTCTCAGCTCGGGTATCGAAATGAAGTGATTCAGTATGAGTTGGAAAGATAAGACGATGATTTACAAAGCATATTCCGAAGTAAAAGTCTGAACCGAAGCTTAAGATGCTGATAAAAGATGATGCAGCTACTGGTTCTGCACAAATTGAAATCAGCTAGGCTGATTTCAGCACACCAGCTGAAACTGAACTAAACTGAACCAGCTGCTGACCAGCTGAACTGAACTGAACTGAACCAGCAGTTGACAAACTGAACTGAACTGAACCTGCTGCTGAACCAGTTGAACTGAACCAGACCAGCTGAAACTGAACCGAACCAGTTGAACTAAACCAGACCGGCTGAACTAAACCAGTTGACCAGTCGGGAAAATGTCCAGCAAGGCGAATTTGACCGTTGCAATCTCAGAAGCAGTACAGAAACTTTTCAAACGGTCATATTCTTGTATCTAACGTATATATCATTATTGGAGCTTATAAATACAACATATTGAAGATCAAACAAGAGTTTTTTGAAGAGGTCTCAAAGCGTGGACAGTTAACATGAATATATCAGCTAGTTGAGAGCACAAGACCTTGTGTGAGGATGCATTTGAGATGTACACTATAACTGATAAATTCTTCACACACAATCACTCACACATATACAAGAGAGTTGAACTTCAAATATTAGTTGAGTGAATCTTCACACAAAACATAAAACAATGTGTTTGTAGTCTTTGCATATGAGACATTAAACAATATCATGATTGTGAGGTGCTGCCTACAATCTTGAGTGCTAGGAGTTCTAGTTGGGTGCTGCCCTTCCGGAGTTGGTTTTTACAAAGAGTTGTGTAAATCAAATTTTTCAAGTGAATCCTTCCCAAGGGGAAGAAGGGGTGACGTAGGAGCATTTGAAGTCTCCGAACATCCATAAACAAATTCATGTTTATTTTTTTATTGCATTTACTTATCATTTTTGTTGTTTTTAAAGATGCATTGTTGACGCATTTTATGTGTTCTTCAAATACCAAATATTGAATACAAAGTGTTTGATAAAATGCTTCAACTAAAATATTTTTACTCATTCAACTTGCATATATTTTAAATGCTTTACTAAATATTTATTCGGTTTCTACGAAAGATTATATCGAGTGTATTCAGCTTGGTCTGGGCTCGGGTTCGGGACTGTTCTAGGGTCAGTAAGGGTCGTGGGTCGTCAGTGGTTATATGGCTAGAGGAGTCCTAGGGTCACTAGGAGTCTTGGGCCAGGAAGGGTTCACGTGCAGATTTTTGTGGCTCGGTTGCAGGGCTTGGGCATGAGCTAGGTTTAGGTTTTATGGGTCAAGGTCGGTCAAGAGGGTGCCTAGGTGGTTTGGCTAGGGTTTGGCTTGAGGTGGCTCGGTCGTGGCTCGAGTATTCCGCGAGATGGCTCGAGTGGTTTATATATGTGTCAATTTCGAAAATCAAGGAACTAAAATTGGAACCATGGGTCCACGGGTGTGGTTCATGGCTCCCAAGGGTTGAATAAATAATAAAAGTTTATAAAATAAGTTTCCATAAAATAATATTTTTGATCTTTTAAAATTTCTTGTTTGCCCAAAACCGGCTTCCTGGGAAAAATCGAGCTCGGCTCGTAAAATAATTCGAACTCAAACATTTTTAGGAAAATTAAATCATTTTTAATCATATTAGGAAGCCTTGACATTATTAAATAAAAATAAACATTTTTGCCTTGGTCGTTCCCGGTCTCCTTTCCCCTACATATTATCGAATATTCGGGTAAAATCCTTAATTTCATGACATCATGTCATAAAATCATTTAATAATGCAATTATACATTTAATCATAACTTAATTATCATGCAAGCATTTAAAAGCAATTAAATAAAACAATTAAACAATTAAAACAATTTCGCATGCATGTGGTTTACGTAGGTTGGTTTTTCGGACGTTATGGATTGTATTAGAAATTGATTTGTGTTTGAAAAGTATGCTGACCCGCAACGGAAAAGTGACATATGTTACAATTTTTAGCATAATTATCTGAGTATTAGTTCAAATAAAATGAGACCAATTTCCTTAGAAATCTAATACATAGTAATAAAACTTTCATGTTTTGAGTTTTGTCCAAATCCATTTGAAAATAGAGGCAAAAGCATCCCGAATTGTATCGTGTGCGTTGCATTTCCTGCACTGACACATTTTGGGAAAATGAGCATAACTCTCGTATCCGATATCCAAATTGAGTGAGGTTTGTGGAAAATGAAAGCTAAGACATAGATCTACAACTTTAATGTTTACCACCTTCGCTAATTCGTAACCTGAAATAGCGTTTTGGACAGAGCAAGGCGTGCACCCGAGCAGAACCAAGCGCACGGGCAGAACCAGGCGCGCGGCCGCGCGAGTTCTGGCGCCACCGCGCGCACCACCCTACTGCACACGATTTAAGGCTGATAAGAATGGATTTTTTATATAGTTATCTTCCATTTCCACTGAAATTTGAAGAGAAAACAAGAACCCAAGGTTCTATCGTCCGAATCTATATCGAAACGTTGTCCAAACTTAAAACAAACTATATATTCAGAATCCTCGCGTCAAGAGCTTTCTTTTGAGGTAAGATTGTTTTGGTTTCAGCAGCTTTAATTATTGAAATGCTGGAATAGAATGTATTTGAAGTCGAGATCCATATATGTAGTAGAATAACCGACAAGAAACTAATTTTCAAAGTCGGAATTGAATTATGTTATGATTTCAATTTGTTATGAATTTTCAAAGTTTCAAAAGATATTTGAAACTTATATTGTTGATTTTGAATGATTTTATTGATTGAAATGAATATGTTATTGATATATATAAAGTTTTTATACTGAAATCTTAAAGCTACATTGATTGGAACGAAGAATTGAGGTATGTTACGACCGAGTAACATACAACAGGTATCTGTATCGTATGATATATGTTTGATTGATTTGACTTAGAATATGTGTCTATATGCCTTATTTGTTGAGTTGAGGTGGCATACATGACATACACGTTGAGCTATGATCTTTGGATACCTTGATATGATTGGATTTGATTCTGAGGTTTGTGAACACGATGCTATGTTTGGCATTATGTTGGCCTTAAAAACATAGTCATTAGTGACCCCGATGATTGATTGAGTTTTGGGATTTGATGGCGCATTGTCGACGCTATCTGTAGAGCCCAAATTCAGTGCACGTATAACCCATGCATCTATTTAGTTATTAAATCATTTAATTAATTTTAAATGAGCTTTAGACATGCATGATTTATGAAAATGCATTATTTTTAAATTATTCATGTTTATGTGATGCACGTTAAAATGTTTTTCGAATTTCATGTTTCAGGCGAGTATTCGAAGTTGGATCAAGGAAAAGACCGGTGACGATTTTGGTAATTTAAAAGGCGGTATTTTAATTTTAGTTAAGGATGAGGCATTTCAAATAATTTATTTAGTTTTAGCATTCTAAAAGCCTAAGTTATTTATTTGAGTGAGTTTAGAATTTTAAAACTTTTAAAGTTTAGCAAGTGTGCTTTTATTTTTAAATTAGGGACTTGGTTTGTAGTGAGGATTGACATTTTAATCAGCCTTTTATTAGCATTTTTTAGTTAATATTTTTAATTGTGTAATTAAGTCATTTAATTCCCTAATTAAACTCAAAACTCACGCACACACACACACTTTTACACACACCTATACACGACACAACACACACACATGTTTCATTCAAACTCTTATTATTTTGAGAAGAGAAAATTATGGTTCTTGGAACCTTCGAGCTGCCGCCCCTTCCTCTTATTTCTTTCAGCAAATTTTCGTCGATCTCATTGCAAGAAAATCGTTCCACGGTCGTCACGGATCAAGCCTCGCTTCCTTCCCGCTTCGGTATCGCCGTATCGTGAGTTTTTCACATTAAAGGCACGTATAATCTGTTTTTCCTGCGTCGATCTTGTCATAGTATTTATTTTGATGTGTTATGTATGAAATCATGTTTATAAGATGTAGTAGTTTGAGCAAAAAAATTATTTGATGTGTTTTGAAGAAATCCTCTGATCTGAAAACTCAAATTTTACTTATTTTGATTTACTGTGATTTTTCAGTCGTGAATCTGAGCAAACTTTCAACACAAAAAACGTAGAAATTTTTGATACCTTTGATTTGATATAAAATTCAAAATTTTTGGACGAAAATTGAGTGAGTTATGGTGTTTTTTGTGGGACTGCTCAAGCTGCGATTTTTACGTAAATTGTGTTCTTGAAGTTATATGTTGCAGGCTTCGTTGGGAATCGACGGGTGATCGCTGCTACATTTAGGTAAGTCAAGAATGATATTGGGATTATTATGTGGTGTCTTATTTCATGTCGTTAGGCTCCAAGTTGAATCAAGATTCGTAAGAAGAAAAATGGTGTCGAATTTCGGGTTGTGTCGTTGGTTGTTGCTTGTCGCTCTTGGGAACAATTTTAATGATTTACTTGGGTTTGGTACAATGTCGTAGCGTCCTAGGATGGGTCTCGAGGTGTCGATTCATAGCCATTTGGGTTGGTTGAGGAGAATGAATTATCATGTCAAGTTTTTCACGCAGGTTTCGACCTTCAGTGCCCAGCCGGGCCCTCACACGGACCCTGACACGGGGTCCGTGCCTTTGTTTCCTTCGAGTAGCCATTTTTTCGAGCTGACACGGACCGTCACACGGACCAGGGCACGGGGTCCGTGCCTTTGTTTCTTTTCGGTGTCAAAATTTGCGAAGCTACCCGGACCCCTACATAGACCCTAGCACGGGGTCCGTGTCCTTCCTTCTTTTCGATAGGTCTTTTAGCGAACCTACACGGACCCGGGCACGGGGTCCGTGTACTCAGGTTTTTGGGAAAAGTTTAATGTTTGCTTCGGGGTTTGATGTCATGGTTTAGTACAAGGATTACCAAGGTCGAGTCATGGGAAATTTTAGAATGTCCTAATAAATGATTGAGCTTGAGAGTAAGCATGATAATTACGTCTAAGCTATGCAAGTTAAGTATGCAATTTCTTATTAGTATGTGCAGCAGCGGCCCCAGTCAAAGTCCAACGGATCCCTCAACGCCAAGTAAGTATGTTGACGTGCAAGAAAATATTTCAAGTTTTTTAGGTATGCTAAATGTCTTGTGACCAAATTATGAATGGGTTTGGAAGTCGGTGAACGTGGCCGAGGACCTCTCAACCCCGTTAAAGCATGAACGGGTTTAGATCAGGATTGGAAAGCGTTAAAGCATGAACGGGGACCAATCCACCCGTTAAAGCATGAACGGGGATCTCATGTATGTGGCAGTGGATACGTCCCTGTCAGCCCAGTACTGTGGATTGTCTGATCAGGCATTTATTATGTATGGGTCATTTGCTTTGAAACACGCCTCTACGCAAAATGATGAAGTTATGTACGTTCAAATATGTTCAAGTATGCAAGCATGTTTTAAGAAAAGTTTTATGTTGATGGCACGTCTATGTATGTATATACGTATGTTCAAGTTTTGTTATGCAAGTTCAAGTTTCATGTATGTACTCCTTATTTGAAAGTTGCATGTGGTTTTATTACGTATTATTCGTTACTTTCAGTTTATACGTGTTGAGTCTTTAGACTCACTAGACTTTATCGATGCAGGTGAGGATGATTTCGAGGAGACTAAGGGTGGTGACCAAGGAGCAGGCTTGGACTGAGCGGGAGGCTAAACCTGAGGACAGCCATGTTTTGAAGTTTTCATGCAATGCTTAAAATACTTTAATTTGATATTCTGGCTAGGATGTTTTGAACAAGCGTTTATCTTAGTAAAATTTTTATTGGTGATCTTTTACTTCAAATAGTTCGATTGAACAACGTGTGGTTAACCGAATTGATGGTTCATTTTCGTATTTAAGAAAATTTTAAATTTTTCCGCAAATTTTAAATAGTTAAAAAGTACGGTACGTTACACTATCATACAATCATCCCTTATGGCCGGTATGCCAATTCGAGCATTGATTTGATAGCGATTCGATTGATTCTGATATATGTTCAGTGGATGGGCATTTGACCTGATACCTCCACAACATACATACATTGCATATCATATAACATTGTTTAGAAACTTGTGGTATATATTGTGGTTGTTCCATACGAAGCTTTGCTAACCCAGAGGAGGCTGTTGTTGTCTTTGTGTGTGGACAATGACAGGTACTCTAGGATATCAGGAGACGGAGAGGGTAATTCTGGAGGGAGTCACATTTGAGTATTCTGAGGTTTAGTGGTTTATCCCAGTATGTATATGTATTTTTATATTGAGGCATGTCCCGAGGATATGAGTTGTTGTATGTATTTGATTTGGATTATGTGTGGGCGTATTTTACGATGAGACATGATATACTATTTTGAATATTATAATTAAAGATGACATGTTTTTTGGGCTAACTGTAAAGAAATTTTAACTCTTTTTTCGCTGTAATTAATTAACTATAATGCAATTGCATTGTAATCACGATTAAGAGTTAAGGGCCCCACATGTTCATTCAATTTCAAAGGTGCCATGCGATAATGAGCTTTAGAAATAGGCGCAGTCCACAGTACAAGATCAATACTAAATTCAACCTCTCGATGAGGTGAAAAATCAGGAATCTCATCGGGAAATACATACGGGAACTCTTTCGCAACAAAAATATCTGATAAACTGGCTCTTTTTTAGAGACATCAATAGCATCTATAAGATAACCCTCATCCCCGCCAAACAAAAGTCGGGAGATTTTCAAAGAGAATACCAAAGAAATTTTAGCTTGGGAACCCTTGCCATAAAAATTCCACTTGAGTCCATCAACAGGTCGAAATCGAACCACCCCATGAAAACAATCGAAAGTAGCTTGATTTGTTGTCAAGATATCCATGCCAACAATACAATCAAAGTCGTGCATTGGAAGGACAATCATATTAAAAAATATCACATTATCCTCATATATCAATGCACAATTATGCACAACTTGCTTAGACAGAATAATCTTTCCTGCTAGCGTGGCTATCAATAAAGTATCATACAATGAAGTACACAAAATATCATGAGATGCAACAAATGCATGAGATATGAATGAGTGAGATGCTCTTGTATCAAATAAAACACGTGCAGGATAATCGCAAAGTATGCAAATACCTGCAATAACACCACCAAGAGCTTCTTTTGCCTGATCCTCGGTACCACCAGGTCCTTGATATTGTGGAACATTCAACTGCTGGAAAGAGGGAATATGAATATTAGATCTCATCATTTCAAGGCCACCTCGAAATCTTGGCCGGGGTTGGGACGAAGTCATACCCCTATTCGAACATACATGAGAGAAATGGCCTTCCTCCCCGCAATGATAACAAGTACCAAACATACCCCGACACTGCTCAATAGTATACTTGCCTCCACAATGACTACAATAAGGAGCAATAACGTGACTCCCTCGTCGGGATCCACTGGAACTAGAAGAAGATAAAGAAGCAATAGAACCAGTCTTTTAAAACTTTTTACCTTTAGGACGCAAGGTAGGCTGCTGAGCTGACACTTGAGGTGGAGGAATGTACTGAGGACCTCCTCGCCTTAATCCATATTCGGCTACCTTTGCTTGTTCAACTGCCTCTGCGTAGCTCATAGGCAAACCAGAACAAACAAAAGTATATATAACAGGATGTAACACATTCACAAACCTATTATATTTAGCTTTTGCGTTCGCAGCAACATGAGGCGCATATTTCAACAAAGTAGAAAATTTCGAAGCATATTCTGCAACAGTCATCGTTCTTTGCTGCAGACTATTGAATTAATTTTCTTGTGCAGTATAATACGAAGGAGGAGAATACTGCTCCAAAAATTGGACCTTGAAGACATCCCATGTGACTTCAACCCCGGACTCTTTCAGTCCAATCTCAGCGGCTTCCCACCAAGATTTTGCTCGATCTTTTAATTGATAGAGAGCAATTTTGATTTTCCGATGCTTAGAATATTCAACAATATTAAACAAATGCTCGATATTCTTCAGTCAGGCCTCATGTAAAGCCCAAATTCAGTACGCGTATAACCTATACATTTATTTAATTATTAAATCATTTAATTAATTTTAAATGAGTTTTAGCCATGCATGATTTATGAAAATGCATTAGTTTAAAATATTTATGTTTATGTGATGCAAGTTAAAATATTTTTCGAGTTTCATGTTTCAGGCGATTATTCGAGGCGGGATCGAGGAAAAGACCGGTGACGATTTTTTTCTGCAAAATTTTAATGTGGTATTTTATTTTACGTTAAGGTTGGGACATATTAATTAATTTATTAAATTTCAGCATTTTAAAGCCTAAATTATGTATTTAGTGAGTTTAAAATTTTTAAAACTTTTAAAGTTGGCTTTGTGCACTTTATTTTTGTTAAAAAGGTGAATTTTATAAAATTAGTGTATATTTTATTTCAAATAAAAGAATTGTTGAGTTAGTGCTTGATTTAATATTAATTAGTGGTTAAACTTTAATTAAGCAATTTTCATTCCCTAAATTTCTACCTAACTCACGCACACACCCTTTCTACACACACACACTCACGTAACACACACACACACACACACACAATTCTTTGCACTCCTATTTCAGAATTTTTTTGAGGTAAAAACTTAGGGTTCTTGAGAGCAAGAGCAGCCGCCCCTCCCTCTTCAGTTTCCCAGCAAGTTTTCGTCACTTTTCTTCAAGAAAAATCGAGCCACATTCGTCCCGGATCAACCTCGCATCTTTCCCATGTCGGTATCGCCGTTTCGGTAAAGTTTATCATCATAAGGCACGTATAACCTCTCTTTTGTTGCGTCGATCATGTCATATTATGCGTTGCGTTATTTTATGCATAAAATTCATGTGTGATGGTCATAGTTTGAGCGGATAATTGATTGGATCGATTTTGAAGGAAAATTTTTAGATCTAAATCACGTTTTTACTGTTCTGGTTAAAACTACGAATTTTTAGTCAAGATTTTGAGAAAACTTTCAACACAAAAAAGGTAGAACTTTTTGATGCCTTCGATTTGATATAAAATTCGAGATTTTTGGATGAAAATCAAGTGAGTTATGACGTTTTTTGTGGGACTGCTCAAACTGCGTTTTCAGAAATTTATGATATTGATGTGTTCTTAAAGTTTTGTGTTGCAGGCTTTGTTGGAGATCGACGGGTGATTGTTGCTGCGTATAGATATATTGGTAATGATGTTTGGAGTATGTTTGAGGTTACGTTTCATGTCTTAGGCACTTGAACTAGTGGGAAGTCGTAGGAAATCGATTTGATGTCAATCGCCGCATTTTGTGTTGCATTGGGTAGTAGAGTGGACGTCGTGTTTTGAGGTGTTTGTACGAGTTTTGGTGCAATGTTATGGTGTCCTAAGAAGAGTCTTAAGTTGTTGAAACACATCCTTTAAGTGTCAAATTGGGTGAATAGACATTGCATAAGTTTTCTCGCAGGTACAGAAAAATCGAGGACACACAGACCTGCACACGGGCATTGACACGGGGTCCGTGCCTTTATTTCTTTTTGATGTCAAATTTGCGCAGGTACACGGACCCCCACCCGGACCGCAGCACGGGGTCCGTGCTTTCCCTTTTCTTCACGAGTCATTCCACCGCACCTACACGGACCCGGAGCTGGACCTGGGCACGGGGTCCGTGTACTTGAGTTTTGGGGAATATTATGGTATGCTTTGAGGTTTGATGTCTTGGTTTAGTGCAATGTGTAACAATGTTGAGTTACGGGAATTTTAGAACGTCCTAAGGAAATGTAAGAACTCGTGGGTAAGTTTGATTGTCACGTTTGAGTTACACCCATTAAGATATGAATTCACGTTAGTATGTTGCAGCAACGACCACGATCGAAGTCCAACTAATCCCTCAACGCCAAGTAAGTATGTATGACGTGCAAGAAAATATTTTAAAGTTTTTGAGGTATGCTAAATGTCTTGTGACCAAATTATGTTTAGGATTGGAAAGCGTTAAATTATGAACGGGAACCAATCCGCCCGTTAAATTATGAACGGGTTTAGATCGAGATTGGAAAGCGTTAAATTATGAACGTGGACCAATCAGCCCATTAAATTATGAACGGGGATATCATGTATGTGGCAGTGGATACGTCCCTGTCATCCCAGTACTGTGGTTAGTCTGATCAGGCGGTTATGTTATGGGTCACTTGCTTTGAAACATATCTCTACGAAAAATGATGAAGTTATATATGTTCAAGTATGTTCAAGTATGTAAGCATGTTAAGAAAGTTTATGTTGACGGTACGTCTAAGTATGTACGTACGTATGTTCAAGTTCATTTTGCAAGTTCAAGTTTCAAGTATGTATGTCCTATTTTAAAGTTGCATGTGGTTTTATTATGTATTACTTGCTATCCCAGTTTATACGTGTTGAGTCTTTAGACTCACTAGACTTGATCGATGCAGGTGAGGATGTCTATGAGGAGACAGGAGGTGGCGACCAAGGAGCAGGCTTGGACTGAGCGGGAGGCTAACCCGAGGACCGCAATGTTTAAGTTTTATGCAAAAGTTAAATTACTCTGATTTCATATTTTGATGGAAATACTTTGAGCAAACCTTTTGTAAGCAAATTTTATTGTAGTTATTTTGAACAACCTTGTCTTATGGGGGACTTGGTTGAGATATGTTATGGCAAACTTTGAAGGTTATTTCATGTTTAAGAAAATTTTTAATTTTTCTGCAAATTTTAAATAGAAAAAGTACGGCACGCCACACATCTGCTCTTTCTGCACTCTCAGATCCAAAGAACCTCGGTGGCTTCAAGTCATAGAATCGAGCCATCACAAGATCTATGGACATTTATTCGAACTGTCCAACCATCCTCTCAGTACTACTACTCGCAGTTTCATTTATGGGATCCATCTACAAAATAAAGTATGAATATCACAAATAAATATCAATTACACATCATCAAATATCAAATCAGTAGTCTCATCAATAACTTACTCAAACTAAATCAAGTAGGAGCAAGTAATACAAATAAATCAAACACAAACGCACAATTTATTTGTTCATATTCAAGTGTACACAAGACTCAATCGAGCATTCTCAGCTATGCTCTGATATTATACAGTGTGAGGTCCATAACTCCTCATCGTTATTACAATGCAATTTGATTAGAGCTAATTAATTGCAGCGGAAAACGAGTTAAAATTTTCTTTACTTTACAATGAGCCCAAAATGTGCCAGCTATAATTATAATACTAAAAATAGTATATATTCAAGTATCGTCTAAACGTATCACATCATAAAATATGCCCACACATAACTTAAATCAACTACATATAACAACTCATATCCTCGGGACATGACCCGATATATAGATACATTATACACTGGGATAAACCACTAAACCTCAAATCAACTCAGATGTGACTCCCTCCAGAAGTACCATCTCCGGTCTCCTGATAACCTGGAGTACCTGCCATTGTCCACACACAAAGACAACAACAGCCCCCTTTGGGGGTGAGCAAAAGCTCCTTATGGAACAACCACAATATATACAACAGATTTCTACACAATGATATATGATATACAATGCATACATGTTGTGGAAATATCAGGTCAAATGCTCATTCACTGAGCATGTATCGGAATCAATTCGCTATCAAATCAATGCTCTAGCTGGCACACCGACCTCAGTCAAGGAAAAGGGAATCTCCATATGATAGCGGCGGCAAAGCGCCATCAAATCTCAACCAATCATCGGGCCATGAATAACTATGCTTTTAAGGGCCACATAATGCCAAACATAGCATCGTGTTAACAAACCCCAGAATCAAATCCAGTAATATCAAGGTATCTAAGGATGATAGCTCAACTTGCATGTCATGTATCGATGTATGCATAAAATGATATGTGTTAACAAAATATTTAGTTTACATCGATATTCCAATCATGAATGTCATATATGTCACATCAGCTTAACAAATAAGGCATATAAACACATATTCTCAGTCAAACCAATCAAACATATACCATATGATACAGATACCTGTTGTATGTTACTCGATCGCAACATACCTTATTTTTCTTTGTTTGCTCTCGATGTCTTTCAGTGGAGTCAACCAATAGTCTATGTTGCAATTCGATTTACATATTCATACTAACAATTCAATTAGCACTCATTTTTATTTGTTAATAATTGGTGTCAATAAATGTAAATTCAATCGTAATTTGTCTATTCATTCAAATTCAACATAGAGCCTTATAAACATACTTGATAATTTATCTATTCCACTATTATTATTTATAAAATATAACCACCACTACAACAAAAATGGCTTTTCGCAACGTGCAAATTCGCTTTTCGCGGCGCACATTGCACGCTGCAAAGTTGAAAGCTGTTGAAAGTTCAAGATTATCCGCGGCGTGCATAAGTACGCCGTTGTTAAAACTATTATTCGCGGCGAGCCTACGCACGCTGTTGATAGTCATTGCATAACCGTCGCTAATATTAGCGACGGTTTTAACATTCCGTCTCTAATATTAGCGACGGTTATATAAGTCTGTCGCTAATTAGCGACGGGATATTTTAAAAGACCGTCGCTCTGTAGCGACGGTCTTTTAAAATATCCCGTTGCTAATTAGTGACCGAATTGAAATAACTGTCGCTAATTTTAGCGACGGTTTATGCCAGATCCGTCGCTAATCTTGTTATTACAATAAAAAAAAATTACGTTTATAATTTAATAAATCTTAAAAAAACGTACACTATAATAACAATATTCATCTAAACTAACACTTAAAAATTTACAAAAAAATTGAAAAAAAACGTACCTTAAATCGAAACTTAAATTGCTTAAGAGAGAAAAATTTTAAGTGTTATGAAGTGGTGTGGGAGGAAATGGTTCGACTGGTGATATTTAAAGACATTTTACGACGGTTTTGGTTTTACCGTCGCTAATGGCGACGGTTGTTAATTTGTCGCTAATAGCGACGTACTTTTACCGTCGCTATTAGAGACGGTTATAATATAACTGTCGCTAATTTGAATTTCTATATTCGCGACGGTTTTCGCTAAATATTAACGGAACCCACGCTGCGGATATTACTTATTAACGGTGTGCATTAAAAGCACGTTGCGGATATTACTTATTAACGGCGTGCTTTTAATGCACGCCGTTAATACTGTCAAGTACAATAATATCAACAGCGCACATATGAGTGCACGCCGTTAATAATGTCAAGTGCAATAATATCAACAGCGCACATATGAGTGCACGCCGTTAAAAGTAATATTCGCAGCGTGCTTTTAATGCACGTCTGCGGAAAACTATTTTTCTTGTAGTGCACAATCATTATTTTCCTTTTCTTCCTTCTTCTTTTTTTTTTGTTTTATTAAATCACTTGATTAAAGTCTTGACAATACTTGAACCTTAATCTCATTACACGTGAACTGTCTTGATCAATTATTCAATTTGCTAAAATAGAACAATTTAAATTGATCTCAACATAGTGATTTTATACATTCTCCTTGATTTAATATCCATGATTCTCAGATTCTTCCTCAAATGACAATAATTCGACACACTATCCTTAAATTGAAAACTTGCAAATTCAAGAAGAATGAACTTACTTTTTATCATAATCTGCGCTCACGTTGGAACTTCAGAATCGAAGGAGAAACAGTAAGAAAACCAGATATACACACGTAAATTCAATAAGAAGGAATAAGGCGGTTGTGCTATCCAGTTAAATCTGATTGCATATAATAGTATAATATATATGAAGAAGCAAGGAAATGAAAGGACACGTAACCAACATTCAAGCAAGGCTCCCATTGAATTTCTTTACAAAATTATCATTTTACCCTTAAAATTAAAGGGAATATTTTTTTTAAGTTATTTACAAAGCATGAACTCATTTAATAAAAAAAATCATAAAGCCCTAATTTAGTAAAATTATAATTTATTCATAATTATCATATATGATGGATGCACTTTTCAAAATTTAAAAATTCACACATTTTCTTTACAAATTATAAATATATTTAATATACTTGTATCTTTATTTTTCTTTTAAAAAATTACTCATTATCCAAAAATTAATTTCAAACTATAACAAAAGAATAAAAATATTTCAATACAAGTGTCCATGGTTTTATATAAAATTAACTAAATTCCAAAAAAATTTACCCATAAAAACCAATTACACGAACACACAATGCCTGCACATGCAGTGACATTAACATTAATAATAAATTGGACGAACATAATCCATTTTGCATTTAGATTATCTTATGTTGCCTTTAATGATTTGGAGGGTGTATTTCAAAAGGTATCAATGCTGGATGCATTTGAAATCCTTCATAACTACTATTAAATTAGAATAAGAATAATATGAACGTTTGAATCGATGGATTGGAGCCTAAAGATATAGAGTTATTTCAAATGTTTTCTTCGTATAATTCCTCAAATCCAAAAGCAGAACCCTGTCTTCAACTAGTTAATTATAGCGTTTTCAATAAACTATTTAATTAATTATAAATTATTAATCACAAATCGATATTTTATGTAACCAAAATTTCTGGCAACAACGATGATTATTTGCCCAACACGGAAACTAGAAAACGAAACAGACACGGATATTCTGATTGAAAATATGTTGCACAATTCCAGGAGCAAGTTATTGACACGAATGGATTTCATATTTGGCAAACTAACCAAATGAATGAAAGAACCAACGAGGACATATATATGGCATAAACATGATACCATGTCTTTCTATTTTTACATTCGTCCATATAAATTTACCTTTTTATTTCTCAATGAATAATATGTTAGTTGTCCAATATCGTTGGATAAAATACATGTGAGTTGCATATATGGACTTGGACAATCCTCCTCCCTT
This sequence comes from Primulina huaijiensis, assembly GCF_012295235.1. Classification (NCBI taxonomy): domain Eukaryota; kingdom Viridiplantae; phylum Streptophyta; class Magnoliopsida; order Lamiales; family Gesneriaceae; genus Primulina; species Primulina huaijiensis. Next base: position 9,767,141 of record NC_133320.1, read on the forward strand.
GAGCTAGCTTTTAGGGTTGAGTTAAGTCCAATTTTCAATCTTAACATGGTATCAGAGTTCAGGTTCCACCATTATGTGTTGAACTATCCATAATTGGACAACCCGTTCTGCTCATAATTGGGTCATTTGTAAATTTCACGCTCCATATGTTTATTCATGGACGTGAGGAGGTGTGTTAGTTGTCCCACATCTGTTGAATATAATACATGTGAGTTCCATATATGGACTTGGACAATCCTCCCCCCTTGAGCTAGCTTTTGCGATTGAGTTAGGTCCAAGTCCCAATCTTAACATGGTATCTGTTACCTGTCTCAAGTTGGTTAGATAAAATCCCCAAGAGTTGTATAAATGGGTTTGGACAATTCCCCCCCTTAAGCTATCTTTTAGGGCTGAGTTAGGTTCAAGTCTCAATCTTAACATGATACTAGAGCTCATGTTCAACCGTTATGTGTTGGAATGCTCATAGTTGGGTCACCCGTTCTGTCCATATTTGGGTCATTTGTAAACTTCACTCTCCAAATATTCATTCCTGGACGTGAAGGAAGTGTGTTAGTTGTCCCACATCGGTTAGATAAAATACTTGGGAGTTGCATATGTGAGCTTGCACAATCCTCCCCTTTGAGCTAGTTTTTGGGGTTGAGTTACATCCAAATTCCAATCTTATAACATAATAAACTATTTTCAACTTATATTAAACTCTGTGTAACTCTTGATTCCTGTATTCTCGAAAAATTTCTTTATCTTATCCAGACTCCGCCAGTTTCGTGAAATGTACAAAGATTAAGTTATAGCAGCTTTTATTGATTATCACTGTGTTAAATATTAAGTTATATTATATATACAATTACAAATTGAGTTACAAAATACATTTGAAATTAAAAAACTATCTTAAATGCTTTTATAAAACTGTTTTTCCAAATGAAATGTAGTTATAATTTTGTAATTTCAAATATATTTTAAAATTCAATTATACATATAACATTTTTCATTAAATATCAATGGATGCCTCAACGTACGAATAATTTGAGGTACGGTCAACTCACATACAGCAGGAAACTTGATATTGTTGGGACACATTTGTAAAATTGAAGGTCTTGTCGAGAAGTCTGATGTTTTAAAAAATCATACGCATTTGCACTGAATTTTTCGCCTGATTTATATCTTATATAAACAGGTAATTTTAAAATATCATTAATTTCATAGGAGCATATTTGCTTTTGTGGGTAATCCTAAGACATGAAGACATATGAAATCATTAAAAAATTATATATATTTCTATGAATTTAATTAAGAAATTAACTCAAAAACTCGAGATGCAATAATTAAATTAGATCAAATCTAATTAGATTTAAATATTAAGAAAAAAATTTAAAAAACACATATATAGTCATATTTGAAGAAAATATATATTATATTTAATATTATATTAATTTACAAAAAATATGATGTAATTATATATGGTCGCAAATTTGCATGCATGTGAGAGAAAAAAACATGGGTTGGAATTTGCAATAGAAATATCAAATGTCTGCCACTGGCAATATAATGACATATATATTCCTCCGATATATATATAAACAAAGGCAATGGGAGTCGAGAGTCCCCTCAAATTCTCGTTGTTCCAAAAGCTTCTCTCCACCTTCTCTGCCCTGCAACTTGCGGGCAGAGGTTTCCACATCGCTAAGAAACTAAACCGGTCTCGATTTCATCTGATCCATTGATCAAATGATGTCGGGTGTATTGCCGACGAATGACGTCTACAACATGGAGGAGGATTTACCCGCAGATTCTATCATCGACGTGAAACCGCCTACGAAGGAGAAGAAGAGGAAAAAAAGCGGCGCGTTTGACCTTTTCAAAGCGGCTTTGTCCATGATAAGCAAGCGGCCCAAAGATCCCATATCCTATGACAAATCTACGCCTGCATCGAACGCGAATTGGACGAAGCTAGTGGACTCGGTGAGGCCCTTGCACTCACAGGAGAACATCCCATCTCCGCCACCGTCCGTCACGTCTGAATTTTCCCCCATACGGCCATCCGCTGCCGATAACATGAAAGACATGATCCCTCCGGCTTCCCCTGCGGCATCTTCCTCCGCCGGGACAATGAGCCAATACGCTTCGGCTACGAGCCTCCGGGATCTGGTTGATTCTAGTGACAATGAGGAGGAAGAAGATCCCGACGAGGTGTTTGATGCACTGTGCGGAGATGAGATGATCGATGCCAAAGCCGAGGAATTCATCGCGCAATTTTATCAGCAACTCAGGCTTCAAAACAAGGGAAATCATCATTTATAATAATAATAATAATACATTTTACATATATGTGTGAAACCATGCATTCATGTCAATCATGTTAGGAGCTGTAACAGTTCGTAATTCCTTCAATTTCTATCATGGAACAAACATGCACCCACCTGCCTCCTAGAATTCCTGAACATTTTTCATGTTTTATTAGTTCATTGTCGTGTTCGTTTATTGCCATAATTATTGTTAATTTATAGGACTGGAATTTTTTTCATGTACGTGGTTCCGATTGTAGTAAAGGCAAAATATATAATTGGTTAATTTTCTCTTAATAAAATGCTATATATACATATATATATACATATATACATATATATATATATATATTTATATATGTGTGTGTGTGTGTGTGTGTGATTTAATATTTTTGGCACTTATTTGATAGGATTTGCATTTATCATGTCAACTTTTTAGTTATAAATATAATATACACACATATATCAATAACATAACATGAACATCTAAATGGTAATATGTACATGTGATGATTTATTTTTGATACACAACATTCATAGTCTTGTAACTTACATGTTTTTCGATTTTGAGCATGTTATCGATTTGTTCACAAATTTTGTAGATGCAAGCGTGTCAAGTGCAAAAGCACCAACTTGAATGAAAATTGTAAAAAACATAACTTCTATAACTATTCAAGTGAGTTCAAAATTTGATTGTTAGTTCTAATATCTTAAACTAATATAAAAACTGATTTAAATGAAAAACAATGGTGAAACTGAAAATAAATTCGAAAACATGAATGATGTATTTACACAATTAAGAGAAATCAAAAACAAGAAAACTATAATTAAAATTGCTAAAATCTGGAATGAAAATTATATTTGAAATGCACAAAAAAAAAATTACTAGAATGCTTGAACTAAAGCTATTGAATTTTCGCAAAGTCTTTGCAAGTGTTGAGTTGTTTTTGTTCTGCCGATTCTTTTTCTTTTTGTTCGGACTTTTGGAAGTGTTCCCCACTTCCAGGTTCCACTTTACACGATATTCACCCAAGATCTTATCTTGCACTATGTAATGACCCAAATTCTATCATGAATAAAGTCTGAGTTAAACATATTACAATATTAATAATTAAGCAAAACAGAGGCTGAAATAATGCAGCTTGCTAAGAACGCCTGACACCCCTTCTGCATAAGCTTCCTCGCCTGAAGACATGATATCATTCGCGGCGTCCTTTTGCGTCTATTAAACTCATTCTTTCTCAATGGTCGTACCCTCACTGATTTTCGTTAGAAATCGATTGACACTCCATTCTTTGACAACCAATCCATTCCTAGAATGATGTCGAACTCGGTCATCGACAATACAATAAGACCAGCGTAATTAATTTGCCTTGTAGCTCGAGACTCAAGTCTCTGACCACACTAAAAATAGGCAGTTTCTCCCAAGATGGAACCGTCACAGAATGAGTAGCCCCGGAATCTAATATTCGTTGTTGTTGGTCATTTAAAACTGTTGTAACTGAGGGTATTGTTGAAAGTGCGTTTAACGACAACGGTTTTAAACCGTTGTCGTTAGCTATCATATTGCGATGATTTATGATATGATTTCCATCGCTCATTACCGACGGTTTTTTACTAAGCCGTCGCTAATTAGCGATGGTTTGTCATAATCCGTTGCTGATTTTTTACGTAAAATAAAAAAAATTACTTTTATAATTTAATAAATCTACAAAAAAAACTTACAATCTGACTAAGCTAATAATATTCATGATCTTAACTAACACTTAGTAATTTACCAAGAATTGAAGCGAAAAAACTTACCCTAAATCGAAACAAAAATTGTATAAGAGAGAAAAATTTATCGTGTGGAGGGAAATAGTCCAAAAACATGGATATTTATAGACAATTTGAGACAGTTAATAGCGATGGTTAAACTAAAGTCGTCGTTATTAGCGACGGTTGTTTAATAAACACCGTAGCTAGCAACGGTTAAGAAAAAACCGTCGCTATTTTAAATATTGCGATGGTTTTAATAAAATCATTCCCAAATATATAGCGACAGTTGTTATCAAACCATCGCTACAAAAACCGTCGCTATTTTAAAATTTGCGACAGTTTATTAAAACTGTCGCTAAATATAGCAACAGTTTAAGATAAATATTGTTGTTTGACCAAAAACACGCTAATACACAACGGTTGCTTAAAACCATTGTCGTTTGTTCAAAAAACACGCTAAAAGACAACCTTTGTCTTTGACCCTGAAAAAAACGCTAAAAGACAACGGTTTTTAGAAAATCGTTGTCGTAGACACATCAAAAACAACGGTTTTGATGTGTTGTTGAATGCATATTTTCTTGTAGTGGTTCTTGGTTACTCCCGCTATACAGATCCTTCCTGAGATAATGTTAACATATACTCAACCCAACAATTCTAAAAAAGAACTGAACTTAATCTCATGCATAGGATAAATCCACTATCCTAAAGTTCTCATGAAAATTTCGAAATCTAGCCTACTAGTATACTCAAAATTTCAAAACATGCATAATAAAATCAAATAAATAATTCGGTGCTGAATAAATTATACTACCTATCAAAAGTGTAGTGTCTGGGTCTGCCTCCTATGCATGCATCGCAAAGACTTTGGCCTGATTTGGCTGCTTCCATTGTGGACAGTCGTTAAGCATGTGGTATCTACACTTGAAGCACTTGCCTTAACCCCCATAGACACTCTCTTTCATGCTTGCGGCTGTACATTGGACACACCGGATATTCAGCATGCTTCGGAGCTACCTTCTTCTGTGGTTGTTGCTGTCCTTTGCCTTTGTTAAGCCCTTGAAACGGCCTCTTAGCTGGCTGCTGAAACTCTCGTTGAGGTGTCTATAAAGGCCTTTTGCCTTGCTTGTTGATGCGACTTTGATTGTTGCACTTCCAAGAGCAGGTTGTCCACAAGTAATATAATTCGGTGAATCCGAATATCGTATCCACATGGAAGCTAATGTAATTACAAGTCCACTACAATGTCCTTTTGTTTTGTTTTTTTTCTTTTTTAATTGTTTGAATCTTTAATTGGTAATTTTTAATTGTTTTTTTAATTTAAGTAGTCGAAATTAGATGATCCACTCTTTGTATTTTAATAAAGTTAACATTAATGAACATCATCGAAATTCACTTAATAAAATGGTTCCAATATATTAAACAATCATATTTATATTATATTATATATTATTATCTTATAAGTATATAATATATACCAAAACTTATAAATGTTGTTAAGTATTTATTGTGCTATATATATTTGTAAACACTAAATAAAGGTTCCCACTTTAAATGGTTGGTAATACCAAACTAACATTTAAATGGTACCAAGAAATTAATATTATGATATATTCATATATAATAAATCAAGGCATTCACTTTAAATGGTTGGTAATATCAAACTAACATTTAAATGGTTCCAAAAATTTAGTGTAACATATAGCAACAATAAATCAAAACTCCCACTTATAAGTAGGGTATAATAATAATACTTAAAAAATTAAATATAACATAAACAATAAATAATGATTTAATAATATAAAACATAGATTATTATCTTTCAATAACCTTATTATCATACCAAGAGTTTCACCTTTTCATATCAACTTTGGGAAGTTAGCTACTCATTATTCAAAGTATAAAATTTTGAATATGAAATTAACATGCCAATTATATTTAAATAAAGAAATAAAAGAAAAACAAAGAGAGAAATATTATGAACTCAAGAGTTTGTTAATAAAATGAGGGATCTCAATAAATTACAATGCACCCATATTTATATCTAAATTTTGGGAGACAATCACAAATAAAATATTAATTTTTTATACATAAGTCTTCATTAATGGTGTTCTAAGAAATTATGTAATCATACACATCACTTTTGAAAGTCTTCCCATCCAAATTTTCTTTTCCACATAAAACAAAACATGTAGATAATTGAGTTGTTTGAATTGTGGTGTTTTTTTTTTTTTTAATCATTTGACCAAGTAATTTGAGAGATATGATCAAATGCTAGAGCATGATAAAACTGTCACTCCTTTGATAACTTTATTTGTTGCTTAATTTGATCCCAATTGTGAGAGTATTTTTATCTCACGCTTGTCACCAATATTGTAGATATTAACATCAATTTTCTATAGGTCCAAGAATCATCTTAATCCCATTTGCAACACCAAAGTTATTCTTGTTTTTTCGAACCTGTAAAAATAGTAAAAACTTATAATTATACAACAACTTATATTTTATACATTTTATTATAAAACATTTAATATTTAAAAATTTAATAAAACAAAAATTATAAATTTATATTATAAAACATTTAATTAATGTACAATTTTTTCTATTTATCACACCCCCAACAAGCTTATTGCTAGTCCCTAGCAATTTAAGCGTTAATATCAATACAAAACATATTAATTTAATTTAAATAGAAATGTAATCAGAACTATCCAAGTGTTTAAATTAAAGTTGAAAACTGTCAAAGATATATCAAGGATCATCATAATTATAATTATGAAATAATCTGAGATGATCAATTCAAAGCTTATTTTCAGGCAATTAAATGTACATAACCTTCAGAAATTCCTAGTAAGAGGCACAACTCCATATCCGCACAGGTTAATAAATGTTTCAATTCATGGGAACGATTTCTCTCATAGAGTTGAAATACAGATAAATACTCAGGACAATGGTTTATAGAATGCAGGCAGACAAACAAGCCAATTTAATCAAAAGATAGAAAATCCATTGATTTTAAATCTAATTATTCTTATTATATTTTTTTCCTGATCTTTTTTTTCTTCATAACATCATGAAATCATACTAAGTTTATGCTCTTTGGCCACATATTTATTTAATTTTTACAATATATTTATCTCTTTCTATTTTTTTATAAAAGATAATTGGGTCTTAGCATATAACTTTAAAATTAAATAGATCTTCAACATCTTTTTTTTCTCTTTTTTTTTTCAGGAAATATCTATTTTTTTCTTCAAAAGAAGGACTCAAGATCTGAAGAATATATACCCTCTCTAATGATTAATAAACGCTCGAAAGCTGTTTTCTCAATCCTCTCCACTCACTCACAAAAATATGTGTGAGTTTAAAATTTTAGGCACTCTTATAAGGTATACCTTGGCCATATACTTTAATACTTGATCTTATCACAATGGTTAATCACTCAAAAATATTTCATAAATCATATTTTTATAGTGATCAGAAAATTAAAATTGACTTTTTTTTCAAATAAAAATTTAAACATCCTTAAATAGATTAATACATTTTCTAATTTAAACCTTTCAAACATGTAATGTATGATATTTTTGCAAAAAATACTAAGATACAAACAATAAACATGGTTTTATTTTAAAATAATATTTTTTAATATATTTTTGTTTTTAAAATTTTTTTAATAAGTTTGTTCTCCCCCCCAATCAGAATATGACATTGTCCCTAATGTCAAAATAAATATTAATAAAAAGTACATAATGAAATAGATATCACCTGGAATTTTATTGAAGATAACAAACTAAAACAAACACAAACCAATCCACGACTTTGAATCAATGATCCGACTTTCTTTCTTACTGCTTGATTGCGACCAATTGATCTTTTTTTTATCATCGGATCATGCTTATGAACAAAAGCTTCCAAATCATCAATTAATTGGTCAGCAGTCGAAGCAGAGATGAGCATCCGTCGTGAATTTTCTGAAATGAAATTCTATTCCACAGCTTTATCAAGAAATGCCAACAAAAAGTCATAATAATTATTGATATTCAACAAGCCCACATGTTTATTATGGATATTAAGTTGTGCCCAAGAAAGAGTGTGAAAAATTTCTTCTAATATACCAAAACCACCTGGTAGTGCGATGAAAGCATCATAATTTTCAATCATTTTGGTGATTCTTTCATACATAGAAGAAACTTTTAATTCCTTCCCAATTGTAACACCTGTAATATTTCTTTCAGCTAAAGCTGTAGGAATAATATCCAAAACCTGACAATCTCCAAGATGAGCAGATGTTGAAACAGATCTCATTAACCCAATATTACATCCCCCATATAGTGAATTTTTCTCTCAGCCAATATCTTTCCAAGATTATTCGCTGCTTCTACAAACACTTCATTTTTTCCAGGACTCGACCCGCAAAATACACAAATATTTTCAATGTTTGTGCAGACGATCTAACCATGTTTTTACTTTCTTTTTGGTCTGTGAAAATAGAGAGAAATATGAGAGATTTTATAAAGGTAATATGTTATCATGACAAAACTATGGGTCACGGTTGTAAGTAGAATAAACAGTAAAAACAATAATGAGACACATGCATAAAGACGGTAGTGTGATTATGGCTCACAATTTTCCTATGATTTTACGTCCAGAAACGACTTCAACGTCTTCTATGAGTCGAGGATATGCTTTCCATCCAATTTTCTTATAAATTGGCAAACATGGTCTTTTTTAGTTGGATTCTCACGACTATTACGATGATGCTCATCTTGGAATTGTTTCCATAAATGGATAAGTTTAATATGCACGTGTCCACTAGAATGTGTCTCAGCAGTCAATAAGATGTCATCTAAAGACTCTTTACTCAGCCCATTTTTAATGAAATAAATTTTATCTCCTCTGTTATCGGAAACAAATCCCAGAGATCTGCATCGTTTGTCACAAGTCCATCTTGCATACTTATGACAAACCCCTAACCTTTTGGCCCTTCGTTTTTTCGCAGAAGTGTTTTTTCCTAATCCAGACATATACCGAATGAGCAATGATTGTGAAATTTCTCCTCCTAATCGGACCTTAGCTTCTATTACAAGACGAACATCTTCTAGAATTCTTTTTCGTATTAGCAATCTCAATCTTTCACACCTTCCTACATAAATTTGTCTTATGACATTTTTAGAAAAAGAGGGAAAATACTTATAAATTTTTGAGAGAATTTCATCCATTTTGAAAATAAAAGAAATGATTTTTTTAAAAAATTTTGTATCACCAATTGTGGAAAACTAATTTAACCGACTATGAGAGCCACAAAGTACCTGAAAGGTGATCGATTAAGGTGCCCGCTTGTGCAACGGAAGTTTCAAAATTATTTTTCATACAATAAAATCGAGCACCCTAAACTATAGTGGCAAATACAATAAAACACAAAATGTCATACATAGGGTGTTTTAAAGATATACCTATCAATCTCTCAAGATCGATGATGGCTCCAACTAAGTTGTAAACAACTTAGCCCTTCAATGGCAAGACAAATCTTCAAGCCTCCCTTGAGAACTACTTGCTCAAAATCAAGCCCACCACCAACAAGAAGATCCCATCTAATTTTGCATTATAAAAATTAGAGGATTTTTCTTTTGAGAAGAGAGTGCAATCTTCAACTATTGAAGAAGCGAAATGAAGGAGAATGTGTTAAGAAAATTTCGGCCAACATGCTTGTGTGGAGAGAATGAAGTGTTTTTCCTGGTGCTTGAAAAAGTAAACGTGAGCATGTGCATACCCTGCCTTGGATATTGAAAAAGTTATTTCCCAACCCTTCACCTCCCATGCATGCAATTCTTTTTGGGTTTATAACAATTATAAAGCCCATGGACTTTTATTTAAATGTCTCAAACACATTTGAGACCATTTAAAATTTACTTGAATTTATTCAAGCCCACTAGTTGAATATTATTTCCTTTTGGGCTCTACAAGACTCAATATTATTTAATTAATTCAACACTTTAATTAATTTAATTATTTGGACTCTACTAAGCCCACTAGTATTTAATTAATTTAACACTTGAATTAATTTAATTTAGTCCATAATAATGTTTATGAAAATCAAAATTTTCAAATACATTATTTATTTGACCAACTTTTAATTTAGGAACACTTCCACAAATTAAAAGTTACATTCCCCATAATATTCTTATATAAGTCATACTTCTATTTTTATTTACGCTTATAAACTCCTTTAGAAGCCGTTCAACACATTGAACTATTTTACTTCTCAACGGGATCTAGAAAGTTAGCAATTGTGTGGCCTTCAATGGTTCAATGATAACCCTAGCCGTGGGTTCATATCTCAATGTGATTCGGGACTAAACATATCCTTATACGAGCATACCCCAGTTGCTCCATTCTTACTTATCAACTCATTGATAATAAGCGTCAGAACTCAAGTCTGATAGTACCCAACCAATCATGTTAAACGCCTAGCAGCATCGCTTACATGATTTCCTATGTATCAAATGATAGTGTCTGCAAGAACCAATATATTATGGTTAGCGTACAGTACAGTCCCTTCATCACATATATCCCAACCGATTCGACAACTATTGGTATATTGAGAGCTGTCAAAGAATCGATACTATGTGTCATATCGTAGTTGCACCGATGGTGTAATCTATGAAACTCCTTTCATAATTACCACCAACACTCTGATCAGAGATTTCATACTACATACACATAGGATATCCATACCCAAAGGTAAGCGGTGAATCCCAACCTACAATGCATCGAATCCTATATGTTTCGACAGAACACCCAACTTTGCCACTTGATGACCCCATAAGAGTCGGTAAACAAGTCAAAGTGCAACGCTAGCATATAGAGTCTCAATGTTGTCCCGGCTCATAAGGACTAATGGTGTACAACCATAAACTAGGACGTTTCCAGTCGATAAGTGAGAACCACTTGGAAAGTCTTTTATGGAGGGATGTTCAGTGCACTCTACCAGGAGCACCTATCTGCATGCTTGGACATCACAATGTCCCCTACCAATGAAAAATGGTACTCACATCGCAGATACTAGTCTCAAACTCGAGCGGCCTATATCCTTCTTAGCGACGGCTGAATCGACTAGGAACTGTTTAGAGTATACAATATTCTAAATATGAGTTTCATGATACTCATCATATGACCATCTCATATTCTTTCTACTATTTGTATATTCAAGGACTTTATCTATGCAACTAGCATGAGTATACAGATAAAGATGTGCCAAAACAATAATTGATTAAAATAAAGATTGTTTATACATAGAGTTTCAATGTGAACACTCGGCCAACACTTGGCTCGACGGGCACCTACTCTAACAGTACCGTTATCCGCCATTTAATCGAGAAAATAAAAAGATTAAGGAAACCTTAAATAAAAACAAAAAAAATTAAATGCAACACAAAAAATCAAGGATCGGAAAGGGAAATAAACTCTTCTTGAGAGATTTCATTTTCTAAAAATGGTTTAAGCCTTTGTCCATTTACTTTAAAAACATCATCATTTTTAGGATTTTAAATGTCCACAGCTCCATAAGGATACACATGCTTTACAACATATGGGCCTGTCCATCTTGATCGTAATTTTCCTGGGAATATGTGAAGTCGAGAATTATAAAGCAAAACTTTTTTACCAATCTCAAATGATTTTCTAAGAATAGTTCTATCATGAAATGATTTGACTTTTGCTTTATAAATCCTTGAATTCTCGTGCGCGTCATTTCTTAGTACATCAAGTTCATTAAGTTGCAATTTGCACAATTTGCTGGCATCATCCATACTTGAATTAAAAGTTTTGATCACCCAATAAGCTTTATGTTCCAATTCAACTCGCAAATGACAATGTTTTCCATAAACCAACCTACAGGGAGGCATATTCAATGATGTTTTAAAAGCTGTTCGATATGCCCAAAGTGTGTCATTAAGTCGCAGAGACAAATTTTTTCTATTTGGGTTAACAGTTTTTTTCAAAATTTGCTTGATCTCCCTATTAGCTAATTCAACTTGTCCATTTGTTTGAAGATGATAAGGAGTAGTTACTTTGTGAATAATACCATATTTTTTCATCAATGAAGCAAATGATTTATTAACAAAGTGAGTTCCCCATCACTTATCATGGCTAGAGGAATTCCAAATCTACTAAAAATATTTTCTTTCAAAAATTTGATGACAATTTTATGATCATTTGTTCGACATGGAATTGCTTCTATCCATTGGAAAAATAATCAACTGCAACTAAAATATACAAGCATCTAAACGACGGTGGAAAAGGTTCCATAAAATTAATTCTCCAACAGTCAAAGGTATTAATTTCAATGATAGGATTCAAAGGCATCATGTTTTTTTTTGAAATCACACCCAACTTTTGACAATTTTCACAGATTTTGCAGATTTCATGGGTGTCTTTAAACAAAGTAGGCCAATAAAATCCACACTGCAAGATTTTTGCAGCCGTTTTCTTTGAATAACAATGTCCTCTGCATGCTACTGAATGACAAAATTTAATGACTCTACTTACCTCATTGTTGGGTATGCAACGTCGAAAAATTTGATCTGGACAATACTTGAACATATACGGATCATCCCAATAAAAGTTTTTTTAACTCATTCAAACATTTTCTTTTATCTTGGGAATTCCATTGCGGTGGTATTTTTCCTGTTACAAGAAAATTTACTATATTAGAAAAACAATGTGTAGTATTAACTGAAAATAAATGTTCATCGAGAAAATTATCGTTATTTGGTGTCATTTCACAAGATGATCCTGTTACTAGTCTCGATAAATGATCGACTACGATATTCTCAGTTCTTTTTTTTATCTTTGATCACAATGTCAAATTCTTGGAGTAATAAAATCTATCATATCAGTCGTGGCTTTGCATCCTGCTTGGTCAATAAATATCTAATAGCAGAATGATCATTAAACACAAGTCATTGATCCAATCAAACAAGAACAAAATTTATCTAATGCAAATATTACAGCAAGTAGTTCTTTTTCATTTGTGGAGTAATTCATTTGAGCGTTGTTTAAAGTTATACTTGCATAATATATCACATAAAGCTTACCGTTTCTTCTTTGACCCAATTCTGCACTGACAGCATAATCACTCGTGTCGCACATGATTTCAAATGGTAAAGACCAATCAGGAGGTTGCATGATAGGAGCTGGTGTTAAATGTCGGATGATTTATCAAAAGCAATTTTACATTCTTGAGTTCACTCGAATGCAGTGTCTTTTGCTAAGAGGTTACAAATGTGTTTAGAGATTAAACTAAAGTATTTTATAAACCTTCTATAAAATTCAGCATGTCTCTAAAATGAACGAATTTCTTTAATAGTTTTTGGAGGGAGTAAATTGGCAATGACTTCAACTTTTGCTTTATCAACTTCAATTCCATGAGATGACACGACATGTCCCAATATAATCCCAGAAGTAATCATGTAATGACATTTTTCCCAATTTAAAATAAGACCTTTTTTCCTCGCATCTTTTTAAAACTCTTTCCAAATTTTCAAGACAATTATCAAATGTATTTCCAAAAAAAGTTAAATCATCCATGAAAATCTCCAAACAATTTTCAACATGTCGCTAAAAATGCTTAGCATACATCTTTAAAATGTTGCTGGGGCATTGCAACCATGTTTTTACTTTCTTTTTGGTATGTGAAAATAGAGAGAAATATGAGAGATTTTATAAGGGTAATATGTTATCATGGCAAAACTATGGTCACGGTTGTAAGTAGAATAAACAGTAAAAACAAAAATAAGACACATGCATAAAGACGGTAGTGTGATTATGGCTCACAATTTTCCTATGATTTTACGTCCAGAAACGACTTCAACGTCTTCTATGAGTCGAGGATATGCTTTCCATCCAATTTTCTTATAAATTGGCAAACATGGTCTTTTTTAGTTGGATTCTCACGACTATTACGATGATGCTCATCTTGGAATTGTTTTCATAAATGGAGAAGTTTAATATGCACGTGTCCACTAGAATGTGTCTCAGGAGTCAATAAGATGTCATCTAAAGACTCTTTACTCAGCCCATTTTTAATGAAATAAATTTTATCTCCTCTGTTATCGGAAACAAATCCCAGAGATCTGCATCGTTTGTCACAAGTCCATCTTGCATACTTATGACAAACCCCTAACCTTTTGGCCCTTCGTTTTTTCGCAGAAGTGTTTTTTCCTAATCCAGACATATACCGAATGAGCAATGATTGTGGAATTTCTCCTCCTAATCGGACCTTAGCTTCTATTACAAGACGAATATCTTCTAGAATTCTTTTTCGTATTAGCAATCTCAATCTTTCACACCTTCCTACATAAATTTGTCTTATGACATTTTTAGAAAAAGAGGGAAAATACTTATAAATTTTTGAGAGAATTTCATCCATTTTGAAAATAAAAGAAATGATTTTTTTAAAAAATTTTGTATCACCAATTGTGGGAAACTGATTTAACCGATTATGAGAGCCACAAAGTACCTGAAAGGTGATCAATTAAGGTGCCCGCTTGTGCAACGGAAGTTTCAAAATTATTTTTCATACAAGAAAATCGAGCACCCTAAACTATAGTGGCAAATACAATAAAACACAAAATGTCATACATAGGGTGTTTTAAAGATATACCTATCAATCTCTCAAGATCGATGATGGCTCCAACTAAGTTGTAAACAACTTAGCCCTTCAATGGCAAGACAAATCTTCAAGCCTCCCTTGAGAACTACTTGCTCAAAATCAAGCCCACCACCAACAAGGAAGATCCCATCTAATTTTGCATTATAAAAATTAGAGGATTTTTTTTTTGAGAAGAGAGTGCAATCTTCAACTATTGAAGAAGCAAAATGAAGGAGAATGTGTTAAGAAAATTTCGGCCAACATGCTTGTGTGGAGAGAATGAAGTGTTTTTCCTGGTGCTTGAAAAAGTAAACGTGAGCATGTGCATACTATGCCTTGGATATTGAAAAAGTTATCTTCCAACCCTTCACCTCCCATGCATGCAATTCTTTTTGGGTTTATAACAATTATAAAGCCCATGGACTTTAATTTAAATGTCTCAAACACATTTGAGACCATTTAAAATTTACTTGAATTTATTCAAGCCCACTAGTTGAATATTATTTCCTTTTGGCTCTACAAGACCCAATATTATTTAATTAATTCAACACTTTAATTAATTTAATTATTTGTACTCTACTAAGCCCACTAGTATTTAATTAATTTAACACTTGAATTAATTTAATTTAGTCCATAATAATGTGTATGAAAATCAAAATTTTCAGATACATTATTTTTCTGACCAACTTTTAATTTAGGAACACTTCCACAAATTAAAAGTTACATTCCCATAATCTTCTTATATAAGTCATACTTCTATTTTTATTTACATTTATAAACTCTTTTATAAGCTGTTCAACACATTGAACTATTTTACTTCTAAACGGGATCTAGAAAGTTAGCAATTGTGTGGCCCTCAATGGTTCAATGATACAACTAGCCGTGGGTTCACATCTTAATGTGATTCGGGACTAAACATATCCTTATACGAGCATACCCCAGTTGCTCCATTCTTACTTATCAACTCATTCATAATAAGAACGTCAGAACTCAAGTCTGATAGTACCCAACCAATCAAGTTAAACGCCTAGCAGCATCGCTTACATGATTCCCTATGTATCAAATGATAATGCCTGCAAGAACCAATCTATTATGGTTAGCGTACAGTACGGTCCCTTCATCACATATATCCCAACCGATTCGACAACTATTGGTATATTGAGAGCTGTCAAAAATCGATACTATGTGTCGTATCGTAGTTGCACCGATGGTGTAATCTATGAAACCCCTTTCATAATTACCACCAACACTCTAATCAAAGATTTCATACTACATACACATAGGATATCCATACCCGAAGGTAAGCGGTGAATCCCCGACTACAATGCATCGAATCCTATATGTTTTGACAGAACACCCAACCTTGCCACTTGATGACCCCATAAGAGTCGGTAAACAAGTCAAAGTGCAACGCTAGCATATAGAGTCTCAATGTTGTCCCGGCTCATAAGGACTATGTAATGGCCATGGGCTGTTCCCGATCCAACTGGCGGGAGTCGGTTATCCCATTGCCCACTCCTCAATGACTCCTCCAGCCTAGGCACTGGAGTTTGTACCTCCCCAGACTCAACCTAAGATCTCCTGGACATATAGATACTTAGCACAAATCTGGTACCAATTGAGCTACGTCTTTTATTGTAATGCCCATGGGCTGTTCCCGATCCAACTGGCGGGAGTCGGTTATCCCATGGCCCATTACTCAATGACTCCTCCAGCCTTGGCACTGGAGTTTGTACCTCCCCAGACTCAACCTAAGATCTCCTGGACATATAGATACTTAGCACAAGTCTGGTACCAATTGAGCTAGTGATACCAACTGTAAAGGCCTAAGAAATTCGTGCTTGAAAATTTGTGGAAAATTGAAAATTTTCTTTGTAAAATTTTCAAGCACGAATTTCTTAGGCCTTTACAGTTGGTATCAGAGCAATGATTCTGTATATGGTCGCACTACTACTGACCTCGAGAAGCTCACGAAGTCACGTCTTCGGTCTGTAAGTTTTACATTTACGCATTTTATTTAAAGCATGAATTATTTAACAGCATGTTTTCATGAATTATTTTACGTCCCGATTTTTATTGTTCAATATTTAAATTTAACTTAAATTATGGAATCATGCATGTTGGTTACGTATGGGTTATGTATGGAACTGTATGCCCCCTAGACGCATTCTCGAGCGTACTAGAAATGAGGAGCCTCGCCAAGAGGACAGGGAAGAGCAGAGGCAGGAGAGAGATTTACCCCCTCCACCTCCACCGAACATGAATGCCCAGATGCTAGCTGGGATGACTCAGTTCTTCGCACAGTTTGCGGGGAACAATGCTGTGGCGACCAGGCCGACAGGGCCCGAGGCTGTCTATGAGAAATTCATGAAGATGCGTCCTAAGGAGTTTTTAGGGACGACAGACCCCATGGTTTCCGAGGGCTGGATCAAGTCCCTCGAGGTTATCTTCGAGTTCATGGAGCTTGGGGATGCAGACAGAGTCCGATGTGCCACATATTTTGTGGGGACCCGGACGCTAATTCATTTCTTTAATTGTTATTAATATCAAATACACAATTAAGTAATGTGGGACAATCAAATACACAATTAAGTAATGTGGGACATAAAAATTTTTTTTTTAAAATGCAATGCGGAAACGTAATGTACATATAAATCTAAAAGTACAAGTCCTGTACTAAATACATGTACTAGGTTCAACGACATATCAGTGCTGAATCCTAATCTACTTCTGAGCCCGGGTCTCCACGCTAACTAGTCCTGACTCGTTCTTTTCTTGATCCCGATCCTGTCCCACCTGTTGTCATGCACACATACAAACAAGACAACAGCCGAATAACTCCGGTGAGAATTACATTCCCAGTATAAACCATGTATACATGCAATCATACAGACAATATAAAAGCATATAACAGGCATTCATAACATGTATCAAAATCAGAAACATTAATCAAATATTCATCGCATGTATCAAAATCCGAAACATGAATCAATATCAATAATAAATCATATTCTAAAGATATACCATAATCAGGAACATAATTCAATATCAAGCAATGAATCACTCTCCGTGATTCTCAGACTCAGACTCGACTCAGTCCTAATCTAGGGATCCCGATCGGAATAATAACATACACCCACCTACACTCCCGATCGGGGTGGTGGTACGTTCTTATTCACGGACTTTGGCCCTTTCCATATCGAACATCAGTAATAGAAGAAACTCCAATTCTATCCACTTCGATATGACCAAACATCCGGTGTCTTGACCTATCCGTCACAGACTTTGGCATTTTCACCAATATCCTATCCTGTGACAATGTGCAATGTGCCAGTGACGATTCCATCACTATCCGGCACTACTGTCACAAGATTACTCATATACAAGTAGGCGTATCCGCTTATGACTCAATACATAAATCAATAAATCAAAGATATCAATCTCATTTAATTGTAAATATCAATGCAATAAAGTAAAGTATGTGATTTTGGGAAACTCGAGTCAAACCTCACTCGAGTTGTGCAATCCCAACTCAACATTAACTTATACCTTTATCTTCTCCGTTTGACGAAGTCGAAGTCTCGAATTCAACTCTGTCCATACCCAATCTCGCAATGACAATATCGAACATGCACAATATCAATATATAACTCAATTCAAAATCTGTTCTGATCAATACTCAAATCAAAACATAATCTGATCAATGTCAACGATACAACAATACCATCTCAATCAATACTGAATCGGATCAATATCAATCTACTGACGTTTCGACGGCATAACAATACAGTCTCGATAACCCGTCAATCTCAACATCACAGATATAATACCAGAACTCAAAATCATTATCAGTATAATCCATAATCTCAATATCGGTACACTCATAATCAATAACAATACAACTCTGATATCGAATCCCAATCAAATCAACTCCGAAAATCATAACAATTACATAAACAGTCTGTTCTTCGATCTGACTACAAATATACGATTTCTACTGTATCAGAAACACCCTATATGATTTCTATTCAATTCTGACAATATCATCATTTCAAATCGTCTCTAAACGTAACAAAACTTACGTCCAGTTGTAGCCTGTGTCGATAGGAACTCAGCACTGAAGTCGGATTCAAAATCGGACAGACGGATCGTTCGTAAATCAAAATCTAAATATGAAAAGGCGTAAGGATTTTCACGAAGTTCTCTCGACTTCCTTTCTACTGAAAATGAAGAAATGAACGCTTGTTATATATATATATATACATGTCGCACGGTGGAGACCAAGTGTCCGTTTTTCCTTTTGCATGACTCGCGCATATGCGCGCCCCAAGTCCCGCGCATATGCGTGAGACCTACTGTCTCGGCAAGAAATCTTCTCTACAGCTCGCGCATATGCGCGCCCCATCCTCGCGCATATGCGCGAGACCTACTGTCTCGTGCACACGCACCCACTCGCGCATATGCGCGCTTCCATCCGGCGCATATGCGCCCAGCTCTCTGGACAAGCTGCTGGACGTCTCGTGCATATGCGCGCCCTCACTCCGTGCATATGCGCGAGGTCTTCTGCCCGATCCGCGCATGCTCGCGCATCCCGTCGCGCATGTGCGCAGATGGCGTCTCCCTCGCACGTATTTCACGTCTTTTTTTCGTCTAATCATTTCCGTCTATAATCATATTAATTATCACCAAATCATTTCAGATTAATCTCAGATTACGGTATTAAAATCTTGGGCATTACATTTCTCCCCCCCTAAGATACGATTTCGTCCTCGACACAAGCAATCAACTCGAATGTCACGGTACTCATATCAGATACCATATCTGATACAAGAAGGAGATAGATACAAAAGCTAAAAGAGAATTTACCTCCATAAAACAATTCTAGAATTTCTGTCTCATCTCGGATTCTGATTTCAATCTAGAATCATAATTCAAGACGTATAATTTCATCATACCACTCGAAATAACTTGTGATAGAATCAATCTCAAAGTACTGGCTATCCAACATCCGCATATACTAATCAACAGCTCCTAACAAATCAATATCATCCCTGGCTTCAAATACCCACAGTCATCTTCCGACGTTGGCTTATTTAGTCAGTTTATTCTGAGCTGTCTTCATTTTCTTCTGAAGCAGATTCAATCTCTTTATCAGATCTCTGATCCTATCAGATCCAATATCAGGTATCCCCGAGGTATTATTCATATATGAAGGAAATCTACAGTTCTTACTGTACAGTACCTCAACTGAAACTATTTCAATACTCATCTGATAACTATCGTTATACAACAATCACAAATGACAATACATCATGTTAACTAGTGCTAAAATCCAGCACTACTGCTCCCTGGATATCCTCCAGTATCTAGATAGTCCACTCCGACTCTCCGTCCATCTGTGGGTGCTATATGACAAAACTCATTGTATATTCGGCCAAATGTACAAAATCAAACGAAGATCACAGTCTGATATAATCAACTTTGGCATTCAATGCAATCTACCCACTTTTCTGACATAAATCTCAATCGTCTGGTCATGTCTGTACGTCTTCCTGTACAAGCTATTATATGCAAATTCGAGCAATCTATAAATCACAATTCACCTTATAGCACAATCTTGAAAAGATATCAGTAAATTCGTCACAAAGTTCATAGAAATGTACTCCCATTTCTATTCAAGAATCAATAATCTACGTAACCAATCTCCTGGTTTCTATCTTTCTGTCTTTATCTGTCGGCGATTCAGACGTATCAGTACAAATTCTGCCACAACTAATCTTATTTGTTTATATCAAAACTATCTTTTCGACTTATCATACCTTTTCTGCTACCAGAAAGAACACTGAATCCACTACTGTGCACTTCTGACCATATCTATCATTTCAGACTCGAAATATTCGGTACAAACAAGTCGGTTATTCACATATAGTACAATATTACCTACCTGATATTCTGATTGACACCCTGTTCTGACTATCGAAATCAAGTTCTAAACAGTCTGATCAAACTTCTAAACTGCTGTAATTTTCAAAATCAGCTTTAATTCGGCTTGAACTGTATATAATCTCAACAATATACCACCATCTGTATCACACATGGATTTAGAACAACAGCAATATCGGATCATATTTTCGATACTGATCTAGTAAACTCACAGAATGCAATTTCTGACAATACTGTCGATTCTGACTAACCGATCATACCTTCAACGTTGTTTAAATCCACTGCTGTATCATCTTCGAATGTAATGTTCCCCAACCAATATAATCTATCTCAAATACTGTTTTAGAACAATAACAATTCTCAAGCATTTTCAAAACAACAGTCGAATAAAATAGTCTGCTAAACTCATGCAACTATGAATTTCTAACATGTCTGATATTCTGATACCGATGTCGTCTCAGCTACTGATCACGGTCTTAACGGTGCCAATATCAATCAATATACCAGATTCGGATAGTACATACCACGAATACAATCTGTTTCAGACAATATTCTTATCTGAACAATTTCTGTATACCACAATCTCAGTTATCAGATTATTCAATACAAGTTTCAAATATTCAGTTCAATCAGTCATATGCCACGAGTATATCAAAATATCATCGATAAACGGCATAAAGTTATCAGAATACCTCTGAACACAGGATTCATCCACCCATAATCAGAACTGAAATATCTCAAAGATAACCACTCAATCAGATGTAACTCTCAGGAAATAAATCTTCTAACTGATAATTCAATTCTTTTAATTCGATCCGTATTGTTCTGTATGGAATTCTAAAACTAAAAACAATACCTTGTATCAAATCAAGGCTGAAATCCCTCTCCCTGATATAAGGAAAACCTGAAAATCTCATCTGGGAATACCTTAGCAACTCTCCTGCTACTGGCAAATCAGCTCATAGTATACTCAATTTCAGTAATCAACTGAATGCATAAGGAATTACTCCATTCCTTTCGAAAATCATCGAATCATAAATAATACGGAAATCAAAGGAATTCAAAATCGAGAATCCTTACCGTACATCGTTCACTCTTCGGCCATTTCAGGTCCGAATCTTACCATCTCATGGCAAGAATTTACAATAGTTATGTACTTGTTCAATATATCAGTATCAATAATGCTGCCAGAATCAGACAATACAAGTACAATACAATCTACTCAATCTCATTTCTCTAGTACTGCAGTATACGGTGTTTCACAGCATTCACTGATATCAAATCCTCTCCCCAGAAGGTAAAGAGATCAATACTACAGTAAATACAGACCCAACAGACAAAGCATATCTCAATTTAACTCATGCACAATTAACCGTAGGAAATGCATTAGTATCTATCAATACATATGCAAAATAATCACAAAAGAACAGTTACCTGTCACAATATCATCAAGTGCATCCTAAGTCTGTTCCTCGGTCACTACAACCAGATGATTCTGCTCCCTGAAATCTTCGGGAACCTCTCTGTGGACAAACTCTAGCAAAGTGTCCCTGCTGTCTACAGATACGGCAACTACCAGTCACTCCCTGGCATTGCTAGGTGGGATGTCTCCCTCCACAGGTTCTACAATAAACTCCAGTATAACTCGGGCTAGAATCACTGGAGCTAGATGCACCGCTCGGTCCGCTTCCTAACTTTTTAAACTGTTTCTTTCGAGCTTTGAGCAAATCTCGCTTCCCACTCGTACTACCACTATCAATTCTGAGAGGAGATTGCTGTGTCTGTGGTCGGATCACATACAACCTACCTCGTTGTCGAAGCAGACTCCCCTCAACTCTCTTTGCTTTATTCAAAACATCAGCAAAATGATGGGGTCGCTCTACCTTCATCAAGGCAAATATCTCAGGATTCAATCCGTTGATGAACTCATCCGCTACAGCTTCATCATTCCCAGCTATAAGAGGAGCAAAACGCAACAAGGTAGAGAATTTAGCAACATATTCTTCAATATTCAGTTGGCCCTGTTTCAAATTCTCAAACTCTACTCTTTTGCCCTCTCTATACGATCCTGGGACAAATCTTCGATAGAATTCAGCTTTAAAAACTTCCCACGTGATCACTGTACCCCGCTTTGCTAATACTCTTTTGGTTGCGATCCACCAACTTCTTGCAATTTCTTGTAATTGATTGGGCACTAGTTTAATTCTCCGTTCATCTGGATAATCAAGTGAATCAAACAGTATCTCTATATCATCTAGCCAATTCTCACACTCCTCATATGTCTCAGTACCCTTCAAAATTGGCGGTTGAAATGATTGAAACCTCTTCAACTGTGTTTCCATCAGAGTTTCTGACACATCTATCTGATCAGTCAAAGTACTACCTCGTTCTGGAATTCTTCGAGGGGGTATATCTGATGATCACAAGAGTTAGCAATTCACATGAGACAAATCCGTCTCAGCCCCTTTCTGATCAGCTTACCTCTGATCAAGAATTGGTTCTGATTCATTATCAAATCAGACACATTACCAAATCATCTCAGATATTCAGGTAACATTTATTTAAAAGCAGTAAAACATAATATCATGCTAGCATACACAATGTAATTCTACATCATAATATATCACATGCTAGCAATCACATGCAAGGAAAGAAAACTCATTCTACCCCGCTCACTAGCTTCTATCTCAGTCCAAGAACCTACAATTCTAGAACCTACTGTTCTGGAACCTAATGCTCTGATACCACCTGTTGTGGGGACCCGGACGCTAATTCATTTCCTTAATCGTTATTAATATCAAATACACAATTAAGTAATGTGGGACAATCAAATACACAATTAAGTAATGTGGGACATAAATTTTTTTTTTTTAAAATGCAATGCGGAATCGTAATGTACATATAAATCTAAAAGTACAAGTCCTGTACTAAATATATTTACTAGGTTCAACGACATATCAGTGCTGAATCCTAATCTATTTGTAGAACCCATAATTAGACTGCGTATAAGCCATGCATAATTCTAGTATTTTTAAATTTAATTGACTTCATTGCATGAATATTTAAATGCTTTTCTTTGAAGTTAATTATTTTAGCCAGCAGTTTAATTGTATTCTTTTCAGTTAATTCAGTAAGGTCGGACTGGAGCTGGAGTTTAGAGATAAAAAAATTTAAGATTCAGAAAATATTTTCGGAATTTATTTTAGCTAGCAAGTAAGTTAATTTAAGTTAAAAGGAGGTTTAGGGAATTATTTAAGTTACTTGAGGTGACTAGAAAATAAATTCATTTAAGTTCCTTAATTAAGGGGTTAGTTCACTAAATTAATTAAAGATAGGTAAGGCTTTAAAGGTTTAAAATTTATCAACTAGATAACCTTTTTCCCTTCCTCTTAATTGATAATTTCGGCCACCCCTTAGATTCTTATCAATTCATTTGCCAACTCACCCTTTGACCTTTCTTTGTATTTAAGTAGTAGGATAATTCTTTGATTTTTGGGAGCACCCTTTAATTAATTAACAAGCATTATCCTAACCTAGTCTAGCTAGAGAAATCGGCCACACCCATTAAATTATCCATCCANTCTCGTTCTTTTCGTTTTTCTTTCAAACGAACCCAGGCATGCATATCTTCTTCCTTGACTCTTCAATCAAGTCATACTATCATTATTTATATGTTTCATGATCATCATTTCATGTACAAACCGAAACATAGCAAGAAATTTCAGAAAACAACATGCAGATTTTTCGGCCCCTTCATTTCATGCTTCACGGGTTTTCTCTTGTTTTGATGTTTCAGGTGGATGGCTCGACTCCAGGCTCACTAGGCTACATCTAGACACATACTAGGGTGGGTCAAGACCGTGATGGTCCATTCAAACAAGCCCCATGCATGACAGAAATCGAAAATGACAGCAGCTTTTCTTCCTTGCCATTTGGGTCTTCGAAAATTCTGTGTGTGCTGTCAAAGGAAAAGGATCTGATCTTGGCTGCCCCAAGGGCCTTTAGCCTTGGTTAGATCACTTCCCTAGCTTGTCTAAGATGTGACTAATTCGCCCTTTTGGTGGCTTGGTCCACGGTGAATCGGTTTTCAATTAAAATGCAAGAACAGCCCTGCACCCCCCTTCGAATCCTTCATTTGACAGCATGTGTTGTTTCAGGTTTTGTGGAATGGTATGGATCTTGGTTGGCCTATGGCCCTTAGCCACGGTTCATACCCTACCACTGGATGTCTAGATCGTCCCATGGTCAATCAAATGGCCACAGGAACGAGACGAGACAGCAAGCAAAGCAAAACACCCCTCACGCGCGCAAAGGTGCTCTCGGGTGGAACTTTTCTTATGTTGCTGGAATAATTCAAATGGTGGCTGGCCTAGGGCCCTTAGCCATGGTTCAAATCATTCGTTGGGATGTTGTTGAGAGGCTATGGTTGGTGGTTCAAGCCCCAATGGCCAAAAGTCTCGCAAACGACGCGATGCAAGCGAAGTTGCTGCTGCTGGAATTTGACAGCAACTTGCTGTGACGGTTCGGAGGCTCGTTTGAGTTCTTGGTTGGCTTTTAGCCTATGGCCTTGGACTGGACAGTGCCTCATTGAGTTAGAAAGGCCACGTTTTTGACCGTTTGTGATTCGGATCATTTTTGAAGTCGTACAAAAATTTACGGTGCGATGTGCCAAATTGACTCTCGAAAGAGCGTGTCTTGTTTTGGCCTCCATTCACCTAGATTTCGACTTGCATCATTTTAAGAGCATTAATTAATCATTTTTATCATATTTTAATCATGACTATTTGATGATTCAGTGTTGGTTCGGGTTGGTTCGGAGTCATGATTAAATACGAAGTCGTCGAGCGTCATTATCGCATTTTTTTTGAACTTAAATTGCATAGTTGGTCAAGTAGAAGCTATTGCATATTTTTCATGGCATATTTAGGTTGCAGCGAGCCTGGAAACGGTCCAATCCAGTTAGTAAAAATAATACATGATATTTCATTATGCAATTTAATTATATTACGTGCATGAAAATAAAAAATACTTATTTTTGAGATTTATGCGATATTGCTTGTGGTCAATTCACTATTTTTGGAGCACTATTGTATTCGGTCGCCAGTGACCGATCAGTTCAGTTTGGTACCACCCGGTCGCCAGTGACCGGTCAGTTCAGTTCAGTTTGATACTCCCCCGGTAGCCAGTTACCGATCAGTTCAACTCAGTGCAGGGGCCACATGCGTAGAACATAATCTCAACAGAAAATTATTACCAGTTATTTCAGTACCGGGCTCCAAGGAGCAACATTTTTACTATGATTTTTAATTCAGTCATGCACGTATTATAATTGCTCAGTACAGGTTATTTTCAGTATGCCCCATGACATGATATTTTATCCCTTGCAAAATTTTACTAGTATTTACTCGTTACCTACGATATATGTATGCTGAGTCTTTAGGCTCACTAGACCTTATTGTTGTAGGTACTGATGAGGTCAGGGCCGAGGGCGGGGACCAGTGAGCCAGCTTGGGTCAGCAGTAGTGGCACCCGAGGACCTCAGTTCAGCATTTATTATTTTATTTCTCAAACAATTTTTATCAGTTGTGGGATATTCTTAAATTGTTATTTCACAAATAAATCTTTTCTTCCGCTGCCATTTTGAATATCAAACTTTGTTTATCGGTTTATTTATGAATGATGCATTTTGATTATTTAAAAAAGAAAATTTTTAATTTTTCGCAAATTTTCAAGCAAGGATTTATAAGTCTTCACAGTTGGTATCAGAGCCTATGTTCTTGTAAAGGGTTGCTCTACTACTGACCACGAGAAGCTCACGAAGCCACGTCTTCTGTCTGTAAGTTTTACATTTCAGCATTTTATTTAAAGCATGAATTATTTTGCCAGCATGTTTCCATGAAATGTTTTACGATCAAATCTTTTCAGTATTTCAGTATTTATTTAGAATAAATTATGGGATTATGCATGTTAGTTACGTATGGGTTATGTATGGAACAATATGCCTCCTAGACGCCAGGTTGGACGCCCGAGAGGTAATGATGAGCGCCGTCATGAAGACGGTGAGGATCAAGGACAGGGGGAATTCGGACCTCCACCTCCTCCACCTCCACCTGACATGAATGCCCAGATGCTAGCTGGGATGACTAGGTTCTTTGCACAGTTTGCGAGGAACAATGCCGCAGCCGCAGCCAGGCCGACAGGGCCCGAGGTTGTCTATGAGAGGTTTATGAAGATGCGTCCGAAGGAGTTTTCTGGGACGTCTGACCCCATGATTGCCGAGGGATAGATCAAATCCCTCGAGGTTATCTTCGAGTTCATGGAGCTTGGAGATGCAGACAGAGTCCGATGTGCCACCTACTTATTCAGTGGAGATGCCCGCTTATGGTGGGAAGGAGCAGCAGTAGCCCTGAACTTGGCTACACTGACTTGGACACGCTTCACGGAGGTTTTCTACTCCAAATATTTTGCGGAGGAAGTGCGCACCAGGTTGACCACCGAGTTCATGAGCTTGAGATAGGGTGATATGACGGTTACGAAGTTCATGCGTAAGTTCGAGAGGGGCTGTCACTTTGTGCCCCTGATAGCAAATGATGCCAGAGCTAAGATGATGCACTTCCTGGTGGGTCTACGGCCGATCTTGCGCCGTGATGTTAGGGTGTCTGACCCTACTACTTATGAGGTCGCGGTCTCAAAGCCCTAGCTGCAAAGCAGGATCTGCGGGATATCGAGAGGGATCGCCAGGGCAAGCGCCCAGTCCATGTACCACACCGCCCTCCTCCTCATCAGCATCAACAGCAAAACAAGAGGCCTTTTCATGGGCAGCCCAGAAACAGAGGCCAGCAGCAGCAGCAGCAGCAGCAGCAGCGGGGACGCCCAGCCCCGAGGACCTTTGAGCACCCAGTCTGTCCCACGTGCTCACGCCGCCATCCTGGAGCATGTATGTCTGGCTCTGGAAAGTGTTTTAAGTGTGGCAGTCCTGACCACATGTTGCTGCAGTGCCCTCAGAGGAATCTGCCTACCCAAGGCAGAGTTTTTGCTCTCCATGCCGCAGAAACAAACCCGGAGACTATGTTGTTGACAGGAACCTTTAAGCTTTAAGTTATTATTTGCATTTCCGTGTTTTGGGAACCAGAATTAAGATATTGAACTTAGAAACTGATATAGGATTGCATGCTCTACTCAGTATTATTTTGGGAATTTAAGCTAGAAGAACTTTGACCTTTTCATGTCTATAAGTTTAATTCTTGTAGCTATTGGATTCAACTTAGAGTTCCGATCTTACAGGAAGAATTTTTTATATCTGGTTCTGCTACCAAGGCCTTGATAGATTCAGGGGCCACTCACTCGTTTATTTCGGAGGTCTTTGCGAACTTTCTTAAGATCAAGACCATTGGGCTAGACACAGCCTTTTCAGTAGTGTTGCCGTCAGGCGAGAAGATGGCAGCTACCAATGTGATCAGAGATATAGACCTTGAGCTGCATGGAACTCTTGTGTATGCGGATCTTATCGTGCTACCGATGCCAGAATTTGACATCATGTTAGGGATGGACTGGCTATTGCGGAACAGAGTGTTGATAGACTTCCAGTGGTGATCTGTTCTTGTCTGACCGCCAGGAATGGAGCAGTTCTTATTTGAGCAAGACAGGTACATTCCTCTACCGCGTATTATTCCTTATGTTCAGGCTATGAAGCTCATGCATAGAGGGTATCGGGCATTTCTAGCAACCTTTTTATCTGTCCCCGAGGCACCCAGCCAGTCAGCCTCAGATGTTCCGATTGTCAGAGATTTCTTAGACGTTTTTCCTGAAGACGTCTCTGGTATGCCATCCGAGAGAGAGGTGGAATTTTCCATTGAGCTTATGCCAGGTACGGCTCCGATCTCAAAAGCACCGTACCGACTTGCACCGACAGAGATGGCAGAGCTTAAGAAGCAGATTCAGGAACTTCTTGACAAGGAGTTCATTCGCCCTAGTTTTTCACCTTTGGGCGCGCCAGCCTTGTTTGTTAAGATGAAGGATGGCTCTATGAGACTATGCATTGACTACCGGGAGTTGAACAGGGTTACAATGAAGAACAAATACCCACTTCCGAGGATTGAGGATCTGTTTGACCAGTTACAGGGAGCTTTGATTTTCTCCAAGATTGATCTGCACTCCGGTTATCACCAGTTGAGGGTGAGAGATGCTGATGTTTCCAAGACTGCTTTCAGGACTCGTTATGGTCACTACGAGTTCCTTGTGATGCCGTTCGGTCTGACGAATGCGCCAGCGATCTTCATGGATCTCATGAATCGCGTATTCCAGCCGTATCTTGACCAGTTTGTGATAATGTTCATAGACGACATTCTCGTCTACTCCAAGAGTCAAGAGGAGCACAGCAGGCATTTGACCACAGTTTTACAGACCTCGCAGAAGCACAAATTATTTGCAAAGTTCAGTAAGTGCGAATTCTGGTTAGAGAAGGTGGCGTTCTTAGGCCACATTGTTTCTAGCAGTGGAATTGAGGTAGACCCAGCGAGAGTTTCCGCAGTCAGAGATTGGGTTGTGCCGCAGAATGCATCAGAGATCTGCAGTTTTCTTGGGCTAGCAGGATATTACAGGAAGTTCATTAAGGGATTCTCCTCTAGTGCCGTTCCACTCACATCTTTGACCAAGAAGAATGCTAAGTTCGTGTGGAGCGAGAAGTGTCAGAAGAGCTTCGATACCTTGAAGCAAGCTCTTACTCAGCACCAGTGTTGGCCATGCCGTCAGGGCCCGGCGAGTTTGTCATTTATATCGATGCTTCGAAACTCGGTTTAGGCGCAGTATTGATGCAGCATGGGAAAGTGATAGCGTATGCTTCTCGACAGTTGAAAATCCACGAGAAGAACTACCCCACCCATGATCTAGAGTTGGCCGCAGTAGTTTTTGCCTTGAAGATTTTGAGGCATTATCTGTATGGAGAGAAGTGCCAGATCTTTACCGACCATAAGAGCCTCAAGTATTTCTTTACGCAGAAGGAGCTGAACATGCATCAGAGGCGTTGGTTGGAGCTTGTGAAGGATTACGACTGTGACAGTAGCTACCACCCGGGTAAAGCTAATGTAGTTGCAGATGCATTAAGAAGAAAAATCGCAGTAATGGCTCATTTGACGATTCAGAGACCTCTTCAGCTTGAGATGCAGAGGTTTGATCTAGAGTCATATCCTCAAGATAGAGTTCCCCGTCTATCTACCTTGACCATTCAGTCCTCTCTTCTTGAGCGTATTCGCAGTGGTCAGTCATCAGATGAGCAATTGGCACAGTGGAAGAAGAGAGATGAAGCCAAGGGCAGTGTCTTGTATACAATCAGCGACGGTATTGTGAGATACCGAGACAGGATATGGGTTCCTAGCAGTGATTCTATCCGAGCATACATCTTATCAGAGGCCCATATGTCGCCGTACTCCATTCACCCTGGGAGTACAAAGATGTACAAAGATCTGCAGCTATTGTACTGGTGGCCAGGGATGAAGAAAGACATCAGACGTTTTGTATCTGAGTGTCTGACTTGTCAGTTAGTGAAAGCAGAGCATCAGAGACCAGCAGGGTTGCTCAAGCCTCTTCCTATTCCCGAGTGGAAGTGGGAGAATGTTACCAACCATGGACTTCGTGACCGGTTTTCCGAAGTCAGTCAGAGGATCAAATGCCATCTGGGTGATTGTAGATCGTCTTACCAAATCAGCGCACTTCTTGCCTATTAAGATGACTTTCACCATGATTCAGTATGCGGAGTTGTACATTCCGGAGATAGTCCGACTCCATGGTATTCCCGTTTCGATCGTATCTGACAGAGACCCCAGATTCACTTCCTCTTTTTGGAAGAATTTGCATTCGACTATGGGTACGAAGTTGCTGTTTAGCACAACTTTCCATCCTCAGACAGATGGTCAGTCAGAACGAGTTATTCAGATTTTAGAGGATCTTCTCCGTGCTTGTGTGATTGACTTCTCAGGGAGTTGGAAGTCGAAGTTGCCATTGGTGGAGTTCACCTATAACAACAGCTTCCAGTCGTCTATTGGTATGGCTCCGTATGAAGCTCTTTATGGCCGCAGGTGTAGATCTCCTGTTCATTGGGATGAAGTAGGAGAGAGAGCAGAATTGGGTCTCGAGATTATTCAGCAGGCTGCCGATGTAGTAGTCAAGATCCGTGATAGGATGAGGACTGCTCAGAGTCGACAGAAAAGCTATGCAGATCAGAGAAGGAGAGACCTAGAGTTTGCCGTCGGTGACCAAGTCTTTGGGAAGATAGCACCTATGAAAGGTGTTATGCGATTTGGAAAGAAAGGGAAGCTCAGTCCGAGATTCATTGGACCCTTTGAAATCCTTGACAGAGTTGGAACGCTAGCTTATCGTGTTGCTCTTGCGCCGAATCTGGCCGGAGTACACAATGTGTTCCACGTCTCCATGCTGAGAAAGTACATGGCGAATCCTTCGCATGTGCTGAACTTTGAGCCGTTGCAGCTTACCCCGAACCTGTCTTATGAGGAGAGGCCAGTGCAGATCTTAGACAGACATGAGAAGAAGCTGCGAAACAAGTTTGTTAAGCGAGTCAAAGTCAAATGGCTCAACCATTCAGAGGAGGAAGCTACGTGGGATTCTGAGCCAGAAATGAGAAGTCGGTACCCCGAGTTATTCGGTGAGTTCTAATTTCGAGGACGAAATTTCTTTTAAGGGGGAGAGAGTTGTAGAACCCATAATTAGACTGCGTATAAGCCATGCATAATTCTAGTATTTTTAAATTTAATTGACTTCATTGCATGAATATTAGAATGCTTTTCTTTGAAGTTAATTATTTTAGCCAGCAGTTTAATTGTATTCTTTTCAGTTAATTCAGTAAGGCCGGACTGGAGCTGGAGTTTAGAGATAAAAAAATTTAAGATTCAGAAAATATTTTCGGAATTTATTTTAGCTAGCAAGTAAGTTAATTTAAGTTAAAAGGAGGTTTAGGGAATTATTTAAGTTACTTGAGGTGAGTAGAAAATAAATTCATTTAAGTNTATTTGATATCAAACAAGAATTCAAATTTCAAAAAGAGTAGACTTGGTCTTGATATTTTCTCCCTATATTTTGCACCCATTCTCCTCACCCTCTTAACCACCATTCCCCCTCCATAAGTCTCGAAATTCAGAGTGTTTGTGGAGAGAAAAATCGTGGCTAGAACTTGAGAAAACTAGAGAGAAAATTTAGTAGAAGAAAAGGAAAGAAGATCACTCCACCTCCTCCGCGCCGGATCGTCTCCTTCTTTTCGTTTTTCTTTCAAACGAACCCAGGCATGCATATCTTCTTCCTTGACTCTTCAATCAAGTCATACTATCATTATTTATATGTTTCATGATCATCATTTCATGTACAAACCGAAACATAGCAAGAAATTTCAGAAAACAACATGCAGATTTTTCGGCCCCTTCATTTCATGCTTCACGGGTTTTCTCTTGTTTTGATGTTTCAGGTGGATGGCTCGACTCCAGGCTCACTAGGCTACATCTAGACACATACTAGGGTGGGTCAAGACCGTGATGGTCCATTCAAACAAGCCCCATGCATGACAGAAATCGAAAATGACAGCAGCTTTTCTTCCTTGCCATTTGGGTCTTCGAAAATTCTGTGTGTGCTGTCAAAGGAAAAGGATCTAATCTTGGCTGCCCCAAGGGCCTTTAGCCTTGGTTAGATCACTTCCATAGCATGTCTAAGACGTGAATAAGTTGCCTTTTTGGTGGCTTGGTCCACGGTGAATCGGTTTTCAATTAAAATGCAAGAACAACCCTGCACCCCCCTTCGACTCCTTCATTTGACAGCATGTGTTGTTTCAGGTTTTGTGGAATGGTATGGATCTTGGTTGGCCTATGGCCCTCAGCCACGGTTCATACCCTACCACTGGATGTCTAGATTGTCCCATGGTCAATCATATGGCCACTGGAACGAGACGAGACAGCAAGAAAAGCAAAACACCCCTCACGCGCGCAAAGGTGCTCTCGGGTGGAACTTTTCTGATGTTGCTGGAATAATTCAAATGGTGGCTGGCCTAGGGCCCTTAGCCATGGTTCAAATTATTCCTTGGGATATTGTTGAGAGGCTCTGGTTGGTGGTTCAAGCCCCAATGGCCAAAAGTCTCGCAAACGACGCGATGCAAGCGAAGTTGCTGCTGCTGGAATTTGACAGCAACTTGCTGTGTCGGTTCGGAGGCTCGTTTGAGTTCTAGGTTGGCTTTTAGCCTATGGCCTTGGACTGGACAATGCCTCATTGAGTTATAAAGGCCACTTTTTTGACTGTTTGTGATTCGGATCATTTTTGAAGTCGTACAAAAATTTACGGTGCGATGTGCCAAATTGACTCTCGAAAGAGCGTTTCTTGTTTTGGCCTCCATTCACCTAGATTTCGACTTGCATCATTTTAGGAGCATTAATTAATCATTTTTAGCGTATTTTAATCATGACTATTTGATGATTCAGTGTTGGTTCGGGTTGGTTCGGAGGCATGATTAAATACGAAGTCGTCGAGCGTCATTGTCGCATTTTTTTTGCACTTAAATTGCATAGTTGGTCAAGTAGAAGCTATTGCATATTTTTCATGGCATATTTAGGTTGCAGCGAGCCTGGGAACGATCCAATCCAGTTGCTAAAATAATACATGATATTTCATTATGCAATTTAATTATATTACGTGAATGAAAATAGAAAATACTTATTTTTGAGATTTATGCGATATTGCTTGTGGTCAATTCACTATTTTGGGAGCATTATTGTACTCGGTCGCCAGTGACCGATCAGTTCAGTTTGGTACCACCCGATCGCCAGTGACCGGTCAGTTCAGTTCAATTTGATACTCCCCCGGTAGCCAGTTACCGATCAGTTCAGTTCAGTGCAGGGGCCCCATGCGTAGACCATAATCTCAACAGAAAATTATTACCAGTTATTTCAGTACAGGGCTCCAAGAAGCAACATTTTTACTATGATTTTTAATTCAGTCATGCACGTATTATAATTGCTCAGTACAGGTTATTTTCAGTATGCCCCATGACATGATATTTTATCCCATGCAAAATTTTACTAGTATTTACTCGTTACCTACGATATATGCATGCTGAGTCTTTAGGCTCACTAGACTTGATTGTTGGAGGTACTGATGAGGCTAGGGCCGAGGGCGGGGACCAGTGAGCCATCTTGGATCGGCAGTAGCGGCACCCGAGGACCTCATTTTCAGCACTTACCATTTTTAGCAAACATTTTTATCAGTTGTTGAATATTCTTAAAACGTTAATTTTTTTTTTTTGCAAACAAATATTTTCTTCCGCGGTCATTTTGAATATAAAACTTTGTTTATCGGTTTATTTATGAATGAGGCATTTTGATTATTTAAAAAAGAAAATTTTTAATTTTTCGTAAATTTTCAAGCAAGGATTTATAGGTCTTCACACTACTTCTGAGCCCGGATCTCAACGCTAACTAGTCCTGACTCGTTCTCTTCTTGATCCCGATCCTGTCCCAACTTTTGTCATGCACACATACAAACAAGACAACAGCCGAATAACTCCGGTGAGAATTAAATTCCCAGTATAAACCATGTATACATGCAATCATACCGACAAGATAAAAGCATACAACAGGCATTCATAACATGTATCAAAATCAGAAACATGAATCAAATATTCATCACATGTATCAAAATCCCAAACATGAATCAATATCAATAATAAATCATATTCTAAAGATATACCATAATCAGGAAAATAATTCAATATCAAGCAATGAATCACTCTCCGTGATTCTCAGACTAGACTCGACTCAGTCCTAATCTAGGGATCCCGATCGGAATAAGAACATACACCCACCTACACTCCCGATCGGGGTGGTGGTACGTTCTTATTCACGGACTTTGGCCCTTTCCATATCGAACATCAGTAATAGAAGAATCTCCAATTCTATCCACTTCGATATGACCAAACATCCGATGTCTTGACCTATCCGTCACAGACTTTGGCATTTTCACCAATATCCTATCCTGTGACAATATGCAATGTGCCAGTGACGATTCCATCACTATCCAGCACTACTGTCACAAGATTACTCATATACAAGTAGGCGTAACCGCTTATGACTCAATACATAAATCAATAAATCAAAGATATCAATCTCATTTAATTGTAAATATCAATGCAATAAAGTAAAGTATGTGATTTTGGGAAACTCGAGTCAAACCTCACTCGAGTTGTGCAATCCCAACTCAACATTAACTTATACCTTTATCTTCTCCGTTTGACGAAGTCGAAGTCTCGAATTCAACTCTGTCCGTACCCAATCTGGCAATGACAATATCGAACATGCACAATATCAATATATAACTCAATTCAAAATCTGTTCTGATCAATACTCAAATCAAAACATAATCTGATCAATGTCAACGATACAACAATACCATCTCAATCAATACTGAATCGGATCAATATCAATCTACTGACGTTTCGACGGCATAACAATACAGTCTCGATAACCCGTCAATCTCAACATCACAGATATAATACCAGAACTCAAAATCATTATCAGTATAATCCATAATCTCAATATCGGTACACTCATAATCAATAACAATACAACTCTGATATCGAATCCCAATCAAATCAACTCCGAAAATCATAACAATTACGTAAACAGTCTGTTCTTCGATCTGACTACAAATATACGATGTCTACTGTATCAGAAACACCCTATATGATTCCTATTCAATTCTGACAATATCATCATTTCAAATCTTCTCTAAACGTAACAAAACTTACGTCCAGTTGTAGCCTGCGTCGATAGGAACTCAGCACTGAAGTCGGATTCAAAATCGGACGGACGGATCGTTCTCTTGCCTTCCTTTCTACTGAAAATGAAGAAATGAACGCTTGTTATATATATATATACATGTCGCACGGTGGAGACCAAGTGTCCGTTTTTCCTTTTGCATGACTCGCGCATATGCGCGCCCCAAGTCCCGCGCATATGCGCGAGACCTACTGTCTCGGCAAGAAATCTTCTCGACAGCTCGCGCATATGCGCGCCCCATCCTCGCGCATATGCGCGAGACCTACTGTCTCGTGCACACGCACCCACTCGCACATATGCGCGCTCTGGACAAGCTGCTGGACGGCTCGCGCATATGCGCGCCTTCACTCCGCGCATATGCGCGGGGTCTTCTGCCCGATCCACGCATGCTCGCGCATCCCGTCGAGCATGTGCGCAGATGGCGTCTCCCTCTCACGTATTTCACGTCTTTTTTTCGTCTAATCATTTCCGTCTATAATCATATTAATTATCTCCAAATCATTTCAGATTAATCTCAGATTACGGTATTAAATATTGGGCATTACATATTTATTCGGAGGAGATGCCCGCTTATGGTGGGAAGGAGCGTCAGTAGCCCTAAACTTGGCTACGCTAAGCTGGACACGCTTTGTAGAACCCGTAACGTAGACTACGTATAAGCCATGCATAATTTCTAGTATTTAAATTAAAATGATTTTATTGTATGAGTATTTAAATACTTTTCTTTAAATTTATTTATTTTACGTAGTAGTTAATTGTCACCTTTTCAGTTAAATAAGTGAGGCCGGACTGGAGATGGAGTATTGAGATAAGTTAATAAAGACTTATTTAGGAAGTGGTATTTTAGCATGTTTATTTCATTAAATCATGGTTAATTATCTTTATGTATTTTAGGCATAATTCATGCATGATAGGGTTTGTTTCATGAAATTTTAAAAGTTCGTGCATTAAGATTTTTAAGTTGCATTTCACGTTCGAACGAGGATCGGAGACCGGAGAATTTTCAGAAAAATTATTTTATTACACGATCTATTTTATAAATTAAGTTAAAAATCTTTTAAGTGCACTTTCCAAAAATGGGAATTTTTGGGTATTTTTATCCGTAAGATTTTATTTTTATCGGTACCCAAATTTTATTGAATCGGGGGACTTTTTANTTTCACGAAAATTATTTTATTACATGATTAATTTTTATTAATTATTATAAGATGTTTTAAAGATATTTTTCAAGAATTGGGAATTTTTGGGTATTTTTACCCGCATGATTTTTTAATTGTTACGGTACGCAAATTTTATTGAATCGGGGGACTTTTTAATGGTTCGGCTATTATTTTCAAAATTTTTCCAACTCGAAATATTTTTCGAGAGTTGGTTTGAGCTTAATGGGCCTACTTTTGAGTTTATAGGGCTTAATCATCTTTTTAATCTTTGATTAAACAATTTAGGCCCATTAACTAATATTTTATCTATATAATTAACCCTTAAACACACCATTACCCTAAACCTAATTACGTTACACAGCCGACAACCCCTTTCAGCATTCCCCACCCTCGGTTTCAGAACTCAACAGCTGAAGGCTTCGGCTCTTTCTTGATTTGCAAGGGAAAAACTTCATCCGGGTCTCCATTTGCATCATTCTTATCTTCAAATCACCAAGGCACGTATTGTATCCATCATTTTCTCATCACACATGTCATTCATACTGATTGTATATATATATTTACGCACGTAACTTTCGATCCAAGCATGAACAAGTAGGAGTTTCGGTTTCTTCATGTATTTGCGCAGCCTATGAACTGTACTTACGTTTTTGTTTTGTTGCAAGGGGCTGGCGTGTTAGGTTGGTAAGGGGCTGTCTAGATCGTGACTGATAAGATTTAAATGCTGGTGTGTAGATTGGTCGAGTGTTGATGTGTTGGAGTGGAAACTCGATCGGACCATGTGGAGGAGCAAGGGTCTCGGTAGGAGGTGTGGGCTGTTTCCTTGGTTGCTAACTGTTAGATGCATGGCGAGGCTGAGAATTTGGTGCTGTTAGGTGTTCCTTGGTGTCTGGTCTAGGCCTACAGTAAGTGGATTCATGGCTGGAACGAGAGGTATAGCTTGAGTCGTGGGTTTTGAGGAGAACGGGTGCATGAGGTGGTTGGTTATGATAGGACCGAGAATTGATTTCAAGTTCTGGGAATTTCAGCCGAGGTTTAACAGCTTAATGACATTAATTTAGGACCTATTAAGTGTTTGGAAATTATGGTAAAAAGTTGGGAAAAATTCAGTTAAGTTTCGAGTCGGTTCGGGTTAAAACCGGGACCCCGGTCCAGGTTTTTAAAACAAATTAATTAATTTGTGAATTTGGGCTCGAGTTTACGCCTAAGAATTTTTTAACAATGTTTTGGGGATACTTTAAGGAGTATGGTAAGTTTCGGGTCAATTTTAGAGGTCCATGGTTGAAACGATAATTTTCGGGTTTCCAGGGGCAAAGTGGTCATTTTGCACCCGGGGTGAGATTTTAGTCCTTGCAACGGCCTGAGCACAAATCATGATATTTTTAAATGTTCATGCATCACATTTACGATTTTTATGCCATTATAATAATTATGGTGCATGCTTGGTTTAAAGAAATTAAGAGAGAAAAGTAAGAACGTGAAGAGCACTCCGTCTCCGCCACGCCGCGCCGTTATTTCGTTTGTTTTCTGTCAAAACAAACCAAGGCATGTTTATATCTTCTTACACTCTTCAATCAAGCCATATAGGTATTTTTAAATATCACAAATACATGATTTTAATGCAAGAAGATCGAAATTGTTCAAATTTAATGATGTTATTTATTTATATTACGTGCAAAAATATTAGTTTTGAGATTTATGCGATATTGCTTGTGGTCACTCTACTCTCATGATTAAATCCGGTCGCCAGTTACCGGTCCGGTCGTCAGTTACCGGTCAATTCAGTTGTTTCACCCAGTATACTGTGGCAGGAGTCTGATCAGACGTACATTATTAAACCCGGTCGCCAGTTACCGGTCCGGTCGCCAGTTACCGGTCAGCTCAGTTCAGGGACCACTTGCGTAGACCATAATCTCACCAGAAAATTATTACAAGTTATTTCATTACAGGGCTCCAAGGAGCAAACATTTTCACTGATATTTTCAGTTCAGTCATGCACGTACTATAATTACCTTTGAAATGATTTTTTACGTTACACCTCATTACAGGATATTTTCACTTGCATGCAACTTTATTATTTATTTACTTGTTATTTATGATATATGCATGCTGAGTCTTTAGACTCACTAGACTTGATTGTTGTAGGTACTGATGATGTCGGGACCGAGGACGGGGATCAGTGAGCCAGCTCGAGTCGGCAGTAGAGGGACCCGAGGACCTCACTTTTCAGCATTTATTATTGTTATCGCTCAAACATTTTTACCTACCGTTGGATAAAATTTTTACAGTTATTTTTACAACATTAATTTCTTCCGCTGCTATTTTTAAACATGATACATTATTTAACAGTTTATTTTATGAACTGGATATTTCATATAGTTTAAAAGAAAATTTTTAATTTTTCCGTAAATTTTCAAGTAAGGATTTCTAGGCCTTTACACGCTTCACGGAGGTATTCTACTCCAAATATTTCGCGGAGGAAGTGCGCACCAGGTTGAACACTGAGTTCAGGAGCCTGAGACAGGGAGATATGACTGTTACGGAGTTCATCCGCAAGTTTGAAAGGGGTTGTCATTTTGTGCCCCTGATCGCGAATGATGCTAGAGCCAAGTTGATGCATTTCTTGGTGGGTCTACGACCGATCTTGCGCCTTGATGTTAGGGTGTCTGACCCTACTTCTTACGAGGTCGCTGTCTCCAAAGCCCTAGCCGCAGAGCAGGATCAGCGTGATATTGAGAGAGATCGCTTGGGGAAGCGACCAGTCCAGGTACCACACCGCCCTCCTCCTCAGCAGCAGCAGCAGCAGAACAAGAGGCCTTTTCACGGGCCGCCTAGAAACATAGGTCAGCAGCAGCAGCAGCAGCGGGGGCGCCCAGCCCCGAGGACTTTTGAGCACCCAGTTTTCCCTAAGTGCTCACGTCACCATCCTGGAGCATGTATGTTTGGCTCAGGAAAGTGTTATAAGTGTGGTAGTCCAGACCACTTATTTCTGCAGTGCCCTCAAAGGAATCAGCCTACCGAGGGCAGAATTTTTGCCCTTCATGCGACAGAGATGAACCCGGAGACCATGCTTATGACAGGTATTTTAACGCTTTGAGTTATATTTGAAATTCGATGTTTTGGGAATCTAGGTTAATATTTTTGAACTTAGAATTGCGATAGGATTGCATGCTCTACTCAGTATTATTTTCGGGAATCAGGATAGAAGAACTCTGGTCTTTGCATGTTCATAAGTTTAGTTCTTGCAACTATTGGGTTCAACTTAGAGTTCCGATCTTTCAGGGAGAATTTTTATATCTGGTTCCGCGACGAAGGCCTTGATAGATTCAGGGGCCACTCACTCATTTATTTCGGAGGTCTTTGCTAATTTCCTCAAGGTCAAGACCGTTGGGCCAGATGTAGCCTATTCAGTAGTATTGCCCTCTGGTGAGGAGATGACAGCTACCAATGTGATATGAGACATAGATCTTGAGCTCCATGGCAATCTTGTTTATGCGGATCTGATCGTGTTGCCGATGCCAGAGTTTGACATCATCCTAAGGATGGACTGGCTATTACGGAACAGAGTTTTGATTGACTTCCAGCGGAGATCTGTTTTAGTCCTACCGCCTAGAATGACGCAGTTTTTATTTGAGCCAGACAGGTACTTTCCTCTACCGTGTATTATTCCTTATGTCCAGGCTA
Organism: Primulina huaijiensis; assembly: GCF_012295235.1. Taxonomy (NCBI): domain Eukaryota; kingdom Viridiplantae; phylum Streptophyta; class Magnoliopsida; order Lamiales; family Gesneriaceae; genus Primulina; species Primulina huaijiensis. Next base: position 9,807,438 of record NC_133320.1, read on the forward strand.
GGAAGCTCATGCATAGAGGGTGTCGGGCGTTTCTAGCGACTTTTATATCTGTCCCCGAGGTGCCCAGTCAGTCAGCCTCAGATGTTCCTATTGTTAGAGATTTCCTAGACGTTTTTCCTGAGGACGTCTTTGGTATGCCACCCGAGAGAGAGGTGGAGTTCTCCATTGAGCTTATGCCAGGTACGACTCCGATATCCAAAGCGCCGTACCGATTAGCGCCGACAGAGATGGCAGAGCTTAAGAAGCAGATTCAGGAACTTCTGGATAAGGAGTTCATTCGCCCGAGTTTTTCACCATGGGGCGCGCCAGTCTTATTTGTAAAGAAGAAGGATGGCACGATGAGACTTTGCATTGACTACCGGGAGTTGAACAGGGTTACAGTGAAGAACAAATACCCACTTCCGAGGATCGAGGATTTGTTTGACCAATTGCAGGGAGCTTCGATATTCTCCAAGATTGATCTGCGTTCCGGTTATCACCAGTTGAGGGTGAGAGATGCTGATGTTTCCAAGACTGCTTTCAGGACTCGTTATGGCCACTATGAGTTCCTTGACCAGTTTGTGATAGTATTCATAGACGACATTCTCGTCTACTCCAAGAATCAAGAGGATCACAGCAGACATCTGACCACAATGTTGCAGACCTTGCAGAAGCACAAGTTATTCGCAAAGTTCAGTAAGTGCGAATTTTGGTTAGAGAAGGTGGCGTTCTTAGGCCACATTGTCTCTAGCAGTAGTATTGAGGTAAACCCAGAGAAATTTGTCGCAGTCAGAGAATGGGTTGTGCCGCAGAATGCATCAGAGATCCGCAGTTTTCTTGGGCTAGCAGGATATTATCGGAAATTCATTAAGGGATTCTCCTCTATTGCCGTTCCACTCACATCACTGACAAAGAAGAATGTGAAATTTGTGTGGAGCGAGGAGTGTCAGAAGGGCTTCGATACTTTGAAGCAGGCTCTTATCTCAGCACCAGTTTTGGCCATGCCGTCAGGGCCAGGTGAGTTTGTTCTATATACCGATGCTTCGAAGCTCGGTCTTGGCGCAGTATTGATGCAGCATGGGAAGGTGATAGCATATGCTTCTCGATAGCTGAAAACTCATGAGAAGAACTACCCTACCCACGATCTAGAGTTGGCTGCCGTAGTTTTTGCCCTGAAGATTTGGAGGCATTATTTGTACGGAGAGAAGTGCCAGATCTTTACCGACCACAAGAGTCTCAAGTATTTCTTTACGCAGAAGGAGCTGAACATGCGTCAGAGGCGTTGGTTGGAGCGTGTGAAAGACTATGACTGTGACATTAGCTACCACCCGGGTAAAGCTAATGTAGTTGCAGATGCATTGAGCAGAAAAGTCGCAGTGATGGCTCATTTGACGATTCAGAGACCTCTTCAGCTTGAGATGCAGAGGTTTGATCTAGAGTCATATCCTCAAGGTAGAGTTCCCCCTTTATCTACCTTGACTATCCAGTCCTCTCTTCTTGACCGTATTCGTAGTGGTCAGGCAGCAGATGAGCAGTTGGCCAAGTGGAAGCAGAGAGATGAGGCCAAGGGCAGTGTCTTATAGACATTCAGTGACGGTATTGTGAGATACAGAGACCGGATGTGGGTTCCTAGCACTGGTTCTATCCGAGCAGACATCTTATCAGAGGCCCATATGTCGTCGTACTCTTTTCATCCAGGGAGTACGAAGATGTACAAAGATCTGCAGCTATTTTATTGGTGGCCTGGGATGAAGAAGGATATCAGACGTTTTGTATCTGAGTGTTTGACTTGTCAGTTAGTGAAAGCAGAGCATCAGAGACCAGCAGGGTTGCTCAAGCCTCTTCCCATTCCCGAGTGGAAGTGGGAGAATGTAACCATGGACTTCGTGACCGGTTTGCCGAAGTCAGTCAGAGGATCAAATGCCATCTGGGTGATTGTAGATCGTCTTACCAAATCAGCGCACTTCTTGCCTATTAAGATGACTTTCACCATGATTCAGTATGCGGAGTTGTACATTCCGGAGATAGTCCGACTCCATGGTATTCCCGTTTCGATCGTATCTGACAGAGACCCCAGATTCACTTCCTCTTTTTGGAAGAGTTTGCATTCGACTATGGGTACGAAGTTGCTGTTTAGCACAGCTTTCCATCCTTAGACAGATGGTCAGTCAGAACGAGTTATTCAGATTTTAGAGGATCTTCTCCGTGCTTGTGTGATTGACTTCTCAGGGAGTTGGGAGTCGAAGTTGCCATTGGTGGAGTTCACCTATAACAACAGCTTCCAGTCGTCTATTGGTATGGCACCGTATGAAGCACTGTATGGCCGTAAGTGCAGATCTCTTGTTAATTGGGATGAAGTAGGAGAGAGAGCAGAGTTGGGTCCGGAGATTATTCAGCAGGCTGCCGATGTAGTAGTCAAGATCCGTGATAGGATGAGGACTGCTCAGAGTCGACAGAAGAGCTATGCAGACCAGAGAAGGAGAGATTTAGAGTTTGCTGTTGTCGACCATGTTTTCGTGAAGGTAGCACCTATGAAGGGTGTCATGCGATTCGGAAAGAAAGGGAAGCTTAGTCCGAGATTCATTGGACCATTTGAGATCCTCGACAGAGTTGGGACGTTAGCTTATCGTGTTGCTCTTCCGCCGAATCTGGCTGGAGTACACAATGTGTTCCACGTCTCTATGCTGAGGAAGTATATGGCGAATCCTTCGCATGTGCTGAATTTTGAGCCGTTGCAGCTTACCTCGTGCCTGTCTTATGAGGAGAGACCAGTGCAGATCTGAGACAGACAGGAAAAGAAGCTTCGGAACAAGCTGGTTAAGCGAGTGAAGGTCAAATGGCTCAACCATTCATAGGAGAAAGCTACATGGGAGTCTGAGCCAGAGATGAGGAGTCGGTACCACGAGTTATTCGGTGAGTTTTAATTTCGAGGACGAAATTTCTTTTAAGGGGGGAGAGTTGTAGAACCCGGAAATTAGGCTACGTATAAGCCATGCATAATTCTAGTATTTAAGTTAAAATGATTTTTATTGCATGAGTTTCTAAATTTAATTATTTTACGTAGTAGTTTAATTTTTCTTATCATTTCAGTTATTTCAGTGAGGCCGGATTGGAGTTGGAGTTTAGAGATAAAATTTAGCAAGTAAGTTAAATTAAGTTAATAAGGAGGTTTAGGAAATTATTTATACAACTTGAGGTGAGTAGAAACTAAATTCATTTAAGTTTCATAATTAAGGGATTAATTCACTAAATTATTTAAAGGATATGTAAGGCTTTAAAGGTTTAAAATTTATCAACTAGACAACATTTTACCCTCCATTTATTTGTTTAATTTTCGGCCACCTTAGATGAGTAATCAATTTCCTTGCCAACTCAACCTTTGACCGTTTCCTTGTTTTATATTAGTAGGATAATCCCTTCATTTTTTTAGCACCATTTAATTAATTAATAATCATTATCCTAACCTTGTTTAGCATGTAACAATCGGCCACCTCATCCCCCCCAAGAAGATTTGATAGCAAACCAAAATTCAAATTTCAAATAGAAGTAGACTTGATCTTGCATTTCCCCTTATATTGCTACCATTTCTCCTCACCCTCCTAACCATCTTCCCCTTCCCCTCTCCACCAAAAATCTGAGAGAATTCAGAGTCATTTTGAGAGGAAAACTCGTGAGCCACTTAGCCATTAACAAGAGAAAATAATCGAGTAGCAACCAAGGTAGCATAGCGTTCCACTCCTCCGCGCCGAGTCGTCTTATTCATCCGTTTCTTTTCCAAACGAAACCAGGCATGCATATGTTCTTCCTTGACTCTTCAATCAAGTCCTATTATCATTATTTAACATTTCATGATCATGTTTGATAGCAAAAAACCGAAACATATCAAGAAGTTTTCAGAAAATGAATCATGCAGAATTTCGGTTTCCATTTCAAGCTTCACGATTTCATTTGTGTTGATGGTTAAAGGTATTGGTTAGATTCCAGGCTCCCAAGGCGGCTCCTAGACATGTACTAGAATGGTTTAGGACCATGTTGATCCATTAGTTCAGCCCCATGCATGATGGATGTTAGAGTAGATGTCCTGTAAGCCAACTGTTGGATGGGAAATTTATTGACTCAAGTGTAATAAACAATCTTTATTTTAATATAATTTACCTTTTAATGGTTTTGTTATTTCTTTATCTGTATACCTATGATCTCAAACATAGATAAAGACTTTGATTATACTTTAATACAAATGAATCGTAATTCGATGTTGAAACTCATTTGTAAACACTGTATGATCTAAATTCGTTCTTAGTCGATTCAGCCATCTAAAACATGGATAAAGGTCGCTTGAGCTCGAGACTAGCATCTGTGATGTTGTGTACTATGTTTCTTGGTAAGGGCATAGAGATGTCCAAATATGCAGATGAGTAGTCATATGATGATTATACCGAAAAACCCTCCCTCGGACTTTCCAAGTGGTTATCATTCATCGAGAGGATAAGTCCGTGGTTATGATTGTACACCATTAGTCCTTACGACCCGGGACAACACTGAGGCTCTATGTGCTAGGGCTGTGCTTTGACTTGTTTACCGACTCCAGGAGAGTCATCTGGTGGCGAGGTTGGGTATAGTTGCGACACATATAGGAGCCAGTGCATTGTAGTCGGGGATTAACCGCTCACCTACGGGTGTGGATATCCTATTTGATCTAATGTAATAATAGTGCATGGAATCTCTGGCCAGAGTATGAGATGTACATTGAAGAAGGAGTTCTCCAATAGTACACGCGATGCCACTAATATAGTTATCACATAGTTATCGAATTAATATGCAACCCTCGATGAACCAATGGTTGCAGATTCGATCGGGATATATGATATGAAGGGACCGTAATGTACGTTAATCATAATCGACTGGTTCTTGCAGGCACTATCAGTGATACCTAGGGGATCATGGGGCGATGCTACTAGACGCTCTTACCATGATCCGATGGGTGCAATCAGAAAGGAGTTTTGACATTCTTGATCAAAGTGTGGATGAAAAGAATGGGGCTAACTAGGGTAAGCTCGAATAAAGGATTATGTCCTGAATCACAAAGAGTTGTGAACCCACGGCTAGCTGTATCCCTGAACCATTGAGGGTCACACAAGCACTGGATCGTTTGTTCCCGTTGAGAGAATAAATTCAAGAAGTTGAATTTATATTATATAGTAAATTCAAGAAGTTGAATTTATGATAATTAAGTTTTGAGAGAATAAATTCAAGGAGTTGAATTTATAAAATTTGAGAATTTAATTTATTAAACTCAAATGTTGGGTTTATTAAATATTAAATTTTGGAGGTGATGAAAATTCAAGTAGTTGAATTTATAATTTAAACAATAATTCAAATGTTGAATTTATAATTATTTAATTTATTAAGCTCAAAAGTTGAGTTGATTAATTAATAAATTAAATATGGTGGGTAATATGTTTAATGGGCTTGTAGGAGTACAAGTTCAACATAATAATTAATTAAAGTTTTAATGGACCTTGATTAAATTAATTAAATTAGTTGGACTAGTCCAATTAATTAAATCAAGCCCATTAATGTTAATTATGTAATTAGGCTATGACTTAATTATAAATAGGGGTTGCAAGTCATAACCCTAGCCTACAACAATCATTTTTCGAAAACCACTCTTCCAAAGAAAGAAAAATCGGCCACCTTCTTTTGAGAAAGGTTGTTTGAGCCGCCTCTCAAATTTCAATCTACTACGTAAAATCTCTTCTACTTTTTCTAGTGTAAATTAGAAGAGGATCAAACCATCTAGTCGTGGACAGGATTAGAAGAAAGGAGTCCCTGAAGAAAGTTCGTAGGGATTTCATGAAGAGCTATCTCCGTTAAATCCGGAATAGTTGGAGTCGTGTGATTAATTCACCAAAGGTATAATTTTCTAAACATCCTATGAATGTTTTTATTAAAAACCATACGAACGCCCAATCAAATGTATTTTGATTGTCAAAATAAAATAAAGAAATTAAAACTTCCGCTGCGTTTGGGCGTGTAGAAAACCGAGATCCAACAGTGGTATCAGAGCCAGGTTCTCTATATCGTATGGTTTTATATTGAATAATTTGTTTCTAACTACACAAGAAAATTTTCAGAAAATAGATACACCATCAAAATTATTTTTTTCCAAAAAAAAAAAAAATTTTAATCTGCCCGGAACTGTTCCGGGCAGTCCGTGCGCACAGGGACGCGCACGGCAGCGCGCAGCGTGCGCGCGCGCGCGGGCAGCACGGCAGCGCGCAGCGCCGCGCGTACCTGTGCGCGCCTGCGCGCACAGTGGCTGCCGCCACTGCCCGAAACGTTCGGGCAGCGCGGGCGGCTACCCGGGATTGTCTGGGGATGCGTGCTGGATGATGGGCTTGAATTATTTGGGCCTAGGGTGCGATTTTCTGATTTTTCAAACTTTTGGGCAAAATTGATTGTTTTGAAAAATTGGTTCAAATTTTATTTTTAAAATTAATTTTTGGAAAATTAATAATTTTCTTGTAAAATAAATAATTAGAATATGATTTTAATTATTTATGGTAAAAATGGATTTTTACAAGAAATCAATTATTATTGATTTAATTGGAAATTAAATAAAGGGGTTTATTTAATTTATTAAATTCTTTAATAATTGTGGTGGTTAGTGATAAAATTATTAGATATATGATTTATCAATTAATTAAATTGTTTAATTAAATTGATGTTAATATTCGATATTAAATGCATGAAGGATGATCGAGAGCCTTGACCAATGTGTTAGGTTTATGTTAGGATATTTTACTGTTTTTATTCGTTTTATTAATATTTGATATTATTAAAATGGGCCTGGTTCATGGCCCGTTCCCACCCCATGAGATGTATCCCTTATGTGCCATGGCTATTTAAATGTAATTATTAGAAATAGTGGGAGATCAAGACTGGAAGATGGTGGATCCGATGCACAAGATGAAGACATGTAATATATTTGAAGCTCTTGTAATAGTTGCATTTGCATCCCTGCATTCACTTAGGTTTTGGACCTGGATCCATGTATGGCTCACATGGATCCAATAGTGTTGGCAATCGATCATCCTTATTTATTGTTGAATGTCATATTATGATATATATGCGATATATAGTAGTATGCATGTATGTATATTATTAGATAATATAGTTGCATGAAGCCGGCAAACATACAAACTCGTGGCACGCGTTTTTTAAAATAAAATGATGAGACAATTTTATAATTAAAATCCCTCATTTTGAATATGATTCAAAATTTATATCAAACAGGAAAAGTAAAAATTAAAAGAGTTTAATTTTTCCTTGCCTTCCATCAATCGTGGTTGCATGTTGATCGCTACCCGCGGACAGTGTCTGGCTCATATTATTGGGGAGGCCTGGACGCCGGAAAGCTGTGGCTTCCACCGGACTTATGATGTGAATTGAGTGGAACTCCCATGACTTCGGCTCCTATTATTGGGGGAACTCATGGCGACCGTCTACTACAATTCAATATTGATGGGTCGGTTTGACACGCGAAAATAAACGGCGTCATATTATTGGGTCCTTATTAAACGTGAGGCAAAACACGCGGAGGTTGCATAGGGATGCAATTGGATTCTACCTTTTAGAAATTATAATTGGCTGATATTATTCGGGATTATAATTGGCTAATTGGACTCTACGTGCCCACTAAGGAAATACGATTTCCCTTTTTCATCAGAGGGTGGTGGAAATGTCAAAATAGTGGGAGGGAATTTATAAAATAAAAATCCATATTTTATATCTTAAAATTATTTTAAAATAATCAGCAACCATTATTCTGTTTCCATATCAGTATATTTTCGATTTCGTCACGTAATACAATTCTGTTATTAACAAACTAACCGAATCTAATTTTCAAGACTGGTTGGGAAATTGTTCTGAATTCGGAGAAAATGACATACACACTAATGTCAGTCCTGCTGAACTGACAAAGCATGCAAGATGGTAGGACCATAGTATGCAAGCTAAAGTGTAACATGCTCGCTTTTATGTCAAATGAACTGTAGGGACAGTTTGAGGAAATGTTGAATGCTGCTGACATTCGAATGCACTTGCAAGTGTTGCATGGTGCATGAAACTCATACAATGATGCACACCACTTTCAAGGAGCTCATGACTACACGTATGCAAGATGGGGCTTTGGCCCATGAGCGTGGTGTACGTATGACTGGGCTTATTGAGAATGTGGTGGGCCGGGAATATGTGATTCCTAACGAGTTACTAGATAACATCAATTTGTTGTCTTTCTCTTCCTCATTTGACGGGGTTATGGTGAACTTCAATTTGAATAAGATAGATGATAGCCTTGAAGAGCTAGTCAATACACTTATAACTTATGAGATCACCATAAAACAGGAAATTGTTGTTTTTTCTAATAGGCCTCTCGTCAGACGAAAAGTGGCCCACAAGGTTAGGGAAAGAAATGTTCTGTCCCTCACAAGGAAAAACAAACCCAATAAGAGGCAAACTCCGAAAGACACTTAAAGGGCCCACAAAGCCCGATAAGTCAGAACATATTTGTTTTCACTGCAAGAAGAATGGACATATGAAATTATCTGGGCCAAAAAAAAAAAGTTTTGGAAATGATAAATGAATGTCCAAAGTAAAAAGGATTTCAACAACAAACAAAAGAAAATTAGAAGATCCAAATCCCTCACAAATATGGCACGCTAGATTAGGTCATATTTCCCAAAAAAGGATGCACAAGCTAGTGGGAGAATGCATGTTTGACTTGTCAGACATAAATTCTCTACCTACTTGTAAGTCCTGTCTAAAAAGAAAAATGACCAAGACTTCATTCGATGGAAACGTGGAACGTGCGCATGGTCTACTGGATTTGATCCATACAGACGTTTGTGGCCCGCTAAATGTTAGCACAATATTTGGGCAATCCTACTTCATTACCTTTACTGATGACCATTCGAGGTATGAGTACGTTTATTTGATGAAACACAAATCTGAAGCATTTTAAAAGTTCAAAGAATTCAGATCTGAAGTAGAAAATCAGCTACAAAGAATTATTAAAGCACTTCGATATGATCGAGGTGGAGAATACTTGAGTGCTGAATTTTTGGGTTATCTAAAAGAGAATGGGATTCTCTCACAATGGACTCCACCAGCAACACCACAATTGAATGGTGTTTCTGAATGTCGAAATCGAACCCTGATGGACATGGTTCGATCCATGATGGGATTCACTGAACTGCCTACATCGTTTTGGGGCTTTGCGCTTGAAACGGCGGCAATGTTGTTGAATAATGTCCATACCAAAGCAGTGGATAAAACACCATATGAGATATGGATGGGAAAAACTCCCAATTATTCTTACATGAGAATATGAGGATGTCCGGCTTATGTGAAGCAGACAGTGGGAGACAAATTGGATAGCTGATCAACGTTGTGCTACTTTGTAGGATATCCAAAGAATTCTGTTGGATATTATTTCTATCATCCCAATGAAACAAAAGTGTTTTGTTTCAAGAAATGCCACCTTTTTGGAAAGGGAGTTTCTATTAGATAGAAAAGGTAAGATGATAGAACTTGAAGAAATTCAAGATACTCTCTCAACTATAGTAATTGAACCAAATCCCCAACAACCAGTAGTTGAAGTACAAGCTCCTATAAGGTGTGAGNGGACATTAGTGGATCCACCTGAGGGAATCGTTCCCATAGGATGCAAATGGATCTACAAAAGAAAGCTTGGGGCGGATGGAAAGGTAGTGACCTTCAAAGCAAGACTGGTTGCAAAAGGTTATACTCAAAGGCAAGGGGTTGACTATGAGGAAACTTTTTCACCAGTTGCTATGTTTAAGTCCATTAGAATACTACTAGCCATAGCAGCATGGTATGACTATGAGATATGGCAAATGGATGTAAAGACTGCATTTCTCAATGGAGACATCAAAGAAGAAATTTATATGTCTCAACCTGAGGGATACACATCAGTAGGAAGTGAACATAAGGTATGCAAACTTCAAAGATCAATTTATGGTCTCAAGCAGGCGTCAAGGAGTTGGAACCTCAGATTTGATAGCACTATCAAAGAGTTTGGTTTTGCTAAGAATCCCGAGGAACCATGTGTGTACAAGAAAGCTAGTGGGAGTGCAGTGATATTCCTAATACTTTATGTTGATGATATCCTGCTCATTGGGAATGATGTAGGATTACTGCAATTAACTAAAGTATGGTTGGCCACTAAATTCTCCATGAAGGACATGGGTGAAGCATCTTATGTATTGGGAATACAGATCTATAGAGATAGATCGAAGAGGATGCTGGGACTCACCCAAGCCACTTATATCGATACCATTCTTAAGCGACTCTCTATGGAAGAGTCCAAGAGAGGATACTTACCAATGTGTCATGGTGTTACTCTATCTAAAGCAATGTGTCCCAAAACTGAAGAAGAGATAGAGATGATGACACGTGTTCCATATGCGTCAGCTATTGGTAGTATCATGTATGGTATGATATCGACACGTCCTGATGTTGCTTACGCTTTGAGTGTTACAAGCAGATATCAGGCGAATCCTGGTCCAATGCATTGGAAGGCCGTAAAAGATATTCTTAAGTACTTGAGAAGAACTAAGAACTTGTTCATGGTCTATGGGGGTGGACAATTAAAATTGGAAGGCTACACTGATTCTAGCTTCCAATGTGATGTAGATGATTCGAAATCGACCTCTGGTTTGGTATTCATGCTTAATGGTGCGGCTGTCTCTTGGAAGAGTTCTAAGCAAGACACCGTTGCGGATTCAACCACTGAAGCTGAATACGTTGCTGCATCAGCTGCAGCCAAAGAGGAAGTTTGGATGAGGAATTTTGTCCAAGAGTTGGGCGTCATTCCTAATGGAGGTGATCTAGTCCTGGTGTACTGCGACAACACTGGTGCCGTTGCGCAAGCAAAGGAACCAAGGTCTCATAAAAAATCCAAACATACACTGAGGAAGTTCCACATCATCCGGGAAATTGTGGGAAGAGGAGATATATCAGTTGAAAGAGTCCCCTTTGCAGATAATCTTGCTGATCCACTTACAAAGCCCTTGCCAGGACCATTGTTTGAAAAGCATCGCGAAGCAATGGGATTAAAGTTTATGGGTAGTTGGCTCTAGGGCAAGTGGGAGATTGTTAGAGTAGATGCCCTGAAAGCCAACTGTTGGATGGGAAATTTATTGACTCAAGTGTAATAAACAATCTTTATTTTAATATAATTTACCTTTTAATGGTTTTGTTATTTCTTTATCTGTATACCCATGGTCTCAAACATAGATAAAGACCTTGATTATACTTTAATACAAATAAATCGTAATTCGATGTTGAAACTCATTTGTAAACACTATATGATCTAAATTAGTTCCTAGTCGATTCAGCCGCCTAAAACATGGATAAAGGTCGCTTGAGCTCGAGACTAGCATCTGGGATGTTGTGTACTGCGTTTCTTAGTAAGGGCATAGAGATGTCCAAACATGCAGATGAATAGTCATATGATGATTATACCGAACAACCCTCCCTCGGACTTTCCAAGTGGTTATCATTCATCGAGATGATAAGTCCGTGGTTATGATTGTACACCATTAGTCCTTACGACCCGGGACAACACTGAGGCTCTATGTGCTAGGGCTGTGCTTTGACTCGTTTACCGACTCCAGGAGAGTCATCTGGTGGCGAGATTGGGTATAGTTGCGACACATATAGGAGCCAGTGCATTGTAGTCGGGGATTCACCGCTCACCTACGGGTGTGGATATCCTATGTGATCTAATGTAATAATAGTGCATGGAATCTCTGGCCAAATTATGAGATGTACATTGAAGAAGGAGTTCTCCAATAGTACACGCGATGCCACTATTATAGTTATCACATAGTTGTCGAATTAATATGCAACCCTCGATGAACCAATGGTTACATATTCGATCGAGATATATGAGATGAAGGGACCGTAATGTACGTTAATCATAATCGACTGGTTCTTGCAGGCACTATCAGTGATACCTAGGGGATCATGGGGCGATGCTACTAGACGCTCTTACCATGATCCGATGGGTGCAATCAGAAATGAGTTTTGACATTCTTGATCAAAGTGTTTATGAAAAGAATGGGGCTAACTAGGGTAAGCTCGAATAAAGGATTATGTCATGAATCACAAAGAGTTGTGAACCCACGGCTAGCTGTATCCTTGAACCATTGAGGGTCACACAAGCACTGGATCGTTTGTTCCCGTTGAGAGAATAAATTCATGAAGTTGAATTTATATTATATAGTAAATTCAAGGAGTTGAATTTATGATAATTAATTTTTGAGATAATAAATTCAAGGAGCTGAATTTATAAAATTTGAGAATTTAATTTATTAAACTCAAATGTTGGGTTTATTAAATATTAAATTTTGGAGGTGATGAAAATTCAAGTAGTTAAATTTATAATTTAAACAATAAATTCAAATGTTGAATTTATAATGTATTTAATTTATTAAGCTCAAAAGTTGAGTTGATTAATTAATAAATTAAATATGGTGGGTAATATGTTTGATGGGCTTGTAGGAGTACAAGTCCAACATAATAATTAATTAAAGTTTTAATGGACCTTGATTAAATTAATTAAATTAGTTGGACTACCCCAATTAATTAAATCAAGCACATTAATGTTAATTATGTAATTAGGCTATGACTTAATTATAAATAGGGGTTGCAAGTCATAACTCTAGCCTACAACAATCATTTTTCGAAAACCACTCCTCCAAAGAAAGAAAAATCGGCCACCTTCTTTTGAGAAAGGTTGTTTGAGCCGCCTCTCAAATTTCAATCTACTACGTAAAATCTCTTCTACTTTTTCTAGTGCAAATTAGAAGAGGATCAAACCATCTAGTCGTGGATCTGATTAGAAGAAAGGAGTCCCTGAAGAAAGTTCGTAGGGATTTCATTAAGAGCTATCTCCGCTAAATCCGGAATAGTTGGAGTCGTGTGATTAATTCACCAAAGGTATAATTTTCTAAACATCTTATGAATGTTTTTATTAAAAACCATACGAACGCCCAATCAAATGTATTTTGATTGTCAAAATAAAATAAAGAAATTAAAACTTCCGCTGCGTTTGGGCGTGTAGAAAACCGAGATCCAACAATGGAAACCGAAAATGACAGCAACTTTCCATTCTTGCCACTTGAGTCTTCGAAAAAATTTGTTTTGCTGTCAAAGGGGAAATGAATCTAATCTTGGCTGTCCCAAGGCCTATAGCCATGGTTAGATCACTTCTCTAGCAGGTCTAAGACGTGACTAAGTCGCCCTTTTGGAGGCTTGGTCCATGGTGAATCGGTTTTTACAATAAAACTCAAGAACAGCCCCTCCCCACTTTCGGCCCTCTCATTTTTACAGCATGTATGGTTCGATTTTGTGGAATGGTGTGGATCTTGGTTGGCCTATGGCCCTTAGCCACGGTTCATACCATACCTCTAGATGTCTATATCGTGCCATGGTCAATCAAATGGCCACTGGAACGATCCGTGACAGCAAAACAAGAACAATGCCCGACGCGCAGAATTTGTGCTCTCGGGTGAATCTTTCGAGTTGTTGCTGGAATGGTGCGAATGGTGGCTGGCCTAGGGCCCTTAGCCATGGTTCAAATCATTCCTTGGGATGTTGGTAAGAGTCTCTGGTCGGTGGTTCAAGCCCCAATGGTCGGTAGTCTTGAAAATGACACAAGAAAAGCAAATGTACAGCTGCTGTAATTTTTACAGCAAGTGTGCTGTTGTTCTCAGGCGTCGTTCGAGTTCTTGGTTGACTTTCAGCCTATGGCCTTGGACTGGACAGTGCCTCATCAAGTTAGAAAGGTCATGTTTTTGACCATTTGTAATTCAGATCATTTTAGAGGTCGTAGGAGAATTTACGGTGCGATGTGCCAAATTGACTCTCGAAAGAGCGTTTCATGTTTTGGCATTCATTCACCTAGATTTCGGCCCTCACCATCTTAGGAGCATTAATTCATCACTTTAAGCGTATTTGAATCATGACTATTTGATGGTTCAGTGTTGGTCCGGGTTGGTTCGGAGTCATGATTAAATACGAAGTCGTTGAGCGTCATTGTCGCATTATCGGATTTAATTGCATAGTTTGCTCAAGAAAAATCAATTGCATATTTTTCATGGTAAATTTAGGATGTAGAGAGCGTGGGAACGATCCAATCCATGTGGTAAAATAATACATGATATTTCAGTATGCCATTTAATTATATTACGTGCATAAAAGAAGAAAATATTTATTTTTGAGATTTATGCGATATTGCTTGTGGCCATTTCACTATCATGGGAGCATTATTATATCCGGTCGCCAGTTACCGGTCAGTTCAGTTAAATCTGGTCGTCAGTTACCGGTCATGGGATTATTACTAAATCCGGTCGCCAGCTACCGGCCAGTTCAGTTCAGTGCAGGGGCCACTTGCGTAGACCATAATCTCAACAGAAAATTATTACATGCTATTTCAGTACAGGGCTCCAAGGATCAAACATTTTCACTATGATTTTCAGTTCAGTTATGCACGTATTATAACTGCTCATGACAAGTTATTTTCACATTATGCCTCATGACATGATATTTCATCCCATGCAAATTTTACTATATTATTTACTCGTTATTTACGATATATGCATGTTGAGTCTTTAGGCTCACTAGACTTGATTGTTGTAGGTACTGATGAGGTCGGGGCCGAGGGCGGGGACCAGTGAGCCAGCTTGGGTCGGCAGTAGTGGCACCCGAGGACCTCATTTACAGCACTTGCCATTTTTTTATGATCAAACATTTTTATCAGTTGTTGGATACTTTAACTTGTTATTTTGGCGAGTAACAATTTCTTCCGCTGCTATTTTGAACATTTAAACTTTATTTATCGGTCTATTTTATGAATGAGGCCATTTAAATTATTTTACAAAGAAAATTTTAAATTTTCCGCAAATTTTCAAGCACGAATTTCTTAGGCCTTTACAGACTAATGGTGTACAACCATAAACTAGGACGTTTCCAGTCGATAAGTGAGAACCACTTGGAAAGTCTTTGATGGAGGGATGTTCAATGCACTCTACCAGGAGCACCTATCTGGATGCTTGGACATCACAATGTCCCCTACCAATGAAAAATGGTACTCACATCGCAGATACTAGTCTCAAACTCGAGCGGCCTATATCCTTCTTAGCGACGGCTGAATCGACTAGGAACTGTTTAGAGTATACAATATTCTAAATATGAGTTTCATGATACTCATCATATGACCATCTCATATTCTTTCTACTATTTGTTTATTCAAGGACTTTATCTATGCAACTAGCATGGGTATACAGATAAAGATGTGCCAAAACAATAATTGATTAAAATAAAGATTGTTTATACATAGAGTTTCAATGTGAACACTCGGCCAACACTTGGCTCGACGGGCACCTACTCTAACAGTACCGTTATCCGCCATTTAATTGAGAAAATAAAAAGATTAAGGAAACCTTAAATAAAAACAAAAAAAATTAAATGCAACACAAAAAATCAAGGATCGGAAAGGGAAATAAATTCTTCTTGAGAGATTTCATTTTCTAAAAATGGTTTAAGCCTTTGTCCATTTACTTTAAAAACATCATCATTTTTAGGATTTTCAAAGTCCACAGCTCCATAAGGATACACAAGCTTTACAACATATGGGCCTGTCCATCTTAATCGTAATTTTCCTGGGAATATGTGAAGTCGAGAATTATAAAGCAAAACTTTTTTAACAATCTCAAATGATTTTCTAAGAATAGTTCTATCATGAAATGATTTGACTTTTGCTTAATAAATCCTTGAATTCTCGTGCGCGTCATTTCTTAGTTCATCAAGTTCATTAAGTTGCAATTTGCACAATTTGCTGGCATCATCCATGCTTGAATTAAAAGTTTTGATCACCCAATAAGCATTATGTTCCAATTCAACTCGCAAATGAAAATGTTTTCCATAAATCAACCTACAGGGAGACATATTCAATGATGTTTTAAAAGCTGTTCGATATACCCAAAGTGTGTCATTAAATCGCAGAGACAAATTTTTCTATTTGGGTTAACAGATTTTTCCAAAATTTTCTTGATCTCCCTATTAGCTAATTCAACTTGTCCATTTGTTTGAAGATGATAAGGATTAGTTACTTTGTGAATAATACCACATTTTTTCATCAATGAAGCAAATGATTTATTAACAAAGTGAGTTCCCCATCACTTATCATGGCTAGAGGAATTCCAAATCTACTAAAAATATTTTCTTTCAAAAATTTGATGACAATTTTATGATCATTTGTTCGACATGGAATTGCTTCTATCCATTGGAAACATAATCAACTGCAACTAAAATATACAAGGATCTAAACGACAGTGGAAAAGGTTCCATAAAATTAATTCTCCAACAGTCAAAGGTTCAATTTCAATGATAGGATTCAAAGGCATCATGTTTTTTTTTGAAATCACACCCAACTTTTGACAATTTTCACAGATTTTGCAGATTTCATGGGTGTCTTTAAACAAAATAGGCCAATAAAATCCACACTGCAAGATTTTTGAAGCCGTTTTCTTTGAATAAAAATGTCCTCTGCATGCTACTGAATGACAAAATTTAATGACTCTACTTACCTCATTGTTGGGTATGCAACGTCGAAAAATTTGATCTGGACAATACTTGAACATATACGGATCATCCCAATAAAAGTTTTTTTAACTCATTCAAAAATTTTCTTTTATCTTGGGAATTCCATTGCGGTGGTATTTTTCCTGTTACAAGAAAATTTACTATATTAGAAAAACAATGTGTAGTATTAACTGAAAATAAATGTTCATCGAGAAAATTATCGTTATTTGGTGTCATTTCACAAGATGATCCTGTTACTAGTCTCGATAAATGATCGACTACGATATTCTCAGTTCTTTTTTTTATCTTTGATCACAATGTCAAATTCTTGGAGCAATAAAATGTATCATATCAGTCGTGGCTTTGCATCCTGCTTGGTCAATAAATATCTAATAGCAGAATGATCATTAAACACAAGTCATTGATCCAATCAAATAAGAACGAAATTTATCTAATGCAAATATTACAGCAAGTAGTTCTTTTTCATTTATGGAGTAATTCATTTGAGCGTTGTTTAACGTTATACTTGCATAATATATCACATAAAGCTTACCGTTTCTTCTTTGACCCAATACTGCACTGACAGCATAATCACTCGTGTCGCACATTATTTCAAATGGTAAAGACCAATCAGGAGGTTGCATGATAGGAGCTGGTGTTAAATGTCAGATGATTTTATCAAAAGCATTTTGACATTCTTGAGTTCACTCGAATGCAGTGTCTTTTGCTAAGAGGTTACAAATGGGTTTAGAGATTAAACTAAAGTATTTTATAAACCTCCTATAAAATCCAGTATGTCCCTAAAATGAACGAATTTCTTTAATGGTTTTTGGAGGGAGTAAATTGGCAATGACTTCAACTTTTGCTTTATCAACTTCAATTCCATGAGATGACACGACATGTCCCAATATAATATCAGAAGTAATCATGTAATGACATTTTTTCCCAATTTAAAATAAGACCTTTTTTCCTCGCATCTTTTTAAAACTCTTTCCAAATTTTCAAGACAATTATCAAATGTATTTCCAAAAAAAGTTAAATCATCCATGAAAATTTCCAAACAATTTTTAACCATATCGCTAAAAATGCTTAGCATACATCTTTAAAATGTTGCTAGGGCATTGCATAAACCAAATGGCATCCTTTTAAATGCATATGTTCCAAAAAGACATGTAAATGTAGTTTTATCTTGATCTTCGAGTGCAATGGGAATTTGATAATAACCTGAATATCCATCAAGAAAACAGTAGTAGGGATGACCTGCTACTCTTTCTAAAATTTGATCCAAAAATGGTAATAGAAAATGATATTTTCTAGTGGCGTCATTTAATTTTTTATAATCAATACACATCTGCTAACTAGATGGGACTCGACTTGTTAACAATTCACCTTTTTTCATTTTTTATCACTGTGATGCCAGATTTTTTTGGAACTACTTGTGTTGAGCTTACCCACTTACTATCAGAAATAGGGTAGATAATCCCAACATCAAGTAGTTTGAGAACTTCAGTTTTCACAACATCTATCATGTGTGGATTTAATCTCCTTTGTGATTGTTGAGATCTTTTTGCATTTTCTTCTAAGTTAATTTTGTGAGTGCAAATTAATGGATTAATGCCCTTGAGATCTTTTAGTGTCCAACCAATTGCATTTTTATGTCTTTTAAGTATATCAACGAATTTAACTTCTTGATCACTTGCTAGTTTGGAAGAAATTACCACCGGATATGTTTCATCTTCTCCAAGAAATGCATACCTCAATTCTTCTGGAAAGGGTTTTAACTCCAATATGGGTGGTTCATCTTTGTTCTCATATTTTGCCTCAAATTCTTTCTCTGATCCTAGTAAGGAGTGATACCTGATAAAATGATCAAGATCAATTTCAATATTTTCTTTAACAGTTTCAGTTGAACAAATATCTAATTGGTCACGAGTACTCCCTTCTTGAATGTTTTCTTCCACAAGAGTTTCAATAAGATTTTCATCTTCACTTTTATCTCCGTTGTCATGTGGTTGCTTATAAATATTAAAAACATTAAGCTCCAAGGTCATGTTATCAAATGAAAACTTCATTATTCCATTCCTGCAATTTATAAGAGCATTAGAAGTTGCTAAAAATGGACGACCCAAAATTACAGGAATTGCATTACAAGCTTCGATAGGTTGTGTATCTAAAACTATGAAATCGACATGATATACAAAGTTATCAGCTTGGACCAACACGTCTTCTACCATACCTCTTGGCACTTTAACAGATCTATCGGCAACTAAAAATTTTACCGATGTAGGTTTTAACTCGCCTAGATTGAGTTCTTGATAAACTGAATATGGAAAAAATTCACGCTAGCTCCAAGATCAAGCAATGTTTTTTTAATCTTTCTTTATCCAATAATACATGAAATAGTAGGACAACCAGGGTCTTTCTATTTCAAAGTATTATTATTTTGAATGATTGCACTTACTTGTTCGGCTAAAAATGCTTTCTTTTTCACATTCAATTTTCTTTTCACAGTGCACAAGTCTTTCAAAAAATTGGCATATGATGGTACCTGTTTTATTGCATCTAATAAAGGAATATTTACCTTTACATGTTTAAAAATATGATATATATCAGAATTCATATTTGATTTTTCTGTATTTTATTAATGCATGAGGGAATGGTGGTGACATTGTCTGTTGATCCTCCTCTTCGCAAGTTATGGGTTCCACTTCCTTACCCTTTTGTAGTTGATTTATCATCATCTTCACAAGGTCCAGGAATGGATTTTTCCACAACCTTACCACTGCAAAAGGTAATAACATATTTTACCTGATCCATCGGTTGAGTTCCTGAAATACCAGTTTGTGAATGATGATCCTTGGGATTAGGTTGTGGTTGTGAAGGAAATTTACTTTTTTCATGAACATTAAGTGCAAATGCAAATTTAGCAAGAGTATCTTTCAAATATGTCATGTTTTGAGCAGTTTGAGTATTGATAGACTCTTGATTTGCAATGAAAGAATTCAATATATCTTCCAAATTTCTTTTAGGTGGAGGAACATAAGGTGCATAATTTTGAAAATTTTGTTGATTTTGGAAATGTGGTTGTGAAAATTGTGCAGCATTATCATTCTTCCAACTAAAATTTGGATGATTTCGCCAACCTGGATTATAAATTTGAAAAAATGGTTCAAAATTTGGAATTTTGAAATTGTTCAAAACATTGGCTTGTTCATGGAGAAATTCTTGAAAGAGGACAAAGTGGGACAATATTTTGTAGAATGATAACTTGTATCATAGATGTGACACACAATTTATTGAACATATTTTGATAGGATCGAGTACTTGGATAAAGTAGTGTTTAGAAGGGGGGTTGAATAAGCACTAACAACTTTTCAACTCTTTTCGAAAGATGAGTTCAGTTTAGTGATAAACTGATACTAGGAATCTTGTCAGTCAATATCAATCAGTTAACAATAAAATGCGGAATAAAACTAATTGATAAATAGAATAAAAACAGAAATAAGAACACGAGATTTAATGGTTGTTTGGAGATTTAAAACACTCCTACGTCACCTCTTCTATCACGAAGATATGATATTCACTAAAAGACTTTGATCGATACAACAGTTTGTAAAGACCCACTTCAGTTTGGTCTTAACACTTCCAAGACTGAAACTCTTAGTTTACAAAATGCTTGACAGTATGCAATTGAATTTAGCACAACCGATCTCTTAAAAGATCGATTTTTACAAGTATGACACTGTGCTATGAAGCTCGAAGGAGTAGCTTTGATTGCTACGAATATATGCAATAAGCATGAGCTTTTATTTCAGCAGAGTAACAGCGTATTTTTCAGAGGATAGACGAGTTTAGATATTCAGAACTTTGATATGTTATGGTCGTATTCTCTCAGCTGCTCTTCTATGCTATTTATAGGCTTCTCTTCAACGGTAACATTCGATAGGTTTTGAATCTTTTTATCCGTTGTTTTGCCATGTCAACATTTTACTGACATTCGTACACTGCAGATGAATTGCGGCGTTCCCACTATCTGTTGCAGTCTGTTTTTGTATTATTGTCGGTTGAACGTCCTTTTCTTGATGTGTACAGCTGAAGGATCAATTGATATGCAATAGTCATCTAACTGATCAGTCAGTTGTTTGTGACGTCCAGTTCAGCTGGTTTTAGATTGCCTTTGATAAAACTGAAATCGGTCTTCTTGATCAGTTGATTTAATCTATTAGACTTACGGTTTGTCAAACATAGAAATTAAGTTACCAACAATTTTCTCCTTTTTTGTGTTTGACAAAACTTGGAGTGTATGAACTGGTCTGCAAAGAATAAAAGAATGAAATAATCTTTAAGAATCTTCAAAAATCTGCCATAATCTTATCAATATCGTCTTTTGATTTTTGATCTTTTTCTTCTCCTTTTTCCCTCTTTTTGTCAAACTCCTCCACCTTCTTGGATAAAGATTTAACCTCTGAGCTGATGTTAGAAACAACATTCATTGCAAGATCTTGCATAATGTCCATTCTTCTGGTGAGAGAGTTTTGCAAGAATTCGAAGCGATTATTGAACATTTCTTGTGTCTTAAAATGTGTGTCAGTTGATGCTCTGTCCTTTCTGATTTGATCCAAATGGAAGAACAAGGTCGTAACGTCGGATGTGATCTTTTGAAGACTCTTGAACGTGTTCTCCTACATTGTATCAATCTTCATTGTATGCGCCAACTGAGTCGATTTGATGTCCGAAAGAGAAATCATCATACTGATCAGGTTGTTTTGAATGGATTGAATATCTTCAAACATAGATTCAGTTTCTATTTGAATACCAGGAGACATGGCTCCAGAGGTTTCTGGCGCCTCTTCCCGATTTCATTGACAAAAAATCACTAATGCCCTGACAGTTGTTTCCACTTTTGTAATTTTCGGAACATCTTCAGTTAAAGCTTCTTGAATTTGAGAAGGAGAAGAAGAAGTTTGATTAGCAGCATCATTTGAAGCTTCTTCAGTACGAGTATCAGCTGAGATAAAAGATGGCTCGTTGATAAGCTCATCAGCGGATACACTGACTGGCATTTCTGTTGATTGGCCAGCTTGAACTGTTTCTTCAGTTTGAACCTGAACAGTCTCTGTGACTGGTTGTTCAGTCAAGCTTGACTCTTCAACATGCACTTCTTCAGTTGTTATGAGCACCTCCTGTTTAGTCATGATGTTTGACTGAACTGGCTCGTCGATTTTTGCTCGCTCAGTTGTGGTAGACGACTGAACTGCCTTTTCAGTTTGAATCAAAAATTGTTCTTCTGCTGGTTGTTCTGCGGATAAAATATTTAGCTGAATATCAGAGACAACTTATTGAATAACCTCGTCGAGGTTTGCCAAAGATAAATCAGCATTGGTGTACTAATGAACTTCAGCAGAGGAGCATTGAGGGGCAGAGGAAGATGGTTGCACATCTTTCTTTGTTGGAGGAGCAGTTGCTTTGTCTGATGGTTCAGCAACTGGTTCCTGAGTTTTCTTCTGGGTTTGGACTGAGGGTTCGGATTCTTCTTTAGATAAATGATCATGTGAACCCGTTGGAATGATCAGCTCTTGGTCCATTTCCCATTGTTTGATTTCCATCTTCAAAGATATAAGATACAAGTCCAACTGATTATATACTGCCTTGTCATTAAAATCAGTCGGACTGGTAGGATCATAGTTTTGCCTCAAATGAGCAATCATCTGGCCTAGCTTCTTTGAACGGATTTGATCAAAGAAGTATTTCTTCCGTTGTAAGGCTTGCCGAATCGAAGAGGCTTTGGCAAACTTTAGAACAACGACCTCCAGTTTGATAAATTTCTTCAGAACACTTAAACAAAATATTTTTCGGGAGTGTATTTGAGCTTGTTGGGTCTATTTTAAGCTTATTGGGCTTAAAATTCTTTTTAAACTTTTTAAATGCAATTAAAGACCCATTATCTTGTGTTTAACCCTTTGAATAATACCCTAAACTAAACCTAAACCTATTCTACCTCAATCAGCCGACACCTCCCTCCTCCTATCACTTTTTTTTCGGTTTTAGCACCTCCATAGCAGCAAGGCTTCGGTCAAGTTCATCATTTCAAGAAAAAATTCACCCGTCAATTTCCCAACGTTCGTTCTTCGATCTTCTTGCGTATATTACATTAAAGCATGCTTGTATCATCCATTTTCTCTTCATTCACGCCATTATATGCTGGAATTATTGTGTGTATTCAAAAATTCAAAGATCTTTCTTGTGGTTTTTTTTTGGCTTCATATTGACATGAACATGCCTGGTGTTGAATTGTTGCTCATGTTTTTCATGTATGCTTGCAAGGGCCTGCCTGTTTTTGTTGTTAGAGGACCGATCATGCCATGAGTTAGAGGATTTAAGAGCTGGAGTAAGGGCTTGGTGGCGTGGAAGGGCGCTAGAGGAGGTGCGTTCGAGTAGGACTTGTATTGGGGGTAGATCGAGGGTTTAGTGCTTCCAGCCCTGCGTGGATCGATCCCAGCCAAGGAGCCAACCCTCTAGGGTCCGTGACGGGGCATGGAGAGTGCTAGGAGTGGTTGGTCGTGACCCTTGAATGGTTCGAATGGCTTAAAGCAAGGTTGATCTCGGTGGTTCTTAGGGAGAGTAGTTGAGCCGTGCTGCACGTCCGCGAGTTTGGGTCCTTAGGGCATTGTTGAGTCCGTCCAAGGAGAGGTCCACGAGCTGGTCTTGGTCCTAGGATGGTTTAGTCCAGGGCTGGTCCAACCTAGAGTCGAGTTAGGAAGGAAATGTTCGAGTCTTGTTGCGTTAGGGTAGGAGGCTAGTGCGCTGGAAATTTCCAGAAACATTTGGGTTGTTTCATGGGTCATGAGGGGTCGAGAATTGTTGGTTTTAAGGCTAGTTGGGTAGGTCTAAGACATGGTTTGAGTTGGGAAAAGTTTTGTAATGTATCGGGTTGATTCAGATTAAAACCGATACTCCGGTCCAAGTTTTTATAACGAATCAGTTAAGTTTTGTATCGGGTTTAAGTTTAAGTCTAGGAATGCTGAAAAATATGTTTTGGGATATTTTAAGGAGTTTGGTAAGCTTCGGGTCACATTTTAGAGGTGCATGGGCAAAATGGTAATTTTTGGTTTCTAGGGGCAAAATGGTAATTTTGCACTCGGGGAGAGATTTTAGTCCTGACAGTGCCCTGAGCACAAATTTATCATGTTTTAAAGGTTTATGCATCATGATCACGATTTTATGAATTTATGAAAATGTCTGTTGCATGCTTGGTTTTAAGGAAAATTTCATATGTGCATGATTTTGATAAGTGATGAAAATGATGATGTTTTGAATGATAAGAATTAATTGTGGCTATTGAAGTATATGTAATTGTTTAAGACGTATATGTAAATGTTGATGATGAGGCCTAGGCACAGTGGATGGGTTATACTGTAACTGATGTCCGACAGCCACCGGGTACCGCGGTTCTATGTATGATGGATCCATCGTAAATGATGAATGATGTATGATAGTCACCACTAATGAACTGGTCACCACTAATGAACTGAATTCACCATATGAACGATGAATGATGAATGATGAACGATGATTAATGATGAGTATTGTATTTTTCACTGCTGTGTGCGATGTATATGTACTTTTTATATCTGGTATAGGTGTGTTTAGTCTTTAGACTCACTAGGCGTGTGTGATGCTGGTGAGCTTGATATCGATGGGACTGGAGGTGCCGAACTCTGAGTAGGCAGGCTTGGTGGGGTGACACGACCCGAGGATCACATGTTTTCCGCACTTTGATTTATGAGATTTGAGAGGATATGAACATTTTTATATGCTGGTTTGATACGCTGACGATTTTAGGATTTTTACTCGTTTATGTTTATGCTTATGTTTGGATGAGTTTGGCAATTTTAAACCGCACAATTTTTACTGTCAATTATTTAAAATTATTTTTAAATGTTATATTTTTCAGTAGAGTGCATGCATGATTATTTTTAAATGTTATATTTTTCAGTAGAGTGCATGCATGCAAAACATTTTAGTATTATTTCGAAAAGGTAAGCTTTAAAAAATATATATATTTCCGCATTTTTAAATCAGTACGCATATACCAATTGTAATGCTGATTCGACGTATGTACTCACTGTACCAAAACGAGTCTTTTCAGCGTACTTATGTCCTTATTCACATGTACCATAAGAAACTTTCCAGGGGTTCACCCATCTCAAAATTACCCCAATTCAAGTACGCTTCACTTTGGAGTTCTTATGAGCTATCGAAAATAAGTTGCGCCTTCTTGATATGAGTAGTACACATCAAATCTTTTTAAGTCCTCCTCAACTGCACAGTCTCATACCTGAACAGTTTCGGAATCCCTCTCCTTCCAGTGTAAAATCGGTTCATTCATGTTTCCTCCGTCTAGAAGCCTGTGTGGAGCCGCTCATTGTCCGTGCAACCTCTTGACACCGACGATCATCCCGCCCTCTTCAACCTCAGACCTCACATATCTCGTCTTTGAACCAATCCATACCATAGAGTGATTAATTATTTTTAAAATTATTAACTGGTTGGCAGAGTTTTAACACTAAATCTCGCAATTAGAACTTTTTTTGTGCTAATACGAACATCAATTTCCAATTTCACATTTCGGCAACCTGCGTTGCTCTTGCGCTCTCTCTTCCACGTTCGTCGCTATATCAATGTGGCAGTACAAGCGTTTATGGCATTCCTCATCTTTGCATTGACAATCGACGATCTCTCATGCCTCTGCCCCATTCCCGCAAGCAGCGGTGGCGTGTTTTCTGGAAATGGTAAAGCCCCTTAAACCCAATTATCCGCTTCTAATTCTCAGCTGCAGGCGCTGCCCTTTTCTCAGTTTCTCCTCGAAACCCGACCTTTATAATCAGAGGCGACGTGAAGATCATGACTTCTCGAATCTGGTGTGTAGAGTCCGTGAATTATTATCCAATGTGCAAACCCCATGGGCGGAAAGCTCCGAGCTTGAATCATTGACTTCAAAGCTAAAACCCTATCACGTCGTGAAAATTATCGATACCCACAGCTGCACTGACTCTGTTCTACGGTTCTTTTTCTGGGTTTCGAAGAAGCATTTTTACAAACATGATATGAGCTGTTATGTATCCATGTTGAATAGGCTTTTGAAGGATAAGAAATATGCCCCCGCAGACCATGTTAGGATCATGATGATTAAAGCTTGTAAAAACAATGCAGAGATTAGGAGGGTTGCTGATTCATTGAATGAGATCACTAAGATGGGACTTTTTTACAGTCTATATAGTTATAATACTCTTTTGCTTCAATTTAACAAATTTGAAATGGTCGTTGAGGCCCAGAATGTGTATAAAGAATTGCTGAGCAATGGGATCAAACCTAATTTATTGACTTTGAATGCAATAATCAATATTTTGAGCAAGAAGGGGAAGGTACAGGAGGCTGGGATTATAATGAGTCACATTTATCAGTTTGAAATGCTTCCAGATGTCTTCACTTATACATCTTTGATTCTTGGGCATTGTAGGAATGAAATGTTGGATAAAGCATTCGGGGTTTTTGATAAGATGGTAGCGAAAGGGATTGACCCAAATGCAGTGACGTATAACACGCTTATAAATGGGCTATGTGATCATGGAAGAGTTGACGACGCTTTGTGGAAGATTGAGATGATGATCAAGAATGGGATTGAACCAACTGTGTACACGTACACGGTTCCCATAAGATCTTTACTCGCTATTTCGCGGGTTGATGAGGCTTTTGCTCTTGTTGCTAGAATGAAAAAGAGAGGTTGCATTCCTAATGTGCAGACATATACATCTCTGATAAGTGGTTTGGCAAAGATGGGTCTACCGGAGGTAGCAATAGGATTGTACCACAAGATGGTGAGAAATGGTTTGGTTCCTTCATCCGTTACGTACAATGCACTGATAAATGAATTTTGTGAGAGAGGGAAAGTAGATAATGCTTTAAAAATCTTTTATGGGATGGATCGACGCTGTCACTTGGCAAATACAGAAACTTATAATACCATGATGAAAGGATTCTGCATGATTGGAAATGTTGAAATGGCTATGGTTCTACTTGATGAAATGCTGAAGGTTGGACCCCATCCTAATATAGTTACATACAACACAATCATTGATGGGTATGTTAAACATGGCCATCTGGATAATGCTAGGAGGTTGATGGAAGTGATGAAGGAAAATGGATGCAAACCAGATCAATGGACATATTCTGAACTTGTTTTTGGTTATTGTGAAAGAGGTCCACTTGATGAAGCTTTTGCACTATTTGAGGAAATGATGCAGAAAGATTTGTTCCCAAATCTGGTGACTTATACCACTTTGATTGATGGTTTGTGCAAAAAAGGAAAAGTAGACAAGGCATTGATTTTATTTGGAAAGATGCATGTGACTGGTTTACATCCAAATATTGAAACTTACAATGCTGTTCTCAATGGGTTATCCAAAGACAGAAAGCTATTTGAATTGCTTCAAATGTTCAATAAGATGACAGAAAATGGGTTGATTCCTAGTGTGATCACATATACAACTTTAATAGATGGACTCTGCAGGAATGATGGAATTAGTCTTGCTTTCAAAATTTTCTATGAAATGGAGAGAAGAAGGTACTCACCAAACCTGTTTACATACAGTTTGTTAATCTATGGATTGTGTCTGGAAGGCCGGGTTGATGATGCAGAGATGATACTAAAAGAAATGGAGATGAAAAACATATATCCTGATCAGGTGACATATACTTCACTGATTGATGGGTTCTTGACTCATGGCAAACTACGTCATGCATTTTCACTGCTTCATCGGATGATTAATGCGGGCTGCGAACCCAACTATAGGACTTACCTTGTGCTGCTCAAAGGGTTGCAGAAAGAATGTCTTATGATTGCAGAGAAAATTGAAGACGAACACAACACTGTAAATAGCAATTTCTCAGATGAAGAGATTGTTAATTTGGATACCTTATGTATTCTCTTGGAAAGGATGACTGAGATTGGCTGTGAACCTTCTGTTGATACATATTCTACTTTAATTTCCGGTCTGTGTAAGGATGGCAAAATTTATGAGGTAGATCAGTTGATTAAATACATGAAAGAGAAAGGACTAAGTCCTAATGAAGCAATATATTGTTCTCTGATCAGTGCTTATTGCAAGAATCTGAGAGTTGAACCTGCCCTTGATGTACTGAATTTGCTAACTGTTGCTGGCTTCAAGGCTCCCCTGTCAATTTATAAAGCACTTATATGTGCTCTCTGCAAAAGTGAACGGAGGAAAGAGGCTAAAGAGATGTTTGAGAACATGCTTGATAAACAATGGAATAGTGATGAGATTGTGTGGACTATCTTGATTGATGGCCTGCTCAAAGAGGGGGAATCAGAATTGTGCTCGAATCTTCTTCACACGATGAAATCCCCGAATTGCCGTATTAGTAAGCAGACTTATGTAATGCTTGCAAAGGAAAAGTCTAAAACTGACAAACCAGTTGGTGGAAACCGACCTGCTGATATATGTTAGTTCCAAGAAGAGACAAAACCAGGATGACATCACGTCTGAGTTATGTAACAGGAATATATCTTCTTCTTTTGGAACTCATTTCACTATTTTCAATATATTAGCTAGTTGCTAAACTGGGATGGTGTGTTTCAATATATAAGCTGCATCTGAATATGGTGTAAGTGGTGAGTTAATTATGCTACCTTATTTGTTTCCTTCTTTCTTTTCTTTTCACTCTCTCAACTAAATTTCTTTATGTTTTCTTGTTTCTGTTTTCATTTGGGTTTATAATGTTTGAGTAGGTTGCATTCTCGAACAAGTATTATGCTGCAAATTCTTTAAATTTTCCGTTGCAGGATGAGAGCAATGGACCTAATGACCAATTATATTAGGTAAGAGATGTCCCACCAATTTCTTATTTCGTTAGTTTTTGAACTTTCGACTATCTAATATATAGTGATGAGACGCACTATCTGATGCACAAGTGCTTGGTAACTACTTGTATGTTCATGAATTGTGAACGTTGAACTCGTTCAGAGCATCGCCGAACATGCATGTGTACTATTCAAAGTGTCATCTTTGATATCTTATATCCGATTGGCTACGGACATGGATGTTGCATTTTTGTATTACTCCAGGACAATATAGTACCTATACTTAAGGAGCTGCGATAGTTCTGGTAGATTAAAGTGCGAAGAGACAGTGTTGTTCCGGATTGTATGTGTTGAATAAGCTTACTAAACATTGTGAATCTTTTTAATAGGACTTAGAAACAAAGGTTTCCAGATTTTTTTTTCGACCAAAGTGCTTGTTTCTTCAGTATCATTGGAGGGATGTTTTTGGTTTACTTGTGCCTTTCCTTTCAGCACCAGTAATGTGTATAATCATGAGACAGTGTAGAATTTAAACCTACAGTATCTTGAGCAGTGGTTACTGGAAACCCTGAGTTGTCATCTGTACAAGATATTCTCCACTATCCCTGTTCCCTATCACTCTCTCTTGTCCCAATATATTTTCCTGTCCACATGGGACTCTTTTTATTTTTTCTAACATAAACCTGTCTAATAATGGTCCTGTCTCTCTGTTTTTTTTGCCCATTCCCTCTTCACCCATAACAACTCCCACCCCCTCAAGAGCGGTCTTGTCCCCAGATTGAAAGCAGGAAATTGCACAGCAAAATCTTCAGCATCTTCCCAAGTTGATTCCTCAATAGGCCTCTCTATCCATTTCCCCAATATCTGATGAACTGTTCTTTGTGCAGCTTAATCACCCGGTGATTGATATCGGTGAGGATATTTTTGCTGGATTCATTTGCACACTGTGAGGAGGAAATGCTACTCGCCATAAATATATCCAAGTAGGAAATGGAAGGGATGTTGGGCTAAATCAAATTTCTATGTTTGAAGTTAAGGTTGCCGGAGGAAATGATGAGCAAATTCTGAGCCGAGATATGTACAGATTGGGTTTCTAATGCAGAACCTTTTATCCACTCAACGAAAGATAAAGCCAGCCCCACAAAATGGCATACACGGTAAGAATAATACCAATGACGATAATGCACTTGGTACAATATTGAACCAGCAATTCATAATCCAACTTGGTCTCTACTGCCTTGCCTATGGTCGTGCAAATTTCACTTTAATTTGGCAATCTGAGCACTCTCTGGGACTTTATTACTATGCAGTTCCAGCTTTCTTCAATATTCTATACATTCATCATGGGAACCCGTGGTCATTACTTTGGAAGGACTGTTCTGCGTGGTGGTGCAAAATCCGTTCGACGGGCCGAGGTTTTGTGGTGCAGCGTAAGAGTTTTGCTGAGAATTATAGATTGTATGCGTCATTCTGTGAAAGCTATTGCAATACCGTTCCCAAAGACCAGTTGTCCTTAAATGACATTGCTCTTCATCCCACCACTTTTCCTATCTCTGCTCAGGCTTCGTGAACACGCCGCCACCACCATACCACATCCATTTCATAAACTCATCAAAATCGCACTCCGTTTTTAACCAATCAAAACCCGATGGGTAACAAATGAAACCCAGAATCCAGGACACGACTAAAAACCAACTGGAAATTGTCAAAGCCATGTGCACTTAAGTGCCTGTAGCTAGGGGGCTGTAGGAAGCATAAGGAAATAACCCAATCATCTAATTATTTAAAAATCATTAACTGTTTTAAAAATCATAAAATCGTAAACATTCAACCAAATTTAAAGTTAACATTTTTCAAAATAACATGAACATTTTAAGTATTTTCAAAACCACTCGTTCGCATAAAAGTCATAAAAATATTTAAGTACTATTTAATCATCAGATGTGCAGAAAACTAGCAAGGTCCTCGGGTTCCAGTGCAACATCAGTCTGGTTAGTTCAATTATCAAGTCCTCCTATCTCCAAAGAAACATTCTAACTTGCATCATTCACACCTATTGAATCTAATAATTCAACGTGCTTTAACCATTATAACAAGTAATGCGTATACATCAACGTGCAACAATGAAAACATGTGTAACGTCTAAAAAGACAACCTACGTAAACCAAATGCATGCAAATGAATTAAATTACATAATTGTTTTATTTATTAGATTTTAAATGCTTACTTGATGCATATTATATGATTAAAGGTATGATTGCATGATTAAATGATTATATGACATGATTTCATGAAATTGAAAGATTTTACCAGAATATTCGATAATAGGCTGGGGAAAGGAGACCGGAGACGACCAAGACAAAATAAATATTTTTCAATAAATATTTTCAAGGCTTACTAATATGATTAAATTTTTCTAAAAATGATAGAGTTCAAATTATTTTACGAGACGAGCTCGATTTTATCCGGGAAGCCGGTTTTGGGCAAACGAGAGACTTTTAAAATATTCAATGCATTATTTTTGAAAATTAATTTTATAAACGTTTATTTTTCAATTAAATAGGTGTTATTGACCCTAAATTTACCTAA
Organism: Primulina huaijiensis; assembly: GCF_012295235.1. Taxonomy (NCBI): domain Eukaryota; kingdom Viridiplantae; phylum Streptophyta; class Magnoliopsida; order Lamiales; family Gesneriaceae; genus Primulina; species Primulina huaijiensis. Next base: position 9,838,558 of record NC_133320.1, read on the forward strand.
GATGAGTAGGCTCAATTGCTCATAAACTTGAAAGCCCAAAACCCAAGCCCATTAGCATGCAAATTAAAATCTATAAAATTAAAAACCTAGGGCTTTTGCACCCCATACCAGCCGAAATCACACACACAACACACACTGAAATTTTCGAAACTTTGAGGGAAGGAAACAAGGAGTCTTCGTCGCCCGTTCGTTTTTCCTCGTACCTCACGTTGATGATCGTATTTTCGAAGGTTCTAAAACGCAAAGGCACGCCTCTAAACTCCTTTGATGCATCATTTAATCCATAATATGCATGTTTTGTTTATTTTTCATGAAAAACATTGGTGTTTAAATTGCGTAACGTTTTGACGATTATTTTTAAAGTTTTGCAAGTTTTTACGTATCTACGAACGTGTTATGATTTTCCACGAGTGTGCTGTCAACCTAGGATGTTTTATGGACATAACATGGACGATTTAAGGTGGGAAACGAATGCTAGAAGTCGAGCTTGTTCGAGGAAGAGAGTCCTAGGGTTTTCTAGCAATTCAAGGAAATATGGGCTCGGCTAGGAGGGTTTTGCGCTGGGGGCTCGGCCAGGGCTGGTCAGGGACTCGGCGAGGGATGTGACTAAGGGCTAGGAAGAGTCCTAGCAACGCTAGGACTCAAGGACGGCAGCTATGGAAGAGTCCCCAACCGCATGGACTCTTCTTGTAACGTACCGTACTTTTTACTACTTAAAATTTGCGGAAAAATTAAAAATTTTCTTAAATAAATCGTGAACCTTCAGAATTTGATAAAACAACTGTTCATCCTCAAAAATTGTTGCAACAGAAGAATCTCAAAATAAAGACTGCCAAAATTATTTGCTTGAACATCAAACAGTGACATAAAATCAGAGTATTTAAACATTTCACATATCATTAAAAACATGGGCGGTCATCGGGTCTAGCCTCTTACTCAGTCCAAGCCAGCTCCTTGGTCCCCACCCCTCGTCTCCTCAACATAATCCTCACCTGCATCGATCAAGTCTAGTGAGTCTAAAGACTCAACACGTATAAACTGGAAGTAACAAGTAATACATAATAAAATCACATGCAATTCAAAATAGAGAGTACATACTGAAACTTGAACTTGCATGAGAAAGCTTGAACTAACATACATAACATAGACGTGCCATAACATAAAAATTTTTCTTAAACATGCTTGCATACTTGTACATACTTGAACTTACATAAACTTCATAATTTTGCGTAGATGCATGTTTCAAAGCAAGTGACCCATAACATAAATCGCCTGATCAGATTAAACCACAGTACTGGGCTGACAGGGAAAAATCCGCTGCCACATACATGAGATCACCGTTCATAATTTAACGGGCGGATTGGTCCCCGTTCATAATTTAACGCTTTCCAATCCTGATCTAAACCCGTTCATAATTTAACGAGGTAGATAGGTCCTCGGCCACGTTCACCGACTTCCAAACCCATTCATAGTTGGAGAGGTCCCCGGACACGTTCTCCGGTTTTCAAACTCGTTCATAATTTGGTCACAAGACATTTAGCATACCACAAAACTTAAAATATTTTCTTTTGCACATAGAACATACTTACTTGGCATTGAGAGATTCGTTGGATCTCGCTTGGGGCCGTTGCTGCAACATACTAACATGAGTTTACATACTTAACTTGCATAACTTAGACGTAGGTATACGTGCTCACCACCCAATTCAATAAATAACTTAAGACCTTCTAAAACACTCGGGACTTGACCTCATTTAAATCATCGTACTAAACTTTGACGTGAAACTCCCAAGAACACAATACATTTTTTTTCCCAAAACAGGTGGTACACGGACCCCGTGCCCAGGTTCGGCTACGGGTCCGTGTAGGTTCGCTACAAGACCTACCGAAAAGAAAGAAGGACACGGACCCTGTGCTAGGGTCCGTCTAGAGGTCTGTGTAGGCACTGAAAAATGGTACTTTGAAGAAAACAAAGGCACGGACCCCGTGCCTTGGTCCGTGTACGGGTTCGTGTTGGCTCACAAAAATGACACAAAGAAGAAAACGAAGGCACGGACCCCGTGCTTGTGTCCGTGTTCGGGTCCGTGTACCTGCGGTATGCATAAACCAACGGGAAGTTTCTTATACAGTGCTTATTCTCCCAATTAACATATAATGGACAAAGATTCAATACTTTGAGACACATCCTAGGATACCATAACATTGAACCAAACTCGTACAAACACCCCAAAGCAACGACGTCCACTCTACGACACATACAATTCATAAACAAGGCAATTGACACCAAACCGTTTCCTACGACTTTTAATGAGTTCGAGTGCCTATCAACACTAACCAACAATCCAAATGCCAAACCAACATCATAATAAGCATACCTAGACGCAGCAATGATCACCCGTCGATCCCCAACGAAGCCTGCAACAATAAAATTTCAAGAACGCATCAATACATAATTTTCTGAAAAACGTAGTTTGAGCAGTCCCACGAGAAAAACCATAACTCCCTCAATTTTTATCCAAATATTTCGAATTTACTGTCAAATCGAAGGTATCGAAAAGTTCTACAATATTTGTGTTGAAAGTTTTCTCAGAATCACGATCGAAAAGTCGCAGTATTTAAAAAGACATCAAAAACGTGATTTTAGATCAAAAAATGGTTTCAAAATTTATCCAACCATATTTGCTCAAACTTCTACACAATATTCACATGGTTTTCATACAAAATACATCGCAACACATACTATGACATGATCGATGCAGGAAAAACAGAATATACGTGCCTTTTGATATTTGAAAATACCGTAACGACGATATCGAAGCGGAGGTGGCGCGAGGATTGATCCGGGACGAACGTGGCGCTAAAATCTTTGAAGAAAACACTCGAAAATTTGCTTGAAGATGCAGAGGGAAGGGGCGGCTGCTTTAGACACCAAGAACCCTAATTTTCTCTCTTTAAAAATCTGAAATAAGATGTGTAGGGTGTATTGTGTGTTTTGGTGTATGTAAAAACGTGTAAGTGTGTGTGAGTGTGTGTCACGTGTGTGTGGGTTTTTAATTAGGAGAAATCTTGCTAAAATAACTAATTAAAATGATAATAAAAGGTTACCCACACTAATTTTATAAAATTCTCCTTTTTAACAAAATAAATGCAGAAGGTCAACTTTAAAAGTTTTAAAATTCTAAAATTCACCTAATAATTAAATTAGGGTTTAAAATGATGAAACTTAATAAATTAGTTAAAATGCTCCAACCTCAACTAAAATAAAATACCACATTTTAAATTGCCAAAATCGTCACCGGTCTTTTCCCTCGATCCCGCATCGAATAATCGCCTGGACATGAAACTTGAAAAACATTTTAACGTGCATCACATAAACATGAATAATTTAAAATAATGCATTTAAATAAATCATGCATGGCTAAAAACTCATTTTAAACTTAAATAAATAATTTAACAATTAAATAAATGCATGGTTATACGTGTACTGAATTTGGGCTCTACAGTTCCTCCCCCACTTATTTAAATTTCGTCCTCGAAATTAAATCTTACCGAAGAACTCCGGGTAGCGAATTCTCATATCTGCCTTGGACTCCCAAGTGGCCTCCTCCACTGATTGGTTCAGCCACCGGACTTTGACTAACTTGGTCACCTTTTTCCGAAGACTATGCTCCTGTCTGTCTAGGATTTGGACATGTCTCTCCTCATAAGACAGGTCTGGAGCCAACTGTAACGGTTCATAGCTCAATACGTGCGAAGGATTAGCTAAGTACTTCCTCAGCATTGAGACGTGGAACACATTGTGTATACCAGTAAGATTCGGCGGAAGGGCAACACGATAGGCAAGTGTCCCAACTCTGTCCAGAATCTCGAAAGGTCCAATGAATCTCGGACTCAGCTTGCCTCTTTTCCCAAATCTCATAACACCCTTCATAGGTGCTATTTTTACAAAAACGTGATCACATACGGCAAACTCGAGATCTCTCCTCCTCTTGTCAGCATAGCTCTTTTGGCGACTCTGGGAGGTCTTCATCCTGTCTCGAATCTTGACCACCACATCTGCAGTCTGCTGAACTATCTTCGGGCCAAGTTCTGCTCTTTCACCGACTTCATCCCAATGAATCGGTGATATGCAATTCCTTCCATACAATGTCTCATAGGGAGCCATACCTATAGATGCTTGAAAACTGCTGTTGTATGTAAACTCCACTAAAGGTAGCTTAGATTCCCAACTCCCCTGAAAATCGATCATACAGGCTCTCAACAAATCCTCTAATATCTGGATCACACGCTCAGACTGGCCATCTGTCTGCGGGTGAAAAGCAGTACTTAATTGCAGCTTCGTCCCCATGGGTGCATGTAGGCTCTTCCCGAAAGACGATGTAAACCTCGGGTCCCTGTCGGACACAATAGAAACTGGGATTCCATGCAATCGAACTATCTCCCTGATATAAAGCTCCGCATACTGCGTCATGGAGAAAGTTGTCTTTACTGGCAAGAAGTGCGCCGACTTAGTGAGTCGATCCACTATAACCCAAATGGCATTAAAACCTCTGACTGATCTTGGAAACCCAACGACGAAGTCCATGGTAATATTCTCCCATTTCCACTCTGGGATCGGGAAGGGCTTAAGCATTCCTGCTGGCCTCTGGTGTTCTGCCTTCACTTGTTGACAAGTGAGGCATTCAGATACAAACCGACGGATGTCTCTCTTCATACCTGGCCACCAATACAAGATCTGCAGGTCTTTGTACATCTTGGTACCTCCTGGGTGGATTGTATACGGAGATGCATGTGCCTCTGATAAGATATCTTCTCTGATTGAATCAACGTTAGGCACCCACATTCTCCCTCTGTATCTCACAATACCATCTGACACTATGTAGAGTACACTGCCCTTGGCTTCATCCTTCAGTCTCCATTTCTGCAACTGCTCATCTGAATGCTGTCCCCTACGGATTCGGTCTAGTAAATTGGATTTGACTGACAGATTAGATAGTCTGGGAGCTCTGCCCTTACGATAAATCTCTAGGCCAAACTTCTGAAGCTCAGACTGAAGGGGTCTCTGCACCGACAACTGTGCTACAACTGCCACTTTTCTGCTCAAGGCGTCTGCGACAACATTAGCTTTTCCCGAATGGTAGCTAATTTTGCACTCGTAGTATTTTACCAATTCCAACCGCCACTTCTGTCTCATATTCAACTCTTTCTGCGTAAAGAAATACTAGAGAATCTTGTGATCAGTGAATATTTGGCATTTCTCGCCATACAAGTAATGTCTCCAAATCTTCAACGCAAAAACGACGGCAGCTAACAAAAGATCATGAGTCGGGTAGTTCTTCTCATGCACCGTCAACTGCCTGGAAGCATAAGCTATAACCCGACCATGTTGCATCAACACTGCGCCTAACCCGAGCTTAGATGCATCGGTGTATAACACAAAATCTCCTTGTCTTGATGGCATGGCTAATACCGGCGCTGAAATAAGAGCTCGCTTCAAAGTATCAAAGCTCTTATGACATTCATCACTCCACATGAATTTTGCATTCTTCTTTGTCAATGAAGTGAGTGGCACTGCTATCGAGGAAAAACCTTGAATAAATTTGCTGTAGTACCATGTTAGGCCTTGGAAACTGCGAATCTCAGTCGCATTCTTCGGCTCAACCCATTCTTTGACTGCTGCTACCTTGGTTGGATCCACCTCAATACCACTGCTAGATATTATGTGGCCCAAAAACGCTACCTTCTCTAACCAAAACTCACATTTACTGAACTTCGCAAACAGCTTGCGACTCTGCAAGATCTGCAAAACTGTCCTCAAATGCTGACTGTGTTCCTTGTGGCTCTTCGAGTATATGAGAATGTCGTCAATGAACACTATGACGAACTGATCAAGGTAAGGCTGAAAGACTCGGTTCATGATGTATATAAAAATAGCTGGAGCATTCGTCAGTCCAAATGGGATTACTAAGAATTCGTAATGCCAATACCTGGTCCTGAAGGCTGCCTTGTGAACATCTGCATCTTTCACCTTCAGCTGGTGATACCCCAATCGAAGATCTATCTTAGAGAACACTGAAGCTCCCTGCAACTGATCGAACAAGTCCTCGATCCTTGGTAATGGGTATTTATTCTTGATCGTTACCTCGTTCATCTCTTGGTAATTTATACACAGCCTCATGCTCCCATCCTTCTTCTTTAAAAAAAGCACTGGCGCGCCCCATGGCGAGAAACTAGGGCGAATCAATTCCTTGTCAAGAAGCTCCTGTATCTTCTGTTTAAGTTCTAGCATCTCAGCTGAAGCTAATCGGTACGGTGCCTTGGAGATTGGCACTGTGCCTGGCATAAGATCAATGGAAAACTCCACCTCTCTATTTGGTGGAAGGCATGTGACGTCGTCAGGAAAGACGTCTGGGAAGTCTCTGACTATTGGCACATCTGATATAGATGGAGCGGGTACGTCAGGTGTTGAAACGATGCTGGCCAAGAAAGCCTGACAGCCCTTGTGAATAAGTCTCCGTGCCTGCATGCAAGAGATCATGCGAGGGAAACTTCTCCATCTGTCTGACTCAAAGAGAAACTGGTCCATACCCATAGGTCTTACTGACACTGACCTTTTCTGGAAATCGATCAAAACTCTATTCTTCGTCAACCAGTCCATTCCCAAAATAATGTCGAACTCTGGCATCGGCAATACTACCAGGTCAGCGTACACTAGGTGGCCCTGTAGTTCTAGATCAATATCTCTGACTACACTTGTAGCTAACAGTTCTTCTCCTGATGGGACTGTCACCGAGTAGTTCACGTCAAGGTCGATGGACTTGATGTCCAAATGACTATCGAACGAGTCTGAGATGAATGAATGAGTGGCCCCGGAATCTATCAAGGCCTTAGTAGCTAATCTCTCAATGAAAATATTTCCTAAGAGACGTTGGCACAACACAACTTATATCCCCAAAGTTCAAGTATTAGCCTTATGCAACAAAAGACACCAAAATGCCAACTAGCACTCTAGAAATTCCAAATAAAAAACAATCATGCAAGGCAACAATTTAATACTGTACTGAATTAAATAATTTACAAGTCAACAACGTCGTGTCTGGGTTCGCCTCCTGTGCATGCATGGCGAACACCCTGCCCTGGGTCGGCTGCACCCCCTGTGGGCAGTCCTTAAGCATGTGGTCACTGGCTCCACATTTAAAGCATTTCCCTGATCCCCATAGACAATGTCCCGGGTGTTGGCGATTGCATTTCTGACACACTGAGAAATTACTGGGCCTCTGCGGAGCCTTCTGCTGTGGGATAGGACCCTTGCCTTTCGGTGGTCCCTGATAGGGCTTCATCCCTGGTTGTCCTTGGAACGACCTCTTAAACTGAGGTCGCTGCTGCTGTGGAGCTTGATAGGGCCTCTTGCCCTGCCTGTCATTCTCAATGTCTCTCTGATCCTGCTCTGCCGCCAAAGCTTTTGACACGGCAACCGCATAAGTAGTAGGATCAGCAACTCGAACGTCACGGCGTAAGATCGACCGCAATCCATCCATGAAATGCCTCAACTTTTCTCGGGCATCATTAGCTATTAGGGGCACAAAGTAACACCCCCTTTCAAACTTTCGCCCAAACTCGGCTACGCTGCTGTCTCCCTGTCGCAACGCCATGAACTCCCTATTCAACCTAGATCGTACTTCCTCAGTGAAATACTTGGAGTAGAACACCTCTTTAAAACCATCCCAAGTCAATGTTCGCAAATTCACTGACACTGAAGCACTCTCCCACCATAGCCTGGCGTCCCCGGTCAGAAGGAACGTGGCACACCTGATTCTATCTGCATCTGTCAGCTCCATAAAATCAAAAATTACCTCGATGGACTTAATCCACCCCTCCGCTAACATCGGGTCAGTGGTCCCCGAAAACTCTTTTGGGTTCATCCTTCTGAACCTTTCATAGACTGCTTCTGGTCTGGCCCTCTCCCCTGTACCTCCTGCTGCAGCCTGGTTCTCCGCGAACTGCGCGAAGAATTGTGTCATGCCTGCAAGCATCTGCGCCTGCATATTCGGAGTGGAGGTGGAGCACTGGCCCTCTCCTCATCTCGGGTCTCTCTATCCTCTTTCTTACTTCCCGGTTAATCACGCGTCTAGGAGGCATACTGTTCCAATAATTTACCCAACAAGTAAACCCACATGCATGAACATAATGATAATAGCAATAGATGCACGAAATTTGAACTTTTAAAATATGCACATGCTGAAATCATGATTCAATGCTTACTACATAACATAATTAAAACTTTAAAACTTACAGACTTGAGGTGTGACTTCGTGAGCTTCTTGAAACTGGCAGTTGGCATAACCCTTTACAAGAACACCGCTCAGATACCAGCTTTAACGTACCGTACTTTTTACTACTTAAAATTTGCGAAAAAATTAAAAATGTTCTTAAATAAATCGTGAACCTTCAGAATTTGATAAAACAATTGTTCATCCTCAAAAATTGTTGCAACAGAAGAATCTCAAAATAAAGACTGCCAAAATTATTTGCTTGAACATCAAACAGTGACATAAAATCAGAGTATTTAAACATTTCACATATCATTAAAAACATGGGCGGTCCTTGGGTCTAGCCACCTACTCAGTCCAAGCTAGCTCCTTGGTCCCCACCCCTCGTCTCCTCAACATAATCCTCACCTGCATCGATCAAGTCTAGTGAGTCTAAAGACTCAACACGTATAAACTGGAAGTAACGAGTAATACATAATAAAATCACATGCAACTTCAAAAATAGAGAGTACATTCTGAAACTTGAACTTGCATGAGAAAGCTTGAACTAACATACATAACATAGAAGTGCCATAACGTAAAAACTTTTTCTTCAACATGCTTGCATACTTGTACATACTTGAACTTACATAAACTTCATAAATTTGCGTAGAGACATGTTTCAAAGCAAGTGACCCATAACATAAATCGCCTGATCAGACTAAACTACAGTACTGGGCTGAAAGGGAAAAATCCGCTGCCACATACATGAGATCCCCGTTCATAATTTAAAGGGCGGATTGGTCTCCGTTCATAATTTAACGCTTTCCAATCCTGATCTAAACCCGTTCATAATTTAACGGGGTGGAGAGGTCCTCGGCCACGTTCACCGACTTCCAAACCCATTCATGGTTGGAGAGGTCTCCGGACACGTAATCCGACTTCCAAACCCGTTCATAATTTGGTCACAATACATTTAGCATACCTCAAAATGTAAAATATTTTCTTTTGCATGTCGAACATACTTACTTGGCGTTGAGGGATTCGTTGGATCTCGCTTGGGGCCGCTGCTGCAACATACTAACATGAGTTTACATACTTAACTTGCATAACTTAGACGTAGGTATACGTGCTCACCACCCAATTCAATAAATAACTTAAGACCTTCTAAAACACTCGGGACTTGACCTCATTTAAATCATCGTACTAAACTTTGACGTGAAACTCCCAAGAACACAATACATTTTTTACCCAAAACAGGTGGTACACGGATCCCGTACCCAGGTCCGGCTACGGGTCCGTGTAGGTTCGCTACAAGACCTATCAAAAAGAAAGAAGGACACGGATCCCGTGCTAGGGTCCGTCTAGAGGTCCGTGTAGGCACTGGAAAATGGTACTTCGAAGAAAACAAAGGCACGGACCCCGTGCCCTGGTCCGTGTACGGGTCCGTGTTGGCTCCCAAAAATGACACCAAGAAGAAAACGAAGGCATGGACCACGTGCCTGGGTCCGTGTACCTGCGGTATGCGTAAACCAACGGGAAGTTTCTTATACAGTGCTTATTCTCACAATTAACATATAATGGAACAAGATTCAATACTTTGAGACACATCCTAGGATACCATAACATTTAACCAAACTCGTACAAACACCCCAAAGCAACGACGTCCACTCTACGACACATACAATTCATAAACACGGCAATTGACACCAAATCGTTTCCTACAACTTCTAATGAGTTCGAGTGCCTATCAACACTAACCAACAATCCAAATGCCAAACCAACATCATACTAAGCATACCTAGACGCAGCAACGATCACCCATCGATCCCCAACGAAGCCTGCAATAATAAAACTTTAAGAAAGCATCATTACATAATTTTTTGAAAAACGTTGTTTGAGCAGTCACACAAAAAACACCATAACTCCCTCAATTTTTATCCAAATATTTTGAATTGAGTGTCAAATCGAAGGTATCAAAAAGTTCTACAATTTGTGTGTCGAAAGTTTTCTCAGAATCACGACCGAAAAGTCGCAGTATTTAAAACGACAGCAAAAACGTGATTTTAGATCCAAAAAATGGTCTAAAAATTTATCCATCCATATTTGCTCAAACTTCTACACAATATTCACATGTTTTTCATATCAAATACATCGCAACACATACTATGACATGATCGATGCAAGAAAAACAGAATATACGTGCCTTTTGATATTTGAAAATACCGTAACGACGATATCGAAGCGGAGGTGGCGCGAGGATTGATCCGGGACGAACGTGGCGCTAAAATCTTTGAAGAAAACACACGAAAATTTGCTGGAAGATGGAGAGGAAAGGGGCGGCTGCTTTAGACACCAAGAACCCTAGTTTTCTCTCTTTAAAAAATATGAAATAAGATGTGTAGGGTGTATTGTGTGTTTTGGTGTGTGTAAAAACATGTAAGTGTGTGTGAGTGTGTGTAACGTGTGTGTGGGTTTTTAATTAGGAGAAATCTTGCTAAATTAACTAATTAAAATGATAATAAAAGGTTACGCACAGTAATTTTATAAAATTCTCATTTTTTACAAAATAAATGCACAAGGTCATCTTTAAAAGTTTTAAAATTCTAAAATTCACCTAATAATTAAATTAGGCTTTAAAATGCTGAAACTTAATAAATTAGTTAAAATGCCCCAACCTCAACTTAAAATTAAATACCACATTTTAAATTGCCAAAATCGTCACCGCTCTTTTCCCTCGATCCCGCATCGAATAATCGCCTGGACATTAAACTTGAAAAACATTTTAACGTGCATCACATAAACATGAATAATTTAAAATAATGCATTTAAATAAATCATGCATGGCTAAAAACTCATTTTAAACTTAAATAAATAATTTAACAATTAAATAAATGCATGAGTTATACTTGTACTGAATTTGGGCTCTACACTTCCCATGCACGCATGTGTGCGATTTCGGAGAGGATGGTCGTGGCGTGGTTGGGTCGGTCTAGGATGGTCCATTAGTGTCCAGGGAGGATGGTCTAGGGTCACGTCAGGGACTGGTGCAGGCTGGCTCGATGGTGGACTGAGCAAACATAAGGGAAATCGCGCGGCTCTTGTTTCTTGTGCGCGGGAGCGTCGTACGTGGGCTCAGGGATCGTGCGTGGTCCAAGGTGGTTTGGTAAGGTACCTAGGAGGTCTGGTCAAGGGATGGCCCGAGGTGGCTCGACCATGCTTCAAGAAAAAATGAAAGTGGCTCGATGGAATAGGTGTAGGGTTCGAATTTTAGGGTCTATAAAGATAAAGGTCGAACCATGGTCCACGGGGGTCGATTCATGGTTCACGAGGGTAATTTAAGTATAAAAAGTCTACGTTTAAAATTTGGAAGAAAATATTAAAGTTTGAAATAAATATGAAATTAAACGCTTTTCGAATTAGTAAATAGGAAATTAAATCGAAAGTCTCGAATTTAAGTTAAATAAAAATATTAAAAATTAAACTTAAGCTTAAATAATTATTTGAGAAAACGGCTGGAATTGGGTTGTTTAGGGGCTGGTAGGGTGTGAATAAGTTTTTGTTAAAATTTGAGAAAGTTCGGTTAAGTTTCGGGTGGATTCGGGTTAAAGTCGAGACCCAAGTCCAAGTTTTAAAACGAATCGTAAAAGTTATGCAACAGGCTCGAGGTTACGTCTGGGAAATAATTATAATCATGTTTTGATGTGTTTTAAAGAGTTTGTGGTTGGCTTCGGGGCGAAATTTTGAGGTCCATGGGTAAAATGGTCAATTAAGGTTTCCAGGGGCAAATGATCATTTTGCACCCGGGTCGAGTTAGTGGTCCTAGCAGCGCCATGAACACTAAAATTGCATGTTTAAAATGTATATGATATTATGAACATTAAATTTTATGAAAATACGAAAAATACGTCGCACGCTTGTTTTGAAGAAATTTACGTATATGCATGATTTTATAAGTGATGAATACGATGACATGTTTTGAAAGAATGAAGTTAGTTGTGACTAATACAAACACAATCACGAACATGTAAGGCCAAGGCTCAATGGATGGGTAATACTGTCGCTGATGTCCCCGTCGTTTGGTATCGCGGTTATACGTAGATGGATCCATCGACTAGAGCTGATACAAAAATCACAACTAATGAACGGAATTATAATAAAGAAATTGAACAAATATATGTTGATATGATGCGATATGGACACGTTTATGCTTTGACATGTCATGTTTATGCTTACTCTTTTGAGATTATTAAATGTATTTTAATTACAGTATTTTTCACGGTTGCATGTTATGTATATGTAATTGCTATTATGATTAATGAGTGTTGAGTTTTTAGACTCACTAGGTGTGAAAAATGTTGGTGAGCATATTGATATGGAGACTGGAGACGCCGAAAACTGAGTAGGCGGGGATGGATGTGCGCATGCTAACCCGAGGACCATATTTTTCCGCACAATATGTTTATGAGTTCGGAGTAAATATGGATATTTTTATACACTTTCGCATTCATATATTGATGGTTTGACAGGATTTCAAATGTTTTATATTTGAATTATTTGGACGACAGTTTAGGGTTTGACGATTTGAAATTTTTTTTTAACTGCAGTATTGTTACCTGAAGTTGAATACTTTTATTTTAAAATATGTGATTGATAGCTGTTATTACATGCATGCATTTAAATGTAACTTTTTGAAAATTAGTTTACAAAAAAAAAGTCTAGTAGGATTTTAGTAGTAGACGTTTCAGTTGGTATCAGTGCCTACCACTCTTAGTACAGTGTAGTTCGGGGATTAACCAAGTGGTGGGCATGTGAGGCCGAGGGCCGAAGAGAGCGGGGGGGGGGGGGGGGATGGCTCGTGCCATGAGGTTGCCCGGACAATGAGCGGCTCTTGGCAGGCTTCTAGGCGAAGGGAACATGAATGAACCGATCTTACACTGGAAGGAGAGGGATTCCAAAAGCTGTTCAGGTATGGGACTGTGCAGTTGAGGAGGACTTAAAATATTTGATAGGTACTAATCATATCAAGAAGGTGCATCTTCTTTTCGGTAGCTTATCGCATAAAAACTCTAAAGTCAAGCGTGCTTGACTTGGGGAAATTCTGGGATGGGTGACTGAAGGATCGTGTGTTCGGCACCGTAGGGGTGCTTTCAACACAATAAATCAATGAGCTGCAATAGCTCGTGTTATAAGAATGTATACATCGATGAATTAGATCACGTTCAGTATTAAACCAAGCGGAAAACACTTGAAATAATCATTCGTTAAGAAAAATTGATATGTTTTATATACTGTGAAACTGAAGAACTGAATTTACAGGAAAATCAGTTAGAGCTTATATCAGTTCAGTTATGGACAGAACTGAAATGATATCAGCTGAACTGATCAAATAATTTAAGAACAAAACAGGCAGTTAAACAGTTAAAAGACATAGGATATGTTTATGGATGTTCGGAGACTTCAACTGCTACTACGTCACCCTTTCTACCTCCACGGGTAGGATACACTAGAAGACTTAGATTTATACAACACCTTGTACAAATCTTACATAGCTTAGGCCTTACACACTGCCTAACTGAACTCCTAGTCTAGACTGAAGGCAGCACCTTCTAGCCAACACTTCTTTAACGTCTGTGTGTCAAAGACTACATACACAAGTTTATTGTGTTTGTGCAAGACTGTAATTTGGGTGGTGGTGTGTGTGCGTGTATGTGAGAACTGAACAATGAACACTACCCGAAAGTGTTCTCACACACTGAGAGAAATAAGATTCTAATCTAAGCTGATATAACTTGAAGTGTTCCCTCACAACTGGGCGTAATGCTTCTTGTAAGCTGATATTCAATATGCGTGCCCTTCTTCTTTGTTGTTTTCTCTCTTTTAGTCACACTGTGTATATGTGTCGTTGTTCTTGCTGAGTCTTAACTGATCTTCTATTTATAGGCGCGAAGCTTGAACGTACAGTGAGACTCAATTATTGTATCCGTTACATTTTGAATTTGTTCTTTGGAATCTATTCCGGAACTTTTGGCTTTAAGCTTCTGATGCAACGTTCATGATTGTATAGTGATGGTACAATTGCTTTTGTACCTTTACGAACAGCTGTAATCCATTAAGTAAGCTTGTCTTGATCTGCAACTGATTGCTCCTAACTGATGTTCTGAACTGGTTCTTCAAACTGATCAGCAACTGGCCTTTGAACTGATCTAGTGAAATCAGTTGACTCGTCAGCTGAACTGATTTTACTGATTCAGTTTACCTGGTCAGCTGGGCTTTTCATCAGTTGAACTCTTCATCAGCTGGCCGGGCTTCTAAAGATCTTCTGCTGAACTGCCTATCAGCTGGACATTCAGTTGAACTGGTTCAGTTCGTTTGATCAGTTGGTTCTTTTAGTTAGCATCTACGATAGCTTCAGTTTTGGCTCGTAAACTGATCATTTTAGTTTCAGCTATCTGCGCACTAAGGTAGATTATTAGAAACAAAATAACAAGTTTTGTTAACTTCAAAATTAAGCAAAGATTGCGAACTTGAAAAGTTCAAACACACAAGTTTATTCTTTGTGCAAGTCTGTAATTTGGGTGGTGGTGTGCGTGCGTGCGTGTGTGAACTGAACAATGAACACTACCCAAAAGTGCTATGACACACTGAGAGAAACAAGCTTCTAATCTAAGCTGATATAACTTGAAGTGTTCCCTCACAACTGGGCGTAATGCTTCTTGTAAACTGATATGCAATATGCGTGCCCTTCTTCTTTGTTGTGTTCTCTATTTTAGTCACACTGTGTATATGTGTCGTTGTTCTTGCTGAGTCTTCACTGATCTTCTATTTATAGGTGCGAAGCTTGAACGTACAGTGAGACTCAATTATTGTATCCGTTGCATTTTGAATTTGTTCCTTGGAATCCATTCCGGAACTTTTGGCTTTAGCTTCTGATGCAACGTTCATGATTGTACTGTGATAGTACAATTGCTTTTGTACCTTTACGCATAGCTATAATCCATTAAGTAAGCTTGTCGTGATCTACAAACGATTGCTCTTAACTAATGTTTTAAACTTGTTCTTCAAACTGATCAGCAACTGGCCGAGCTTCTGAAGATCTTCTGTTGAACTACCTATCAGCTGGACATTCAGTTGAGCTGGTTGCGATGCATCAGTTGAACTGGTTCAGTTCGTTCGATTAGTTGGTTCTTTCAGTTAGTAACTCCGATAGCTTCAGTTTTGGCTCGTAAACTTATCATTTCAGTTTCAGCTATCTGCGCACTAAGGTAGATTATTAGAAACAAAATAACAAGTTTTGTTAACATCAAAATTAGGCAAAGATTTGAAAAGTTCCAACAGTGACCTCATGAGAAGTTTCCTAGGATGCGTGTGAGTGAGGACATAAACACTGTAGAGGCCTAAAAATCCTTACTTGAAAATTTGCGGAAAATTTAAAATTTTTCTTTTAAAATAAATGGAGTGCCTCATTCATACCAAAAACTGATAAAATATTTAACGTTCAAAACAGCAGCGGAAGAAATTATTACTTGCCAAAATAACAAGTTAAAGTATTCAATAACTAATAAAATATTTGAGCATCAAAATGGCAAGTGCTGAAACTGAGGTCCTCGGGTGCCACTACTGCCGACTCGAGCTAGCTCACTGGTCCCCGCCCTCGATCCCGACATCATCAGTACCTACAACAATCAAGTCTAGTGAGTCTAAAGACTCAACATGCATATATCGTAAATAACGAGTAAATATAGTAAAATTGCATGGGAGTAAAATTTCATGTCATGAGGCATATCGTAAAATGTCGTGTCATGATTAATTATAATACGTGCATAGCTGAACTGAAAATCATAGTGAAACTGTTTGCTCCTTGGAGCCCTGTACTGAAATAGCATATAATAATTTTCTGTGAGATTATGGTCTACGCAAGTGGTCCCTGAACTGAACTGAACTGAGCTGACCGATACTGGTGACCGGACCGATACTGGGGATCGGATTTACGTCTGATCAGACTACTGCCACAGTACTGGGTGAAACAACTGAACTGACCGGTAACTGGTGACCGGGCCGATACTGGGGACCGGACTTAAGCATGATAGTAAAGTGACCACAAGCAATATCGCATAAATCTCAAAATTTGTATTTTTGCACGTAATATAATTAAATAACTGAATTAAATATCCTGTACCCATTTTACTGCTTGGATTGGATCGCTCCCAGGCTCGCTGCAACCTAAATATGCCATGAAAAATATGCAATAGATTTATGGGACCAAACTATACAATAACCTTAAAAAATGTGACAATTACGCCTACCGACTTCGTATTAAATCATGACTCCGAGCCAACCCGAACCAACACTGAACCATCATGTAGTCATGATTAAAATACGTCTAAAATGATCAAATAATGCTCCTAAAATGGTGAGGGCCGAAATCTAGGTGAATGGAGGCCAAAACATGAAACGCTCTTTCGAGAGTCAATTTGGCACATCGCACCGTAAATTCTCGTACGACCTCAAAAATGATCCGAATCACGAACGGTCAAAAACATGACCTTCCTAACTCGATGAGGCACTGTCCAGTCCAAGGCCATGGGCTAAAAGCCAACCAAGAACCCGGAACACGCCTCTGAACCGCGACGTCGCTTGCTGTCAAAAAAAAATACAGCAGCAGCGTCTTGATTCCTTGCGTCGTTTGCAAGACTTTTGGCCATTGGGGCTTGAACCACCGACCAGAGCCTCTCAACAACATCCCAAGGAATGATTTGAACCATGGCTAAGGGCCCTAGGCCAGCCACAATTCGCATCACACCAGCAACAACCGAAACGTTCCAACCGAGAACCAATTCTGCGCGTCGGGGCATTGTTCTTGTTTAGCTGTCACCGATCGTTCGAGTGGCCATTTAATTGACCAAGACACGATCTAGACATCTAGGGGCATGGTATGAACCGTGGCTAAGGGCCATAGGCCAACCAAGATCCACACCATTCCACAAAAGTCGAAACACACATGCTGTCAAAAATGATAAGCCGAAGGGTGCAGGGGCTGTTCTTGAGTATTTTGTAAAAACCGATTAACCAGGGACCAAGCCACCAAAAGGGCAACTTAGTCACGTCTTAGACATGCTAGGGAAGTGATCCAACCATGGCTATAAGCCCTTAGGGCAGCCAAGATCAGATTCATTTCCCTTTGACAGCAACATGAGAAAATCGAAACTCAATATGGCAAGAATGGGAAGCTGCTGTCATTTCTCGTTTCCAGCGGGTGTGGGGCTCGAATGAATGAACCAAAGTGATCCTAATACATCCTATTACATGTCTATAAGTCGCCTTGGGAGCCTGGAATCGAACCAATACCTGAAACCATCAAAACAAATGAAACCGTGAAGAGCATCATGAAGCCCGAAAATCTGCATCTTTTATTTTCTGAAAATTCTTGATAGATTTCGGTTTTTGCATGGAAATGATGATCATGTAATGTTAAATAATGATAATAGGACTTGATTGAAGAGTCAAGGAAGAATATATGCATGCCTGGTTTCGTTTGAAAGAAAAACGAAAAGAACGAGACGATCCGGCGCGGAGGAGGTGGAGTGATCTTCTTTCCTTTTCTTCTACTAAATTTTCTCTCTAGTTTTCTCAAGTTCTAGCCACGATTTTTCTCTCCACAAACACTCTGAATTTCGAGACTTATGGAGGGGGAATGGTGGTTAAGAGGGTGAGGAGAATGGGTGCAAAATATAGGGAGAAAATATCAAGACCAAGTCTACTCTTTTTTGAAATTTGAATTCTTGTTTGATATCAAATGATTTGTTGGTGCTTGTTGGGGTGAGGTGGCCGATCATAATACCATCTAGACTAGGTGAGGATAAGGTTGATCATTAATTAAATGGTGCTCCCAAAAATAAAAGAATTATCCTACTAATTAAATACAAAGAAAGGGTCAAAGGTGAGGTGGCAAAGAGATGTTGTCTAGACATAAGGGTGGCCGAAATTTGGTGTAAAAATGAAGGGAAATTGTTGATTATTTACTAAATTTATAACCCTTAAAAGCCTTACTTATTCTTTACATAATTTAGTGAACTAATTCCTTAATTATGGAACTTAAACCAATTTATTTTCTACTCACCTCAAGTTGCTTAAATAAATCCTCAAACCTCCTTAATAACTTAAATTAACTTACTTGCTAGCTAAATTAAATTCTGGAAAAGTTTCTTGAATCTAAAATTTTATCTCTAAACTCCAACTCCAGTCCGGCCTCACTGAAATAACTGAAATGATAAAAATTTAAACTACTACGTAAAATAATCAAATTTAGAAACTCATGCAATAAAAATCATTTTAATTTAAATACTAGAATTATGCATGACTTATACGTAGTCTAAGTTACGGGTTCTACAATCCTCCCCCCCTTAAAGAGAATTTCGTCCTCGAAATTAAAACTCACCGAATAACTCAGGGTACCGACTCCTCATCTCGGGCTCAGACTCCCACGTAGCTTCCTCCTCTGAATGGTTGAGCCACTTGACTTTGACTCGCCTAACCAGCTTGTTCCGAAGCTTCTTCTCCTGCCTGTCTAGGATCTGCACTGGCCTCTCCTCATAAGATAGGTTCGGAGTAAGCTGCAACGGCTCGAAGTTTAAGACATGCGAAGGATTCGCCATGTACTTCCTCAGCATAGAGACGTGAAAGACATTGTGTACTCCGGCCAGATTCGGCGGAAGAGCCACACGATAGGCTAGCGTCCCAACTCTGTCGAGGATCTCAAATGGTCCAATGAATCTCGGACTGAGCTTCCCTTTCTTTCCGAATCTCATGACACCCTTCATGGGTGCCACCTTCACGAAAACATGATCGCCCACAGCAAACTCTAACTCTCTCCTTCTCTGATCTGCATAGCTCTTCTGTCGACTCTGAGCAGTCCTCATTCTATCACGGATCCGGGCTACTACATCAACAGTCTGCTGTATAATCTCTGGACCCAACTCTGCTCTCTCTCCTACTTCATCCCAATGAACAGGAGATCTGCACTTGCGACCATATAGTGCTTCATACGGAGCCATTCCTATAGACGACTGAAAGCTGTTGTTATAGGTGAACTCTACCAATGGCAAGTTCGACTCCCAACTCCCTGAGAAGTCAATGACGCAAGCACGGAGAAGATCCTCCAAGATCTGAATAACTCGCTCTGACTGCCCATCTGTCTGCGGATGGAAAGCTGTGCTAAACAGCAACTTCGTACCCATGGTCGAATGCAAACTCTTCCAAAACGAGGAAGTAAATCGGGGATCTCTGTCAGACACGATAGAAACTGGAATGCCGTGAAGTCGGACTATCTCTCGGATATACAACTCCGCATACTGAACCATAGTGAAAGTCGTCTTAATAGGCAAGAAGTGCGCTGATTTGGTAAGACGATCTACAATCACCCAGATAGCATTCGATCCTCTGGCTGACTTCGGCAATCCTGTCACAAAATCCATGGTAACGTTCTCCCACTTCCACTCGGGAATAGGAAGAGGCTTGAGCAAACCTGCTGGTCTCTGATGCTCGGCCTTCACTAACTGGCAAGTCAGACACTCGGATACAAATCGTCTGATGTCTTTCTTCATCCCAGGCCACCAATACAATAGCTGTAGATCTTTGTACATCTTCGTACTCCCTGGATGAATAGAGTACGGCGACATATGGGCCTCTGATAAGATGTCTGCTCGGATAGAATCACTGCTAGGAACCCATATCCTGTCTCGGTATCTCAGTATGCCGTCGCTGACTGAATACAAAACACTGCCCTTGGCCTCATCTCTCTGCTTCCACTTGGCCAACTGCTCATCTGCTGCCTGACCACTGCGAATACGGTCAAGAAGGGAAGACTGAATGGTCAAGGTAGATAGACGGGGAACTCTACCTCGAGGATAAGTCTCAAGATCAAACCTCTGCATCTCAAACTGAAGAGGTCTCGAAACTGCCAAATGAGCCATCACTGCAACTTTTCTGCTCAGTGCATCTGCAACTACATTAGCCTTACCCGGGTGGTAGCTAATGTCACAATCGTAGTCTTTCACAAGCTCCAACCAACGCCTCTGACGCATGTTCAGCTCCTTCTGCGTAAAGAAATACTTGAGGCTCTTGTGGTCGGTAAAGATCTGGCACTTCTCTCCATACAGATAGTGCCTCCAAATCTTCAAGGCAAAAACTACGGCGGCCAACTCTAAATCATGGGTAGGGTAGTTCTTCTCATGAGTTTTCAGCTGTCTAGAAGCATAAGCTATCACCTTCCCATGCTGCATCAATACGGCGCCAAGACCGAGCTTCGAAGCATCGGTATACAGAACAAACTCACCGGGCCCTGACGGCATGGCCAAAACTGGTGCTGAGATAAGAGCTTGCTTCAAAGTGTCGAAGCTCTTCTGACACTCCTCGCTCCAAACAAATTTCACATTCTTCTTTGTCAGTGCTGTGAGTGGAACTGCAATCGAGGAGAATCCCTTGATGAACTTCCGGTAATATCCTGCTAGGCCAAGAAAACTGCGGATCTCGGATGCATTCTGAGGCACTACCCAATCTCTGACTGCTGCAACTTTCGCTGGGTCCACCTCAATGCCACTGCTAGAAACAATGTGGCCTAAGAACGCCACCTTCTCCAACCAGAATTCGCATTTACTGAACTTTGCGAATAGTTTGTGCTTCTGCAATGTCTGCAACACTGTAGTCAGATGCCTGCTGTGATCCTCCCGATTCTTGGAGTAGACGAGGATGTCGTCTATGAATACTATCACGAACTGATCGAGGTACGGCTGAAATACGCGATTCATGAGATCCATGAAGATCGCTGGCGCATTCGTCAAACCGAACGGCATCACAAGGAACTCGTAGTGGCCATAACGAGTCCTGAAAGCTGTCTTCGAAACATCAGCATCTCTCACTCTCAACTGGTGATAACCGGGACGCAGATCTATCTTAGAGAAAATCGAAGCTTCCTGCAACTGGTCAAACAGATCCTCAATCCTTGGAAGTGGGTATTTATTCTTCACTGTAACCCTGTTCAACTCCCGATAGTCAATACAAAGTCTCATCGAGCCATCCTTCTTCTTACCAAACAAGACTGGCGCGCCCCAAGGTGAGAAACTAGGGCGAATGAACTCCTTGTCAAGAAGTTCCAGAATCTGCTTCTTAAGCTCTGCCATCTCTGTCGGTGCTAGTCGGTACGGCGCTTTTGAGATCGGAGCCGTACCTGGCATAAGCTCGATGGAAAAGTCCACCTCTCTCTCAGGTGGCATGCCAGAGACGTCCTCAGGGAAAACGTCTAAGAAGTCTCTAACAATCGGAACATCTGAGGCTGACTGACTGGGTGCCTCGGGGACAGATATAAAAGTTGCTAAAAATGCCCGACACCCTCTATGCATGAGCTTCCTAGCCTTGATATAAGGAATAATGCGCGGTAAAGGAAAGTACCTGTCCGGCTCAAATAAGAACTGTGTCATCCCAGGCGGTCGGACTAAAATGGATCTCCGCTGAAAGTCGATCAAAACTCTGTTCCGCGATAGCCAGTCCATCCCCAGAATGATGTCAAACTCTGGCATCGGCAATAAAATGAGATCCGCATAAACAAGATTTCCATGCAGCTCAAGGTCAATGTCTCGGATCATGCTGGTGGCGGTTATCTCCTCTCCCGAAGGCAATGACACCGAATAGGCTACATCTAGCCCGATGGTCTTAACTTTGAGAAAGTTTGCAAAGACCTCTGAAATAAATGAGTGGGTAGCCCCTGAATCTATCAGGGCTTTGGTAGCTGAGCCAGCTATGAAAATTCTCCCTGAAAGTTCGGAACACTAAGCTGAACCCAAATAATCACAAGAGCTAAGCTTATAGACATGCAAAGGTCACAGTTCTTCTAACTAAATCCCGAAAATAATACTGAGTAGAGCATGCAATCCTATCGCAATTCTAAGTTCAAAATCTTAATCCCGATTCCTAAAACATTGGAATGCAAATGTAACTTAAAGCTGTAAGGTACCTGTCATCAGCATGGTATCAGGGTTCATCTCCGCAGCATGGAGAGCAAAAACTCTGCCTTGGGTAGGCAGATTCTTCCGGGGGCACTGCCGTAGCATGTGGTCCGTGCTGCCACACTTAAAACATTTCCCTGAGCCAAACATGCATGCTCCCGGATGACGGCGGGAGCACTTGGGACAGACTGGGTGCTCAAAGGTCCTCGGGACGACACGTCCCTGCTGCTGCTGCTGGGGTCCCCCTCTGTTTCTGGGCGGCCCGTAATGCGGCCTCTTATGCTGATGCTGATGCTGCTGAGGAGGAGGGCGGTGGGGTACCTGGATTGGGCGCTTGCCCTGACGGTCTCTCTCGATGTCTCGCTGATCCTGCTCTGCGGCTAAGGCTTTGGAGACAGCGACCTCATAAGAAGTAGGGTCAGACACCCTAACATCACGGCGCAAGATCGGCCGTAAACCCACCAAGAAATGCATCAACTTGGCTCTAGCATCATTCGCGATCAGGGGTACTAAATGACAACCCCTCTCAAACTTATGGATGAACTCCGTAACAGTCATATCCCCCTGTCTCAGGCTCATGAACTCTATGGTCAACCTGGTGCGCACCTCCTCCGTAAAATATTTGGAGTAGAATACCTCCGTGAAACGTGTCCATGACAGGGTAGCCAAGTTAAGGGCTACTGAAGCTCCTTCCCACCATAAGCGGGCATCTCCTCCGAACAGATAAGAGGCACAACGAACTCGATCTGCATCTCCAAGCTCCATGAACTCGAAAATAACCTCGAGGGACTTGATCCAGCCCTCGGCAACCATGGGGGCCGTCGTCCCAGAAAACTCCTTTGGACGCATCTTCATGAATCTCTCGTATACTGCCTCAGGCTCTGTCGGCCTGGTCGCCACAGCATTGTTCTCCGCAAACTGCGCGAAGAACCGAGTCATCCCAGCTAGCCTCTGGGCATTCATGTCCGGTGGTGGGGGAGGGGGTAAGACTCTCTCCTGCCTCTGCTCCTCCCTGTCCTCCTAGCGAGGCTCCTCATTTCTAGTGCACTCGAGAATGCGTCTAGGGGTCATACTGTTCCATACATAACCCATACGTAACTAACATGCATAATTCCATAATTTATTTAAATTTAAGTACTGAACAATAACATAAATCTGGAAGTAAAACATTTCATGTAAACATGCTGTTAAATAATTCATGCTTTAAATAAAATGCGTAACTGTAAAACTTACAGACCGACGACGTGACTTCATGAGCTTCTCGCGGTCAGTAGTAGTGCAACCCTTTACAGAACCATTGCTCTGATACCAGATGTAGAGGCCTAAAAATCCTTACTTGAAAATTTGCGGAAAATTTAAAATTTTTCTTTTAAAATAAATGGAGTGCCTCATTCATACCAAAAACTGATAAAATATTTAACGTTCAAAACAGCAGCGGAAGAAATTATTACTTGCCAAAATAACAAGTTAAAGTATTCAATAACTAATAAAATATTTGAGCATCAAAATGGCAAGTGCTGAAACTGAGGTCCTCGGGTGCCACTACTGCCGACTCGAGCTAGCTCACTGGTCCCCGCCCTCGATCCCGACATCATCAGTACCTACAACAATCAAGTCTAGTGAGTCTAAAGACTCAACATGCATATATCGTAAATAACGAGTAAATATAGTAAAATTGCATGGGAGTAAAATTTCATGTCATGAGGCATATCGTAAAATGTCGTGTCATGATTAATTATAATACGTGCATAGCTGAACTGAAAATCATAGTGAAACTGTTTGCTCCTTGGAGCCCTGTACTGAAATAGCATATAATAATTTTCTGTGAGATTATGGTCTACGCAAGTGGTCCCTGAACTGAACTGAACTGAGCTGACCGATACTGGTGACCGGACCGATACTGGGGATCGGATTTACGTCTGATCAGACTACTGCCACAGTACTGGGTGAAACAACTGAACTGACCGGTAACTGGTGACCGGGCCGATACTGGGGACCGGACTTAAGCATGATAGTAAAGTGACCACAAGCAATATCGCATAAATCTCAAAATTTGTATTTTTGCACGTAATATAATTAAATAACTGAATTAAATATCCTGTACCCATTTTACTGCTTGGATTGGATCGCTCCCAGGCTCGCTGCAACCTAAATATGCCATGAAAAATATGCAATAGATTTATGGGACCAAACTATACAATAACCTTCAAAAATGTGACAAATACGCCTACCGACTTCGTATTAAATCATGACTCCGAGCCAACCCGAACCAACACTGAACCATCATGTAGTCATGATTAAAATACGTCTAAAATGATCAAATAATGCTCCTAAAATGGTGAGGGCCGAAATCTAGGTGAATGGAGGCCAAAACATGAAACGCTCTTTCGAGAGTCAATTTGGCACATCGCACCGTAAATTCTCGTACGACCTCAAAAATGATCCGAATCACGAACGGCCAAAAACATGACCTTCCTAACTCGGTGAGGTACTGTCCAGTCCAAGGCCATGGGCTAAAAGCCAACCGAGAACTCGAACGAGCCACTGAACCGTCACAGCAAGTTGCTGTCCAGAAATACAGCAGCTGTGCTTTGGTTTCTTGTGTCGTTTGCGAGACTAATGGCCATTGGGGCTTGAACCACCGACCAAAATCTCTTACCAACATCCCAAGGAATGATTTGAACCATGGCTAAGGGCTTTAGACCAGCCACAATTCGAAATATTCCAGCAACGACCCAAACGTTACAACCGAGAACAAATTCTGCACGTAGGATGCATTGCTTTTGTTTTGCTGTCACGAATCGTTCCAATGGCCATTTGATTGACCATGACACGATCTAGACATCTAGGGGCATGGTATGAACCGTGGCTAAGGGCCATAGGCCAACCAAGATCCACACCATCCACCAAACCAAAATGACACATGCTGTAAAAATGAAGGGCCGAAATGGGGTAAGGGCTGTTCTTGATGTTTTAGTTGAAAACCGAGTAACCATGGACCGAGCCACCAAAAGGGCGACTTAGTCACGTCTTAGACATGCTAGGGAAGTGATCCAACCATGGCTATAAGCCCTTAGGGCAGCCAAGATCAGATTCATTTCCCTTTGACAGCAACATGAGAAAATCGAAACTCAATATGGCAAGAATGGGAAGCTGCTGTCATTTCTTGTTTCCAGTGGGTGTGGGGCTCGAATGAATGGACCAAAGTGATCCTAATACATCCTATTACATGTCTAGATGTCGCCTTGGGAGCCTGGAATCGAACCAATACCTGAAACCCACAAAACAAACAAACCGTGAAACATAGAGTGAAGGCAACAAAAATCTGCACTACCTTTTTAAAAATGATTCATCAATATTTCGGTTTTTACATGAAAGGATGATCATGAAAAATCAAAATGATGATAGTATGACTTGATTGAAGAGTCAGGGAAGGATATATGCATGCCTGGTTTCGTTTGAAAGAAAAACGAAAAGAACGAGACGATCCGGCGCGGAGGAGGTGGAGCTCTTTCTATTCTACCTTGCTAGCTCGATTTCTCTCTTGCCTCTAGCTATGGTGCTCACGTTTTTTTTTTACACTGGAATGGCTCTGGTTTTCGGTGATGAGGGGTGGAGAATGATGATTAGGGGAGTGAGGGAGATGGTTGCAAGATATAGGGAACCAAAAATCAAGACTAAGTCTACCTCTATTTGAAATTTGAATTGTTGGTTGATATCAAATATTTGTTGGGTTATTCTAGAATGGGGTGGCCGAAATCCTCATGTTTTCTAGACTAGGATAATGCTCACTAATTAATTAATTAAGGTGGATAAAGAATTAAAAAGATTAGTATGCTAACTCAACAAAGAATGGGTCAAAAGGGTGATGAGTTGGCAAGGACTAGTCTAGATACTAAGGGGCCGAAAATTCACTAATATATGGAGGGAAAATGTTGATTATTTACTAAATTTATAACCCTTATAAGCCTTACCTATCCTCTAAATAATTTAGTGAACTAACCCCTTAATTAAGGAATTTAAATGAATTTATTTTCTACTCACCTCAAGTAACTTAAATAATTCCTTAAACTCCCTTTTTAACTTAAATGAACTTACTTGCTAGCTAAAATAAATTCTGGAAATGTTTCTTGAATCTTAAATTTTATCTCTAAACTCCAACTTCAGACCGGCCTCACTGAAATAACTGAAATGATAAAAAATCAAACTGCTGCATGAAATAATTAACTTAAGGAAAAATCATTTAAATACTCATGAAATAAAATCATTTAAAATACTAGAATTATGCATGGCTTATACGTAGTCTAAGTTACGGGTTCTACAAACACGCTGGAAAGACTCGTTTTGGTACAATGAGGACATAAGTCGAATCTGGGGCGTTACATACGGAATCACTAATACATTGCCTCATGATTTGTCCTTCTATTCACCTCAGCATTGTTCCTCGCAAACTGTGCAAAGAAAAGAGTCATGCCTGCAAGCATATGAGCCTGAAGGTCTGGTGGTGTATGTGGAGGGGAATCTCTCTGCTCATCACGAGCCTCGCGGCCCTCACGATCAATCTCAGGTCTAGGAGACATACAGTAACACAATTTAACCCAACACATAACCAACATGCATAACCGAACTACTCACATAACATGCTAAAATGGTTCAAACTTAAACATGCAGTTTAAATAAAATCGTACGTTACACTCAATGCAGTTAAAACCGTAAAAACTTACACCCTTAAGGCGTGACTTCCTGAGCTTCTCACAACCAGCAATAGGCACAACCCTAATGAAACGTCTGCCCTTTTTATTGCTTTAAAAGTACTAGAAATTTTTTTTTTCGGCCAATAACCTAACACATGAAAATATTTTTATAAAATATTTTGCCCTCTTTAAAATAAACGTCAACCCACTAGCATTTAAAAATTCAAGTGAAATAGTCATAAAGAAATAGCGTCTACTGTTTTGCCAAATCTATAAGTAATAAGTTTGAAAAGGTATAGCTCATATCAAGCCTCTCAAAACTCTCAAAAGCATAAATAAATAGTCTTAGAATCTTTAATTTAAATCATAAAGCATAATGCGGAAAATGAAGCGCCGGTCCTCGGGTTGTGTGCACCTTCAGTCCAGTAGTATCACTCATCAAGACCTCCCTCAATACCACCTGCATCCATCACACCTAGTGAGTCTAAAGACTCAACACACCATAATCTTGATAACGAGTAGTATAATAATAAAATCACATGCAACAGTGAAAATACTTTTAAGTAAAATAACATTTCATGACATGCATAAACTTTAACATTATCCTCAACATGACATAAATCCTTTAATCATGATCATAAACATTTTCCTTTATCCTTAGTTGAATTCAGATCGTTAATTGTGACTATCCTCAATCCTCAAAAGTCGATGGATCCATCTACATGTAACCACAGTACTGGGCGGCGGGGGACACCAGCGACACTCTCACCGGTCAACTGGGCCCTGGCCAAGCATTATCGAATAGAAATACGATCGTCGGGGCTCCCTCTGGGGCCTTTTCCCATAAATGGGCACCCTCTGGGGCCTTTTCCCCTCACGATATTCCCATTCTTACGTTAATCCTCATATCCTCTGTTCGTAACAATGGAAACACGATCGTCGGGCTCCTACTGGGACCATCACCCTCACGATATTGCCATCATTAACGAACTAGTCACAATCACTTCACTTCCTTCAACGTTTTTCATTCACATCACTTTATAAAATCATTAATAACATTTACCTTTTTTCCTTTTTTGAAACCAAGCATGCAACATGTATTTAAATGTCTTCTTTAAATCATATAAATTTCTAGGACATTTAAAAATCATAAATAAATCATGAGAAATTCATAAACATTTTAAAATACCATATTTAACATGAAAACAGCATTTTGGGCACTGCCATGACCTTTACTAATTTCTCGGTGTAAAATGACCGTTTTACCCCTGGACTCGACATTTTATGATTTCGACTTTTTTCCTGATTTCATGACTCTAACATGTCCCAAATAATTATTTAAGCTTATATGAATTTTTTCGTAATTTTATTTTGCTTAAAACTTAGACTTTTTCAATTATCTTTTCTTAATTATTTTAACGGTGTTTTAATCCCTAAAAATACCAAACTTTAATATAAAATTCCTAAATTCTAAATTTAGTCTTTTTATATTATTTTAGCCCTTATCGATCACGTCTCGACCCCCGTCAGTCGTTTTCCAAATTTTCTTTGTTTTAAAACTCATTTTAACACCTAAACTTCGACCCCGAGCCTTCTCTTAATTTTCACGAGTTACTCCCGAGCCATGTCGAACCAAAACTTGCCCAACATGCCAAAGTACCCTACTGGACTCTAAGTTTGTCAAGATATCCACCCAAAACCGAAAAACGAAGCAGCCCAAGTAACACCTATTCTGGCCGAGAGTTGTGTGATGCATGGACTCTATGTTGTGTGATCGTGTGGACACAGCCAACGCCCTACCACCCAAACCCAACTCAAGAACACTTGCTTAGGACCCTAAGGACTCTTCCTAACCTAGCCCGTGCCCCACGCATCGAGCCCTTGAACCACAGCAGCCGTGCGAAGGCAGCAACTGCTGCAGCTGCTTCTCGGGTAGAGTCCTTGCTTGCAAGGACTCTTCTCCAGCCTTTACCGTGTGTCCTAGCCTGGCTAGGACTCCCTCCCTGACCCACTCAAGACCTTGGCTAGCCCTTGGAATGAGCCAACCATGCCCCAACCCCTGGACCACAGAAACCGAACCCATGACCCCATGACAGCACAAAAATCGATTATTCTCGTGTGATGCTTACGGTGCAGCGGCTTGGAGTGTTTGGGTCCTTTTTAAACTCATGTAAAAGCAACTCTAGATCATAACCTAACGTCATGGCAGCCCCTTACATGCATAGAACGAGTTATGGAATACAAAGTCATGAGTTTACAACATATATGTGCTAAAAACCGAAAATTCCAAAGGGTTTCCTTGTGATCTTCATGCATTCAATATTTAAAACAATAATATGATATGATGGATGAGAAAAGAAGATTAGGGTGTGCCTTTGCGTAGATTACGCTCGAATATACGTTGACGACGAAGAACGGGACGCGACGATGGCTTGATCTTGCTTGCCCTTTCGAAACCCTCTCCAATTGTGTGAAGTGCCGTGAGGTTGTGTGTGTTGTGGGGTCTTGGGAGAGTTTTTCAGTTTTAAAAAGGTGAGTGGCCGATTCTTTTCTTTCAAGTAGACTAGGGTTTGTGATTTATTTTACACTTTAAATATTAGTTAAACACCTACAAGGCTTATTAGGCCTATTAAGCCATCTAATTAGGCCCATTAGTTAAATTAGCATTTAAATAAAATAATAACAAAGTTTTGATAAAATAAGTTCGTGAATTAAATAGCCGGACTGCTTAAAAGCTCGTATTTTAGTTGAAAAGCCAACACCGATAAAATTTACGTCCTGGCTTATTAAATCACCTCAAAACCCCATATTTTCAAAAATTCTAAAAGCATCAAGCATATTTTAAATAATTAAAAATAATTATTTATTAAAAACATTTTACGTTTTTCAGCCTTCGGACCCTGTTCCTCGATCGTCACTTGAATATTCCTAAAAATACAATTTTATGCATGATGACAATAAAAATCTCATTTAGCATATGCACAAGTATGTCACATAATTAATTACCAATTAAAATCAATTACTTACTCATTTTCAAATTTCCTAGATTTGCATGCGGTTGGATTACGTTGTCTAAATTTTGGACCTTACACCAAAACTTCATAAATTTGCGTAGAGACATGTTTCAAAGCAAGTGACCCATAACATAAATCGCCTGATCAGACTAAACCACAGTACTGGGCTGACAGGGAAAAATCCGCTGCCACATACATGAGATCCCCGTTCATAATTTAACGGGCGGATTGGTCTCCGTTCATAATTTAACGCTTTCCAATCCTAATCTAAACCCGTTCATAATTTAACGGGGTGGAGAGGTCCTCGGCCACGTTCACCGACTTCCAAACCCATTCACAGTTGGAGAGGTCCCCGGACACGTAATCCGGCTTCCAAACTCGTTCATAATTTGGTCACAAGACATTTAGCATACCTCAAAACTTAAAATATTTTCTTTTGCACGTCGAACATACTTACTTGGCGTTGAGGGATTCGTTGGATCTCGCTTGGGGCCGCTGCTGCAACATACTAACATGAGTTTACATACTTAACTTGCATAACTTAGACGGAGGTATACGTGCTCACCACCCAATTCAATAAATAACTTAAGACCTTCTAAAACACTCGGGACTTGACGTCATTTAAATCATCGTACTAAACTTTGACGTGAAACTCCCAAGAACACAATACATTTTTTACACAAAACAGGTGGTACACGGATCCCGTGCCCAGGTCCGGCTACGGGTCCGTGTAGGTTCGCTACAAGACCTACCGAAAAGAAGGAAGGACACGGACACCGTGCTAGGGTCCGTCTAGAGGTCCGTGTAGGCACTGGAAAATGGTACTTCGAAGAAAACAACGGCACGGACCCCGTGCCCTGGTCCGTGTATGGGTCCGTGTTGGCTCCCAAAAATGACACCAAGAAGAAAACGAAGGCATGGACCACGTGCCTGGGTCCGTGTACCTGCGGTATGCGTAAACCAACGGGAATTTTCTTATACAGTGCTTATTCTCACAATTAACATATAATGGACCAAGATTCAATACTTTGAGACACATTCTAGGATACCATAACATTTAACCAAACTCGTACAAACACCCCAAAGCAACGACGTCCACTCTACGACACATACAATTCATAAACACGGCAATTGACACCAAATCGTTTCCTACGACTTCTAATGAGTTCGAGTGCCTATCAACACTAACCAACAATCAAAATGCCAAACCAACATCATACTAAGCATACCTAGATGCAACAACGATCACTCGTCGATCTCCAACGAAGCCTGCAACAATAAAACTTCAAGAACGGATCATTACATAATTTTCTGAAAAACGTTGTTTGAGCAGTCACACAAAAAACACCATAACTCCCTCAATTTTTATCCAAATATTTTTAATTGACTGTCAAATCGAAGGTATCAAAAAGTTATACAATTTGTGTGTTGAAATTTTTCTCAGAATCACGACCAAAAAGTCGCAGTATTTAAAACGACAGCAAAAACGTGATTTTAGATCCAAAAAATGGTCTAAAAATTTATTCAACCATATTTGCTCAAACTTCTACACAATATTCACATGGTTTTCATATAAAATACATCGCAACACATACTATGACATGATCGACGTAAGAATAACAGAATATACGTGCCTTTTGATATTTGAAAATACCGTAACGACGATATCGAAGTGGAGGTGGCGCGAGGATTGATCCGGGACGAACGTGGCGGTAAAATCTTTGAAGAAAACACACGAAAATTTGCTGGAAGATGGAGAGGAAAGGGGCGGCTGCTTTAGACACCAAGAACCCTAGTTTTCCCTCTTTAAAAAATCTGAAATAAGATGTGTAGGGTGTATTGTGTGTTTTGGTGTGTGTAAAAATGTGTAAGTGTGTGTGAGTGTGTGTAACGTGTGTGTGGGTTTTTAATTAGGAGAAATCTTGTTAAATTAACTAATTAAAATGATAATAAAAGGTTACCCACATTAATTTTATAAAATTCTCCTTTTTAACAAAATAAATGCACAAGGTCAACTTTAAAAGTTTTAAAATTCTAAAATTCACCTAATAAGTAAATTAGGCTTTAAAATGCTGAAACTTAATAAATTATTTAAAATGCCCCAGCCTCAACTTAAAAGTAAATACCACATTTTAAATTGCCAAAATCGTCACCGGTCTTTACCCTCGATCCCGCATCGAATAATCGCCTGGACATTAAACTTGAAAAATATTTTAACGTGCATCACATAAACATGAATAATTTAAAATAATGCATTTAAATAAATCATGTGTGGCTAAAAACTCATTTTAAACTTAAATAAATAATTTAACAATTAAATAAATGTATGAGTTATACTTGTACTGAATTTGGGCTCTACACTTCCTATGCACGCATGTGTGCGGTTTCGGAGAGGATGGTAGTGGCGTGGTTGGGTCGGTCTAGGATGGTCCATTAGTGTCCAGGGAGGATGGTCTAGGGTCACGTCAGGGATTGGTGCAGGCTGGCTCGATGGTGGACTGAGCAAACATAAGGGAAATCACGCGGCTCTTGTTTCTTGTGCGCGGGAGCGTCGTACGTGGGCTCAGGGATCGTGCGTGGTCCAGGGTGTTTTGTTAGGGTACCTAGGAGGTCTGGTCAAGAGATGGCCCGAGGTGGCTCGACCATGGTTCAAGAAAAAATGAAAGTGGCTCGATGGAATAGGTGTAGGGTTCGAATTTTAGGGTCTATAAAGAAAAAGGTCGAACCATGGTCCACGGGGGTCGATTCATGGTTCACGAGGGTAATTTAAGTATAAAAAGTCCATGTTTAAAATTTGGAAGAAAATATTAAAGTTTGAAATAAATATGAAATTAAACGCTTTTCGAATTAGTAAATACGAAATTAAATCGAAAGTCTCGAATTTAGGTTAAATAAAATTATTAAAAATTAAACTTAAGCTTAAATAATTATTTGGGAAAACGGCTGGAATTGGGTTGTTTAGGGGCTGATAGGGTGTGAATAAGTTTTTGTTAAAATTTGTGAAAGTTCGATTAAGTTTCGGGTGGATTCGGGTTAAAGTCGAGACCCAAGTCCAAGTTTTAAAACGAATCGTAGAAGTTATGCAACAGGCTCGAGGTTACGTCTAGGAAATAATTATAATCATGTTTTGATGTGTTTTAAGGAGATTGGTTGGCTTCGGGGCGAAATTTTGAGGTCCATGGGTAAAATGGTCAATTAAGGTTTCCAGGGGCAAATGATCATTTTGCACCCGGGTCGAGTTAGTGGTCCTAGTAGCGCCATGAACACTAAAATTGCATGTTGAAAATGTATATGATATTATGAACATGAAATTTTATGAAAATACGAAAAATACGTCGCATGCTTGTTTTGAAGAAATTTACGTATATGCATGATTTTATAAGTGATGAATACGATGACATGTTTTGAAGGAATGAAGTTAGTTGTGACTAACACAAACACAATCACGAACATGTAAGGCCAAGGCTCAATGGATGGGTAATACTTTCGCTGATGTCTCCGCCGTTTGGTATCGCGGTTATACGTAGATGGATCCATCGACTAGAGCTGATACAAAAGTCACAACTAATGAACGGAATTATAATAAAGAAATTGAACAAATATATGTTGATATGATGCGATATGGACACGTTTATGCTTTGACTTGTCATGTTTATGCTTACTCTTTTGAGATTATTAAATGTATCTTAATTACAGTATTTTTCACGGTTGCATGTTATGTATATGTAATTGCTATTACGATTAATGAGTGTTGAGTTTTTAGACTCAATAGGTGTGAAAAATTTTGGTGAGCATATTGATATAAAGACGCCGAAAACTGAGTAGGCGGGGATGGATGTGCGCATGCTAACCCGAGGACCATATTTTTCCGCACAATATGTTTATGAGTTCGGAGTAAATATGGATATTTTTATACACTTTCGCATTCATATATTGATGGTTTGACAGGATTTCAAATGTTTTATATTTGAATTATTTGGACGACAGTTTAGGGTTTGACGATTTGAAATTTTTTTTTAACTGCAGTATTGTTACCTGAAGTTGAATACTTTTATTTTAAAATATGTGATTGATAGCTGTTATTACATGCATGCATTTAAATGTAACTTTTTGAAAATTAGTTTACAAAAAAAAATTCTAGTAGTATTTTAATAGTAGATGTTTCAGTTGGTATCAGTGCCTACCTCTCTTAGTACAGTGTAGTTCGGGGATGAACCAAGTGGTGGGCATGTGAGGCCGAGGGCCGAAGAGGGCGGGGGGGGGGGTGATGGCTAGTGCCATGAGGTTGCACGGACAATGAGCGGCTCTTGGCAGGCTTCTAGGCGAAGGAAACATGAACGAACCGATCTTACACTGGAAGGAGAGGGATTCCAAAAGCTGTTCAGGTATGGGACTGTGCAGTTGAGAAGGACTTAAAATATTTGATAGTTACTACTCATATCAAGAAGGTGCATCTTCTTTTCGGAAGCTTATCGCATAAAAACTCGAAAGTCAAGCGTGCTTGACTTGGGGAAATTCTGGGATGGGTGACTGAAGGATCGTGTGTTCGGCACCGTAGGGGTGCTTTCAACACAATAAATCAATGAGCTGCAATAGCTCGTGTTATAAGAATGTATACATCGATGAATTAGATCGCGTTCAGTATTAAACCAAGCGGAAAACACTTGAAATAATCCTTCGTTAAGAAAAACTGATATGTTTTATATACTGTGCAACTGAAGAACTGAATTTACAGGAAAATCAGTTAGAGCTTATATCAGTTCAGTTATGGACAGAACTGAAATGATATCAGCTGAACTGATCAAATAAGTTAAGAACAAAACAGGCAGTTAAACAGCTAAAGGACATAGGATATGTTTATGGATGTTCGGATACTTCAACTGCTACTACGTCACCCTTTCTACCTCCACGGGTAGGATACACTAGAAGACTTAGATTTATACAACACCTTGTACAAATCTTACATAGCTTAGGACTTACACACTGCCTAACTGAACTCCTAGTCTAGACTGAAGGCAGCACCTTCTAGCCAACACTTGTTTGACGTCTGTGTGTCAAAGACTACATACACAAGTTTATTGTGTTTGTGCAAGACTGCAATTTGGGTGGTGGTGTGTGTGCGTGTGTGTGAGAACTGAACAATGAACATTACCCGAAAGTGTTCTCACACACTGAGAGAAAAAAGCTTCTAATCTAAGCTGATATAACTTGAAGTGTTCCCTTACAACTGGGCGTAATGCTTCTTGTAGGCTAATATTCAATATGCGTGCCCTTCTTCTTTGTTGTTTTCTCTCTTTTAGTCACACTGTGTTAATGTGTCGTTGTTCTTGCTGAGTCTTAACTGATCTTCAATTTATAGGCGCGAAGCTTGAACGTACAGTGAGACTCAATTATTGTATCCGTTACATTTTGAATTTGTTCTTTGGAATCCATTCCGGAACTTTTGGCTTTAAGCTTCTGATGCAACGTTCATGATTGTATAGTGATGGTACAATTGCTTTTGTACCTTTACGAACAGCTGTAATCCATTAAGTAAGCTTGTCGTGATCTGCAACTGATTGCTCCTAACTGATGTTCTGAACTGGTTCTTCAAACTGATCAGCAACTGGCCTTTGAACTGATCTAGTGAAATCAGTTGACTCGTCAGCTGAACTGATTTTACTGATTCAGTTTACCTGGTCAGCTGGGCTTTTCATCAGTTGAACTCTTCATCAGCTGGCCGGGCTTCTGAAGATCTTCTGCTGAACTGCCTATCAGCTGGACATTCAGTTGAACTGGTTCAGTTCGTTTGATCAGTTGGTTCTTTTAGTTAGCATCTTCGATAGCTTAAGTTTTGGCTCGTAAACTGATCATTTCAGTTTCAGCTATCTGCGAACTAAGGTAGATTATTAGAAACAAAATAACAAGTTTTGTTAACTTCAAAATTAAGAAAAGATTGCGAACTTGAAAAGTTCAAACACACAAGTTTATTGTCTTTGTGCAAGTCTGTAATTTGGGTGGTGGTGTGCGTGCGTGCGTGTGTGAACTGAACAATGAACACTACCCAAAAGTGTTATCACACGCTGAGTGAAATAAGCTTCTAATCTAAGCTGATATAACTTGAAGTGTTCTCTCACAACTGGGCGTAATGCTTCTTGAAAGCTGATATGCAATATGTGTGCCCTTCTTCTTTGTTGTGTTCTCTCTTTTAGTCACACTGTGTATATGTGTCATTGTTCTTGCTGAGTCTTCACTGATCTTCTATTTATAGGTGCGAAGCTTGAACGTACAGTGAGACTCAATTATTGTATCCGTTGCATTTTGAATTTGTTCCTTGGAATCCATTCCGGAACTTTTGGCTTTAAGCTTCTGATGCAACGTTCATGATTGTACTGTGATAGTACAAATGCTTTTGTACCTTTACGCATAGCTATAATCCATTAAGTAAGCTTGTCGTGATCTGAAACTGATTGCTCCTAACTAATGTTTTGAACTGGTTCTTCAAACTGATCAGCAACTGGCCGAGCTTCTGAAGATCTTCTGTTGAACTACCTATCAGCTGGACATTCAGTTGAGCTGGTTGCGATGCATCAGTTGAACTGGTTCAGTTCGTTCGATTAGTTGGTTCTTCCAGTTACTAACTCCGAGAGCTTCAGTTTTGGCTCGTAAACTTATCATTTCAGTTTCAGCTATCTGCGCACTAAGGTAGATTATTAGAAACAAAATAACAAGTTTTGTTAACATCAAAATTAAGCAAAGATTTGAAAAGTTCCAACAGTGACCCCATGAGAAGTTTCCTAGGATGCGTGTGAGTGAGGACATAAGCACGCTGGAAAGACTCGTCTTGGTACAATGAGGACATAAGTCGAATCTAGGGCGTTACATACGGAATCGCTAATACATTGCCTCATGATTTGTCCTTATATTCACTTCAGCATTGTTCCTCGCAAACTGTGCAAAGAAAAGAGTCATGCCTACAAGCATATGAGCCTGAAGGTCTGGTGGTGTATGTGGAGGGGAATCTCTCTGCTCATCACGAGCCTCGCGGCCCTCACGATCAATCTCAGGTCTAGGAGACATACAGTAACACAATTTAACCCAACACATAACCAACATGCATAACCGAACTACTCACATAACATGCTAAAATGGTTCAAACTTAAACATGCAGTTTAAATAAACTCGTACGTAACACTCAATGGAGTTAAAACCGTAAAAACTTGCACACTTAAGGCGTGACTTCCTGAGCTTCTCACAACCAGCAATAGGCACAACCCTAAATCAGGAAACCTTTCTCTCTGATACCAATTATGAAGAACCGTGTCTTAAAATGCTATTACTTTGTTTGGAAATATTGAGTGCCCAGTCAGATAGTATTGAAGATACTACTAAGATAGACAAAGGGCAAGCACCGATGCTTGAAGTTGCAACGTATGGTTCCAACCGAGGAGGTAATGATGTGTTAGATAAAGAGGGCTTCCAAGTGGTAAATAACAAGAAAAAAACCAACAATAAAAAAAAGATTAAAAATGGGGATGGACAATAGAATTTGAGAAACCAGAATATGACTATATTCTTTGAGGAGATGGAGGACCCGAGTCCTCGTGCTACAGAAGTTGTGAATGCGAATGATGGAAATAACACAACAAGATACATTGGGAATCGAGAACAGGGGCGGCAACCCGAAATTGCCTTTTTTCATCAATGAATGTAGCATGTTGGAATATTAGAGGCTTTCACAAGCCTCTAAAACAAAAAGGTGTCCAATCCATTATGGGCACCCATAAGATTGATGTTTTTGGTATTTTAGAATCTAAATTTGATGAAAAATATTTGAAGAATTTGTTGAGAACAGGTTCCAAGGTATGTGTGTTATTCATAACTTCTTGCTTAGCAACAAGGGTCGTATTTTCGTTTTGTGGAATCCTCTCTCGGTACGGATATCTACTATTGATATGACTGATCAAGCTATACATGTGAGGATTGTGTGTCTCAAAACAAAAAATGAATTTTGTGCATCTTTTGTGGATGGACTAAATACTGTGGTTCAACGAAGGAAACTATGGGATGAATTGAAACGGGTGGATGGTTCTTGCGTATTACCATGGATGCTCCTTGGTGACTTCAATGATGCCCTTTCCCAAAATGAGAAGCAAGGTGGTTTGAAAATGAAAAATTATGAGATACAAGATTTCGTGGCTTGTATTGCTTCACTGGATTTACTCGATATACGCTCCACGGGCTGTTTCCACACTTGGATGAGCCCAAAAGTGTTTAGTAAACTGGATCGTGTGCTAGTTAACTATCGGTGGAATGCGTCAAACCTTGATGGAATAGCTAAATTTATTGCACCAGGTTGCCTATCGGATCATACACTTACAGTTGTGACATTGCTTGAACATCACTTACCAAAGTTGAAGCCTTTCAAGTTTTTCAATATGTGGACACTTTGTGATGAATTCCTGGATAAGGTTCGGTTACATTGGATTTTTCGCGGCCATGGCACAGCTCAGTACCGGTTGAAACAAATTTGCATGGGTATGAAGAAACCATTGAAGCTTTTGAATTTCAAAGAATTTAGCCACATCTCGAGCAGAGCGAGTGAAGCTAAAAAGAAATTGGATGAACTACAGGCTGTGATTCTAGATTCGGGAGTCATGGATGAACAATATAGAGATATTAAGAGGAAGACAGAGGTACTACTTGAAGCAGAGAGATCCTTTACTGCCCAGAAAACAAAGATTCAGTACATTCAGCAGGGTGACAGGTGCACTAAGTTTTTTCATGATTTGATCAAAAGAAATAACAAGCGGAATACCATTGTAACGATTCAGACAATTGATGTGCATACCACTATCGACCAAAATGAAATAGCTCGAAATTTTGTGGAATTTTACAATGACCTTTTGGTGCGACAGGTTGAAAGAACATGTGTTGATAGAGAAGTTATCGCAGAGAGCCCTTGAGTTCCGATTGACAAATATAGTGCTTTGACAGCTGCTGTGACTCAAGATGAAATACAAATTGTTCTATTTGACATTAAAAATGATAAAGCTCCGGGATCTGATGGGTTTGGCTCATTATTTTTGAAAAGTTCATGGCTGATTATTCATAATGATGTGTGTGCTGTGGTTGATGAATTTTTTTGCACAGGTCGCATGTTAAAACAATGAAACCACTCAGTTATTGCACTAGTGCCGAAATCAATTGGTGCATCCACGGTTAATGATTATAGACCGATATCTTGTTGTATGGTATTCTACAAAATCATTTCTAAGATCTTCGTTAATAGGCTACGAAAGGTTATTGGAGATCTTGTGGATGGGGCACAAGTGGCTTTTATTCAAGGTTGTTCCATTGTTGACAATATCCACTTAGCGCAAGAACTACTCCGGAAGTATGCTAGAAAACGTGGCTCCCCCTGATGCATTTTGAAAGGGGACTTACGAAAAGCTTATGACACTGTGGATTGGAGATATCTGAAGGAGGTACTCACGTTCTTGAATTTTCCTTGCAGATTTATTGATTGGATTATGGAATATGTTTCGACTACGTCTTACTCTATATCACTAAATGGCCAATTTCATGGGCATTTCAGTGGGAAGCGAGGGCTAAGACAAGGTGACCCGCTATCTCCATTTCTCTTTACGCTTTGTCTTGAAGTCCTATCACATTCTCTCAAGCGAATGTCTTGATCTACTGCCTATAGCTTCCATCCTAAGTGTGGTAAGCTTCGTATTACTCACCTTGCTTATGCAGATGATGTCCTACTTCTTGCACGTGGTGATGTATCAAGTGTATCCTTGGTTATGAATTGTCTGAATGAATTTGGTGATATGGCGGGCATGCATATTAACTTCTTGAAATCTTGTATTTACATTGCTAATATTGCTGATAATGTGAGACAGGAGATACTGGAACTGATTGGGTTCTTACCTGGGGATCTTCTATTCCGATACCTTGGTGTTCCATTGGCTGCGAGGCAACTCAGATCCTCAGACTATCACTTGCTTGTTGATGCGATTGCTGCAAAGATTAACTCTTGGCCGAGGCATTCTCTATCATATGCAGGGAAGCTAGAACTTATCAGATCAGTTGTGCAAGGTTCGGAATGCTTTTGGTTAACAATTTTACCAATACCAATTTGCATCATTAATACCATTCAAACCCTCTGTCGGACGTTTGTATGGCCGACAAAACATCCACCAATTGCTTGGGATATGATTTGTAAACCAATAGAGGATGGGGTTGAAAAAATTGAAGGCCTAGAATAAAGCTTTGATCACAAAAACTCTATGGAAGATCCACTTGAAACATAATAGTCTATGGATACATTGGGTTAATCAAGTATACAGTGGACCTGGGGGAGTGTGGTATTGGAT
Source organism: Primulina huaijiensis (assembly GCF_012295235.1). NCBI lineage: Eukaryota > Viridiplantae > Streptophyta > Magnoliopsida > Lamiales > Gesneriaceae > Primulina > Primulina huaijiensis. Next base: position 9,878,875 of record NC_133320.1, read on the forward strand.
TTGGAAAAAAGATGAGTCGCTGTTGATTAAGCAGATTATCAGTATTCGTGATGAGATTGTTCTTGAATGTGGCTCGGTGGATGTTGCGATTACACACCTTCATAGCTGGTTTGATGGTCATCATGGATTAAATAGAGCGTATGATTTCTTTATGAGGAAAATAGGGAGATGGCCGTGGAAACCTCTCTTGACAAAAACATGTATACTCCATAAACATCGATTTATAGTTTGGTTAATAGCACATGGTAAACTTCTTACTCGGGATAGGAAACCATATGTGATTAACAAACGTTGTGTGCGTTGCAATCTCGGAGATGAATCTGTCCAGCACTTGTATTTGGCTGCCCTATTTCGAGTGGTATTTGGAACGCCATCCGTGAGTGTTTGGGAATGAGATTAAGTCTCCTCAACAACATTATCTGCACCCGTCTCCTCAACAACATTATCTGCACCGATTAAGTCTAATGACTCAGCATACATAAACCGTAAATAACAAGTAATATGTAATAAAAATCCATGCAATTTAAACATAACATAAAATAATCATAAATATGTATCTTGCGACTTTCAAAAATAAAAATTTTCATATAAATCATAATTTCATGCTCGTTATAGTAATCATAATCGTAAATCATTTTGGGTAGAGTTTTGTTCAATGCAAGTGGCCCAAAACATAAATCATTTAATCAAATTAACCACCGTACTGGGTCGGCAAGGATCACCAAAGCCTTTAGACTAGATGTTCACTCCCTAAGATAACATAATTCCTCCGAAGAGGTTGGAGAGGTCCCTGGATATGTTCTCTGACTTCCAAACCTGTAACATAATTGGTCACAAGACAAATCGCATACCTAAAAATAATTATTTTGCACGTCATACATACTTACGAACATCGTGAACCTCGTTGGATCGTCCCGGGACATGATGCCCTAACATGCTAAAATTAATATTAAAAAATCCCCTAAAGTGCATTCGGACACCTACGACTCCCAAATTAAACAGAACCACTTAGGACGTACCAATCGACTCAGGACTCGACCCACGCATAAAATACATCCCAAGCTACTATCCAAGACTCTAAACCAGCCCTAATCCATGCCCGAATCCCGTACCATGCACAAGAAACCATATAGACACAAGCTACCCAAAAAGTGACATTAAGGCACTTATGTGCTATGATAAAATATCAGAGCCCATCTAAAATAGCAGATTAAATTTTCTGTACCAACAGTCCCTGAATCTTAACAAAATTTCATGTTCCTAAGCATGAATAGGACGTGATAGAAAGGACAATGACATGACAACAACGACATTTATATTTGGAAATAGATAACATTTTGGAAAGATTACCGTAGCATATTAAGCTATAAATAGATCAGTTGAACAAGTTCTGAATATTACGCAGTTACACGATCAATCTCCGAACTTTTGAAATCCACATAATCTTCTCTAAAAAAGCTCTCTGCGAGCCAAACTGAAAAGCCAGCACACAGTGATAAGTTATTATCGGATCATTGTGATGATCAAATTTGTACTTAGAATTTCCTTGTAAAATCTATGTAATTGAAAGTAAGAAGTATTATTGCTAAAACTTTTTTAGACTGAAGTTTAATAAGAATTTCAGTTATACAGTGTTGATTCCTAATGAAGTTGATGATTTCAAATTTCTTGTAATTACCAAAGTCTTTTTAGTGCATTCTTTCCGTGAAGAAGAATGAGTGACGTAAGAGTATTGAAGTCTTCGAACATTCAGAAACAACTTTATGCCTATTTACTTATCAGTTTACCTACCCTATATACTATTCAATATAACCCAATTGATTTTATTGATAAGCCATTTGTTCAAATAGCCTCTATCGGTCTACATCCGCTCAATTTCATACTGATTGACTTACTGAAAAGTCAACTGACACGAATAAAATTCCAATGTTGGTGACCCAACAAAAATAATTTGTTGAGATAAATTTATTCATTATATCACCTCAAAATTTACTTCTGATCCTAACAAAAACTCAAACTGCGCTTAAATACCAAGGCAATAAACAAAATTTCTTTGAGCATTACAATAATCCAATTTTTAAAATGAATACAATTGCAATAGTATTATAGAATATAGATAAGATGCTCAAGGAATGTTTTAAACGTCAAAACTAAGATTTTAAAACTTTCTTTGTGGCTTTAGTGCGAGAAAATGGTACTCCAACAATATATGCATAATATTTTATCAAAAAACGGATTAAAGAATACCATTCATACCTTTGAAAATTGATCAAAGAAGAAGCCTTCAATTTCACAAAACATACGGCGCCGTTCTGAGGGAGGTTTATATGGATTAGAGGGATATTATTCAATTAAAAGTCTACACAAATCTATAGGGTGAAAATAATACAATTTTTATTTTTTCATATTTGTACCGAACCTAAGGTTTTATGATTTGTATATAAAGAATTCTACTAGAATCATGTAAAGTCTATTGGAGTTTTGGATACCTATATTATTTTACACTTGAGTTTTATAACTCAACAAAAATTTATTTTGGATACCAATATACTTCTATGGGACATTTAAAAGTCTAGAATAAATATTTCTAGACTTTTAAAATCTATAGAAGTTATTAAAAGTAATTAAATTTTCTAGATTAAATACTTACATTTTCGCATTATATCATGCACATATTTATTAGTTTAACTTTTTTGAAAAATAAACCAACAAAAACAAGGACTTTTTAGAGGTTGGGCTAATATTTTCGAAAAATTTTCTCAACGAATATTTTTCTTATATTATAATGGGCTTATTATACTAAGGTTATTGGGCCAAACTTTCTACCCAAGTATTTTATATCAAACCTTGAATTTTCCAAGCCTTTTCTCACACAATCACACGCTCAAAACATAAGAAACCTAGGGTTTCTCCCTAGCAGCCGAACACACACACCCCACACGCCGAAGGCTTCATCACGTTGATTTTGAAGGAAGAAATTGCAACAAGGCTTTTCCCGTCTCTCCGCCAACGTTCCTTCGCATCTAGAATTGAATATTCGTTCGTGAATCACATAAAGGAATGCCTTATTCCCTATTTGCTCATCGTTCATAGTATAAAATCTGTAAATATACATGTTTGCATGAGAAATATGATACTCTCTTATTTATTTTCGTTTTTATGGATTACACATGGGAAAAACTTGATTTTTGTGCATGACTCTTGATGTTTCTTGATGGTATGAAGGGGCTGCCATGTTTCTATGGCTATAGGGTCGAATTACAGTAGGTTTATTTGTTCTTACATGCACGGTTCATGTCTGGATTGAGAAAAGGCAAGGGAACACACTGATGGGTCTTCAAGAGAGCTAGGGCACGAGTTAGGGAAGAAATAGGGGAAAAGGTTGCTTAAGGTGTGGTCCAGGCAAAGGGCTAAGCTCGTGAGGGTCATGGCAATGAGCCATGGTGGTCCATTACATGGCTAGAGAGGGCTGAGAGTCGCGCTACTCATGCCGTGCGCAAGGAAAGATCGCACCATGCACGTCCTCATGCATGGCGCATAGGGCCGGTCCAGGAGGGTTCCTAAGGGTTCGGACTAGGTCCTAAGAGGGTTGGTCAGGGTCTGATCTGGTAGGTTAGGGCCTAGTGTCGAAGGAACTTGTGAGTTGTTTAGGGCTAGGGTTTGGAAAATTTGAGCAGAAAATTCAATAGCTTACTAAGGGGTTTTCAAAGGTTCTAAATGGCTTGAATTGGGTTGAAACAGGGTTAGTTAGGTGTTAAGAAGCTATGGTTAAAGTTCGGTTAAGATTCCAGTCGATTCGTAAAACCGAGAATTCGGTTCAAGTTTTAAAATGAATTACGAATTTAGTCGATGAGCTTAAGTTTACGTGAAAGAAATGGCCATGGGTGTGTTGTAAGATTTTATGGTAAGTTTGGTTGGATTTGGGTCGAAGTTTTAATGTCTAGGGGTAAAATGAGAAAGTTAGGGTTTCAGGGACAAAACTGTCATTTTACACCTAAAAATGTTATCATCTTTGGCAGTGTCCTGTATGTTGTAATGAATGTTAAAATTTTTATTTTAAAGGACATGGAATCTTATTATGGAAAATGATAAATGCTAAAACACGTGTTGCATGCTTGGTTTAAAAAAAATGATATCTATGCATGTATTTTTATAAAGTGATGGAAACGATGTAAATGTTTTGAATGGAGTGACTTAATTGTGACGGTAAGAAAATGGGGATTTGTGAGAGACTAAGCTCCAGTGGAACCCATTTACGGGACTAAGCCCCGTGGGAACCCAATACCGAATTTCCATAGACCAAGGCTCAGTAACGGAAAAGTGGTTGCTGGTGTCCCTACCAATTATAGGCCAAGGCACATAACGGAAAAGTGGTTACTGTTGTCTCGCCGAATGGTACCATTGTTACAGCTGAGATTGATCAATTGACCGAAAGATGAAATGATGGTCACAAGTAACGAACGGATTTCATCCCAAAAGAAATTGTATACGTATATGTTTATGATGAAATGAAATGAATATGATTAAAGAAAAGTTTTAAGTTTATGCATGTTTATGATAAATCTATTTTATTAAAAGTATTTCACTGTTGTATGTGGATGTATATGTATTATGTAACGACCATGGGCTATCTCGATCTTGGGCTCCCTCGGGGTCCTTGTCCCGTCTTGGGTTCCCACTGGGGCCTTTTCCCTCACAGGCTTTCCCATGCGCCATTACTCATAGGACTCTCCACACCAGCTTGGTGGAGTGATACCTCCCCAAGTCTCGAATCCATGACCTCCTGACATAAGTACATTGTTCAAAGAAACTTGGTACGCCAGCCTAGGGGTGCATGGAAGGGTTAGAGATAGGAATAGCTGAATCTGTCCAGCAACTTTTTAGCCCATTCAAAAAGGTTTAAGGGCTGAGTCTTGATGGTTTTAGGGCCTTTTAAGTGTTTACTATGAGTGGAAAAAAGTTGGGATGGTTAGGTTTCGAGTCGATTCGGGTTAAAATCGGGACCCCGGTCCAAGTTTTAAAGCGAATCGATTAAGTTATGATATGGGCTCTAGTTTACGTCTAAGAATGCATTTAAATATGTTTTGGGTTTTTTTAAAGAGTTTGGTAAGCTTCGGGTCAGTTTTAGAGGTCCAGGGGTACAACGGTAATTTTTGGGTTTCCAGGGGCAAAATGGTCATTTTACACCCGGGGTGAGATTTTTGTCCTGGCAGCGCTCTGAGTGCAAATTTACCATATTTAAAATTTTTTTGCATCATGATCACGATTTTTAAGATTTTATGAAAATGTACGTTGCCTACTTGTATTTAAAGAAAATTGCATATGTGCATGATTTTTATAAGTGATGCACATGATGATATTTTGAATGATAGGAATTAGTTGTGGCTATCTAAATATATGTAAATACATAAGACTTATATGTAAATGATGATGATGAGGCCTAGGCACAGTGGATGGGTAATCTTGTCACTGGTGTCCGACAGCCGCCGAGTACCGCGGTTCTATGTATGATGGATCCATCATAAATAAAGATGTATGATAGTCACCTCTAATGAACTGAATTCACCAATGATAAATGATGATTAATGATGAACTGTTTGACACGTCATGACTTTACACGACACGTTTATGTTACGCTTTTAAAGTTCATGAAAGATATGTTGAGTATGATATTTTTTATTCCTGTGTGCTATGTATATGTACTAGTTATTTATGATACAGGTGTGTTGAGTCTTTAGACTCACTAGACGTGTGTGATGCAGGTGAGTTCGATGACGAGGAAACTGGAGGTGTTGAACTCCGAGTCAGCAGACCTGGTGGGCGATATGACCCGAGGGCCTTATGTTTTTCCGCATTATGATTTTTCGATTTGAGGGGATTTGAGCATTTTATACGTTGTTTCATTTTCTGTATGATGTTAAGATTTTTACTCGTTCTTGCTCCTTTACATTTTTATTTGGAAATTACTTATGAAAATTTTTAAAAGATGTTTTTAAGTAGGACTGCATGCTTGCGATTTATTTAAATGTTTATCTTCAAAATGAGAGCTTTATAAAAAAATATATATATATTTCCGTACTTTTAAAAAGGTAGACGTTACAGTTGATATCAGAGCAAAGGTCTTGTATATGGTTGTGCCGCCGCCAGCTTGTGCAGCTCAGTCTTCAAAACCTCAAGTTTGTAAGCTTTTATGATTTGAATGTTTAAAATGATTTATGGTTATCACCTGCATGTTTTCATGATTTACGCTTTATGATGATCTACAGTATATGTTTAACTGCTTTTATGATATAAGGTTTATTATTTTAAAAACTAGATTAATTGCATGATGGGTTACGTTTATAAATTGGACTGTATTCTGATATGCCTCCTAGATGCGATCTCATTGTAGACAAACAGGATGATATTCCTGGAGATGGCAGGGGACCTCCACCACCACCTCCAGGGGACCCAGCTACTCGAGTTCTGGAGGGTATGGCTAGGCTATTGGAGCAGGTACAACAGGCTCCTAGGCCTCAGGTGGATGTTTTTGAGTAGTTCCGTCGGCTCAACCGGAAGGAGTTCGGGGGTGCTATTGATCCGTTCTTAGCTGAAGGATGGATACGATCTTTAGAGCTACACTTTGAGTATCTGCATATGAGGGATGGCGACCGGGCCAGGTGCGCCATCTATTTGTTGAGAGACGATACGTCTCTGTGGTGGGAGGAAGCCGCTCATGCTGTGGACTTGGCTACACTTACGTGGGCCAAGTTCAAGGAGTTGTTTTATGGGAAATACTTTTTAGCTGACGTCAGGGGCCGCCTGACGAGAAAGTTTATGAGTCTCTGCTAGGGGAACTCATCTGTGGCGGAGTTCATCCGCAAGTTCAACAGAGGCTGCCATTTTGTGCCCATGATAGCAAGGGACGCCGATCAGAAGCTGTGGCACTTCTTGGATGGATTGAGACCCACCCTCCGCCGAGATGTCATGCTGATGAGGCAGGCAAGTTACGATGAGGCCGGTGCCTGCGCTTTTCAGGCGGAGCCGGCTCTGCGGGATATTGACTTTGAGATGCAGAGGAAGCTGCATCAGACACAGTCCAGTTCCCAGCCGCAGAAGAAACAGTTTTCAGGGCCGCCGAGGCAGCAGGGACAGCTGAAGCCCCAGGGTTAGTTTAGGAAGCCCCAGCAGCAGAGACCTCCTTAGGCGCCAGGGTTGCCTAAGCTAGATGACAGGCAGCCTTACCCGCACTGCAGCAAGTTACATGTCGGCAGGTGCTTAAGGGGGACTTTCAGATGTTTCGTTTGTGGAAAGGAGGGCCACAAAACAGCAGACTGTCCAAAGAACACGGGCCCCACTACTGGCGGGGCCTATGTGATGCATGCCAAGGAGGTCGATGTAGCGCCAGACTCAACGCTGATTACTGGTAACCTTGTTGTTTAAGATTTTAATTTACCGTACAGTTGCATGGATTTTATGCTTGTAGGAGGATTTGTTTTTGGATTTATAACTTAGAAAGATTAGGATGCATGTTCTACCGGATTGAGATTAAAGAATTTAATTGTTTGATTTGAGAATTTTAGGGACCTATTGTAATAACCGATAATTCGAAGGCCGAAATTGCTAAAATCAGGAATTTTGGGATTTGAATTTGAAATTTATAAAGGGTCATATTGTAATTTCGAAACGTTGAAGGACCCAAGTTCAATTTTTGAAACTTTAAGGGGATAATTTGCAATTTTTGATTTTTCTAAGGATTAGTGCAATAATTTTTCGAGGACTTTGGGTTAATTGCTGATAAGAAATTCCTTAAGTTCAACACTATTAGATTTGATGGTATGTTTTGTCGTAGGAAGGATATATATTGCAGGTGTAGCCACGCGTGCATTGCTAGCGAATAGGAATCATACCATTAGCGATGGATTCAGGGTTTAGAGTATCGTTCTCATCCGGGGATCAGATGTTCACTTCTCAGATAGTGAAGAGATTGGAGCTTCTGTACAGAAGTATACGGTGCACGCCGATTTTGTCACGCCCCAAGTCCGAAGCATTGGTGACATCCGGCATTGTTTAACAATTATATTGAAAACAATAAAGCCTCGTATCAAATCAAACCAGTCTTTTTCATAAATAGGGTATTGTCTTACAATGACAAAGGAATAAACTTTTACATCAGAGTTTGCAGAAACTAAACAAAAGAAAAGAGTACAAATTCTCGATTTCCTGATCTTGAAATCCAATCACCATCCCCAAAACGCTTCTTGTTCTTCCTCGTTCACTTGCTATTCATTTTTATCTGAAATTTGTAAGGGGTAAGTGTTTTGGGAAACACTCAGCAAGTGGGGGTCGATTGATTCCAAAGATACATATAGAATTTAATTCTTTTTAAAAAATTTCCTTTAACATACTTTCATAGCATACTTTCAAAACTCAATATTTTTGTCTGGACACAACGAATAAGAGACGAAACTTATCAAATGATTCGGTACAGAACAGAAACAATTCAAATCATTTCAGAGCAGACAAAACACACTGTTACTGATCTCATTTCCATGGTCAAATTGTCCCCAATATGTTAGTCCTCTAAGGGATGAGGCCAGAACATGGTTTTATACCCACCAATGGGGGCCAGAACAGAACTACAATTCTCGTCCAATTTCAAATTCGAATCGTAACAGTGCAACAGAATTCAGAAGTAACAGACAGAATTTTTCAGCTATTCAGATTTCAGAGTTATTCATCCAGACACAGCGGAACAAAGAATCTCGAAACGAAGAAGAGAACACATAATCGATCGAAATTTAAAATTGAACACACTGACATTTTCGAAAAAAAGGACACACCAACATGCATGTCACGTTATTTATTTCAAAGTTAAAAATAGAAACAAATACTTAACCAAAAGCCCACTTACCGTTTTTTTTAAGGTAAACTCGAAAATTGTATACTTTGGCACGAATTTTCCTCTCGAAATTTGGGCAGCACTTTGACTTAGAACTTTAGCTCTTGACTTAACACACAAACCATGCAACGATGCTTCCTCCTTGCTTGAATCGGCCGAGGGCTTTTGTGAAGAGGGGAGAGCCGAAACTTTTTGAGAGGTTGAGGGAGAAATTGTGAAGTGCATCTCCTAGCATTGCATGTCATATTTATAGATGAGTCTTGCCCTTTTGTCTTCCCCTTTGGCCGAATTCTTGGGTCTCAAGTTTGGTCATCATTGTGTTTCAATTCTCCATGCATTCCTCAAGTTCAAGGCTATCCATAATTGTGGTTCAAAATCCCATGCACCCTTAATTGTCATCTTGATTTTCTAAAGGGTCATTTCTTGCATCATTAATGTGTCTTAACCTTTAGCTCATCCCTTAGCTTCATCCTTGGTTCTCTCAAAGTTTGATTCTTGCATAATAAGTTTGTCTAATTCTTTGGCTCATCTTGGTTTACTAAATAGTCCATTCTTGCACAATAAATTGGTTCAAGCCTCTTAGCTCTTTCCTTAGCTCCCTTTTTGGTCATTTTAGGACAAGCATGGTTGAGCTTCATTGAGCTAAAAGATTGATTCCTTGAGCTAGGGGTTTAAGCCCATGAGCTAGGGGTTTCCTCCCCGACAATCAATGAGCTTACTTGAGCTGAGGGTTTTAGCTTATGAGCTGAGGGTTTCTTTTCCAAGAATCTTGGAGCTTCCTTGAGCTGAGGGTTTTAGCTTGTGATCTATGGGTTTCCTCTTCCGAGTGACGTATCCTCAATTCTCAAGGTTTTGCATTGCCTCGGCTTCTTTTTGAGCTACTTGCCGAGCTTTTTGAGGTGCTTTGCTTTGAAAAAATCCGGGTTCTCACATATCACCCTCCTTATTGGAAGTTTCGTCCTCGAAACTTGAGCTTGATTATTCCTCAAAGAGATGAGGGTGCCGAGTGTGCATATTTTCTTCAAATACCCAAGTTGTTTCTCGTTCAAATTTCCTTCGATTAGTAGCGGTTCAACTTTAAGAATGCTACTTGGATATGAGACATACACCCTTAGCTGTGAGACGTGGAAGACGTTGTCAATCCTTGACATGCCTGGTGGTAAAGCCAGCCGATAAGCTAGGTTTCCCACTTTTCCCAATATTTCGAATGGTCCGACATACCTTGGAGTTAGCTTTCTGGATTTGCGGAATAAAACCACTCCTTTCATAGGGGAAACTTTAAGCTTTCTTACCGATTTCAAACTCCAACGGTCTTCGCTTTAAATCAGCACAGCTCTTTTGTCGATCTTGAGCTGCCTAGAGTTTTTCCTTGATAATAGCTACTTTATCAACTGTTCAGGAAACATGATAGCTTTCTCTCCGATTTCAATACTTTCACGATAAATACTGTTGTCGGCAGATTCAATCAAAGAGGGTGTTTACTTCAATTTCCTCCGAATTCTATGGCACATGCCCTAAGTATATCTTCAAGAGTCTGTATTTTTATTCTCAGTTTGGGATTGACAATCCGTGCAGAGGGTGATCTTGTTACTCATGGCATCTTCAAAGAATTTTCCCAAAATCGGAAAGAACTTTGGGTCTCTATTGGACAAAATTCTTGTTGTAACACTATGTAGTTCTTTTGGCTTAGCGCTTCAAATATCTTGCCAGCCTTAGGTCATAATCTTTCAGTAGTTCGATCCACCGTCTTTGCCTCATGTTTAATTCCTTTTGTGTGAACGGTATTCGAGGCTTTGGTGATCGGTAAATATCTCACATTTGACACTAAAGAAGTTGATTCTCTGGATCTTTGGCTAAAATATAATTGTGGCTAATTCACTATCATGTGTTGGATAATTTTGCTCACATGATTTTAATTTCCTCGATGCATAGGCAATTACTTGTCCCTCTTGAATGAGAACACATCTCCTCATTTGATGCATCATTGTAAATTGTGAAATTCTTGCCTTCTTCGAAAAGTACTAATACTAGTGTCGAAGCGAGTTTCTTTTTCAGGATCTATAAACCCTTCTCACATTATTCACTCTAATCGAATTTCTATTCCAGTTTTCGGTCAAGGCCAATCCATGATTGTCTCCACTTCTTGTGACCCACTGATATGCCTATTTAAAAGATTACATGACCTGAATGTGACGTTTTTTGATCAAAATTCACATTTCTTAATTTTAGTATATAGTTATTCTTCTCTGAGCATCTGCACAGTAAGACGAAGATCTTCCTTGTGGTTTTACTCACTTGTTGATCATTCAAGAATGTCATCAATATGTACTACCACAAACTTGTCGAGGAATTTCTGCACTCTGTTCATGAGTTCTATGAATGTTGTTGGAGCATTGGTCATAACAAAAGAAATTATTATGAACTCATAGTGGCCATGTCCTTTTTCTTTTTAAGACTGTTTTAGGAATATTTTCTTCCTTGGCCTTCAATTGTGGTAGTCTGACCTTAGATAGAGCTTTGAAAAGATCTTAGCTCCTTTTAGCTGATTGAAAAGGTCATCTATTCTTAAAAGATGACATTTGTTCTTGATCTTATTGAGTTCTTTGTAGAATGACACACTATCTTGTACTTTCACCATTCTGTTCCAATAAGATTGAATCTCCCCAAGGAGAGGCACTTGGTCTGATTTGTTTTTGTCTAACAAATCTTGACATCGAATATTTAGCTCCTTGAGTTCAACTGAAGCCATTCGCTAGGGTTCCTTAGATTTTAGTGTAGCACGAGCTATCAAGTTACTTTCGAATTCTACTTCACAGTCTGGGATAACTCAAAGTAATGTTTCAGGAGCTCCCGTATCACAGGAATATTTTATATCTTGAGCACAATTCCTTCTTTTGCTTCTCTCATTATTGTTAGTTAGACTTCTTAACCATACTCCATGGCTTTCTAGGTCTGAGAAGCAGGAAGGAAGGATTTATGTTCCTTATCCTTGCCATAAAATACGATTTATTCTTTGATTGGAGTTTGGCGTGCTTACCTCGACTATCTACCACTGCATGATTCTTGTCCAACAAACCAATTCTCAGAATGACGTTGAAATTTACCATAGCACAAGAAATAAAATCGACACTGAATTTATGCGTATCCATACTTATTTTATTCTATATTATCACGATTACTATCTCAAAACTTAAAACCAATATAGAATCTTAGAACATAATTCCTTATCAACCTATTGACTCAAGTCCCAATAATTAAAACCCAGTTAAAATTTCTTTCAACCTTGTACGGAAGAAGCTAACTTCTCAAACAATTCTTCTTTTACTAAATCTTTCTTTAATCAAGACTATGAGCCTAGTAATAAAATTTATCGGAAAATCACAACCTAGATTCTTTATTTCTTTTATATATTCAAATATACAAACATATTCATTTTAAAAATAAACTCATATACCGATTT
>NC_133320.1:9892772-9966244 GCF_012295235.1 Primulina huaijiensis
TAATTTGGATATAATGAATATTAAAATCTAGTGTATAGTGATTTTCCAATAATTATTAACTAATGCGTCTCAGGTGCACTTTATTGACACCATACTCGTCATTGAACTAAAAATTATTATTATTATTATTATTACTATATATATGAATATTATTTTTTTTTATTTTTATATAAAAACAAACTAAGAGGAGAAGAAGAAGAAGAGATTTTTCATACCTTAAAGAGAAAAAAAAATTAAAAACATACCTTTGAATCACAAGTTCAGCATCACATGAATTTTCTTTTCTTACTCTTGAGTGTTGGCCAATTAAGTTTAGATAAGAATGGATCTGGTTCATGACTAAATCCTTGCAGTAAATCAATAAGTTCACCTTCACTTGTAGCAGAAACTAAAATCCTTCGCGAAGCTAATGAAATAAATCTCTGTTCCACAACATCATCAAGAAACGATAACAGTTTATCATAATAATTGTTAACATTTAACAAACCAATTGGCTTATTGTGGATATTTAATTGTGCCCAACAAACAGTATGAAATATTTCTTTCAAAGTACCGAAACCTCCTGGCAAAGCAATGAAAGCATCTGAATGTTCAATCATTTGAGTAATTCGTTCATACACGTTGTCCACTTTCATTTCTTCTCCTATTGTTGGTCCAGTAAGACTGACTAAGGTAATCGGAATAATGCCTAACACTTCACTTCCACCTGCATGCGCAGCTTTTGCAACTTTTCCCATGAGACCAACTTCACCACCACCATATACCAAATGAATCTTTTTTTTAGCAAGTGTTATTCCAATCTTTTCTGTTACCTCTTCATAAATTGAATCTTTTCCTGCACTAGATCCACAAAATACACAAATATTTTTGATTTTACTTACCGTGGACGTCGACAAGTTGAGAAATATGTTTTCTGCAATTGTTAAATCACGGCATATGAATTTATAAGGGAACATGCCAAAAGTCAATATTTGAACAGGAAATTATTATTATTAAAAGAAAATAAAAATGACATAAATTAAAACACATATATACAGCGTAGCTGTGATTATGGCTCACATCTTCCTCTGATTTTGTGTTCAGTAACGGCTTCAACGCCATCTATGAGTCGATGATATGCTTTCCATCCAATTTTTTTATAAATTGGCAAACAAGGTCTTTTAACGTCAAATTCTCGAGATGAAATTGTATATATATATTTACTTATCTAAACATATATGCGTTACTACAGTAGGATATTTATAAGGTTGATTCCACCATCCATATTGATATTCCTCATGTTGAAATTGCCACCATAGTTTAAGAAGTTCATTTTGCACGTACCCAATAGAATGCGTATCAAGAACCTCTAGAAAATTATCCAAATGCTTTTTACTCAGACCATTCTTAATGAATAAAATTTTATCTTCTCTATTCATTGATGTCATTCCAATATTTTCGCATTTCCCTTTACAAGTCCACCTTGCACATTTATGACATCCACCTATACGTTTAGCTCTTCGCTTCTTGGCATATGTGATTTTACCAAATCCTGGCATATGTCTTATTATTATTTCACTTGCTTCCCCAACCAATCCGACTTTTACTTCAATTATCAACGGAATATCATTCGGTATGCCATATGACATCATCAACCTTAATCGCTCACATCTAGCTTTATAAATTTTTTTCAACGCATTATCAGGTAAACAAGCAAAATATTTACGAAGATTCACAATACAAGCATCCATATTATTATTATATATTTCAATTATTTTTGGAAAACTGAAAAAACCGACTTAGATAGTCACGGAGTACCGTTATCCGCCACTTAACCGGGAAATGAACTAGAATCTGCAAAAACAAAATGAAAATATCAAACAACTATTGTGGATCATATAAAGGCATAAAATCATCATTAAGAATTTTATTTTCTATAAAAGGCTTAAGTTTTTGCCCATTAACTTTAAACACATCATTATTTTTAGGATTTTCAATATCAACAGCACTATGAGGATAAACAAATTTAACTATAAATGGTCCTGACCATCTTGATCTTAGTTTTCCTGGAAATAAATGCAAACGAGAATTATAAAGTAAAACTTTTGTCCAATTTCAAATGATTTCTCATAATATTTTTATCATGAAAGGCTTTAGTTTTATCTTTATAAATCTTTGAATTTTCATATGCATCATTTCTTAATTCTTCTAGTTCATTTAATTGCAATTTTCTTAATTTAGATGCATCATCTAAATTAATATTAAATGCTTTAATTGCCCAATAAGCTTTATGTTCAAGTTCAACCGGTAAATGACAATGCTTACCAAAAACTAACCTATATGGTGACATCCCTAATGATGTCTTAAATGCAGTTCTATATGCCCATAATGCATCAGTTAATCTTAAAGACCAATCTTTTCGATTTGGATTAACTGTTTTTTCTAAAATTTGTTTTATTTCTCTATTTGCAAGTTCAACTTNCATCACTAATTATTGCTCTAGGTATTCCAAATCGACTAAAAATATTTTCTTTTAAAAATTTTATAACAACTTTATGATCATTAGTTCTACATGCAATTGCTTCAATCCATTTTGAAACATAATCAACAGCGACTAAAATGTACGTATATCCAAAAGATAATGGAAATGGACCCATAAAATCTATCCCCCAACTATCGAATATTTCAATAATTATGATTGGATTTAAAGGCATCATGTTTCGTTTTGAAATTGATCCCATCTTCTGACAGTTTTCACAAGATTTGCAAAATAAATGCGTATCTTTGAATAAAGAGGGCCAATAAAATCCACATTGTAAGATTTTTGCAGCTGTTTTATTGGATGAAAAATGACCTCCACATGCTTCAGAATGACAAAATTTAATAACATTACTTACTTCATTGTCGGGTATGCATCGTCGAAAAATTTGGTCAGGACAATACTTAAACAAGTAAGGATCATCCCAATAAAATTTTTTAACTTCTATCAAGAATTTATTCTTATCCTGTGAATTCCAATGAGAAGGCATTTTATTTGTCACAATAAAATTTACAATGTTAGCAAACCAGGGCATAATAGTAGCATAAAACAACTGATCATCTGGAAAATTTTCATTTATTGGTATTTCATTATGAGATGATTCAGTCATTATTCTAGATAAATGATCGGCTACGACATTTTCTTTTCCTTTTTTATCTTTAATTATAATATCAAATTCTTGTAACAATAAAATCCACCGTATTAATCTTGGCTTAGCATCTTGTTTATTTGATAAATATTTTACGGCAGAATGATCAGTGTACACAATAGTAGTAGAACCAATTAAATAAGATCGAAACTTATCTAATGCAAATACTACTGAAAGTAATTCTTTTTCAGTAGTTGAATAATTTATTTGGGCACTATTTAAGGTTCTACTAGCATAATAGATTGCATACGGTTTTCCTTCTTTTCTCTGTCCTAACACAGCTCCTATAGCATAATCACTTGCATCACACATTAATTCAAATGGTAAAGACCAATCTGGAGGTTGTAAAATAGGTGATGTAATTAAAAGATTAATTATTTTTTTAAAAGCATTTTCACATTTCTGAGTCCATTCAAATTGTGTATCTTTTGTTAAAAGATTCGAAATTGGTTTAGATATTATGCTGAAATTTTTTATAAACCTTCTATAAAAACCTGCATGACCCAAGAATGATCGAACTTCTTTGACCGTTTTTGGTGATGTTAAATTAGCAATAACATCAACTTTGGCTTTATCAACTTCAATTCCTTTTTCAGATATCACATGACCTAACACAATCCCAGATTTAACCATATAATGACATTTTTCCCAATTTAAAACAAGATTTTTTTCTTCACATCGTTTTAATACTTCTTCTAGGTTTTTAAGACAATTTTCAAATGAGTTTCCAAAAACAGTTATATCATCCATAAAAACTTCTACAAATTCTTCAATCATATCACTGAAAATACTTAACATGCATCTTTGAAAAGTAGCCGGAGCATTACATAAACCAAATGGCATTCTTTTAAATGCAAAAGTTCCGAAAGGACAAGTGAAAGTAGTTTTTTCTTGATCTTCTAATGATATAGGTATTTGATAATACCCCGAATACCCATCAAGAAAACAGTAATAAGAATTTCCTGCTACTTTTTCTAGAATTTGATCTAAAAATGGTAGTGGGAAATGATCTTTTCTAGTTGCATCATTTAATTTTCTATAATCAATACACATACGCCAACTAGATGGAATCCTAGCTTGTAATAACTCTCCCTTTTCATTTTTTATAACAGTGATGCCTGACTTTTTAGGTACTACTTGTGTTGGACTTACCCATTTACTATCTGAGATTGGATAGATAATTCCAGCGTCTAATAGTTTTAATACTTCATTCTTAACAACTTCCTTCATATGTGGATTTAACCTTCTTTGTGGTTGTTGATATGTTTTAGCATTTTCTTCCAAATGAATTTTATGTGTGCAAATTAAAGGATTTATACCTTTTATATCTTTCAAAGTCCATCCAATTGCATTTTTATATTTTTTAAGTAATTTAATTAAATCTTCTTCTTGATTTGGTAGAAGAGTGGAAGAAATTACAACAGGAAATGTTTTATTTTCACCAAGAAATACATATTTCAATTCGAATGGTAAAACTTTTAATTCAAGTTTTGTATTATCATCTTCTTTAAAATTATTTTCAGACTCAAAATTTTCTATTGAAAAAACTTCAGATTGTTGATTTAAGTTTTCTTCTTGTATATTTTCTTCCACAATTGTTTCAATTTCATTATCATATTCATTTTCATTAATACTTGGTTGTTTACATAAATTGAACACATTAAGTTCTAGAGTCATATTTCCAAAAGACAATTTCATTATTCCATTTCGACAATTAATTAAAGCATTTGAAGTTGCTAGAAATGGTCGTCCCAATATTACGGGAATTTAATTATGTACTTCTATTGGTTGTGTATCCAAAACAATAAAATCTACAGGATATATGGATTTATCAACTTGAACCAACACATCTTCTGCAATACCTCTAGGTATTTTGATTGACCTATCCGCCAGTAAGAGAGTAACAGAAGTGTGTTTTAATTCTCCTAAATTAAGTTTTTCATAAACTGAATAAGGAAGTAAATTCACACTTGCTCCCAAATCTAACAAATCTTTTTTAATTTTATTTTCTCCAATAACACATGAAATTGTTGGACAACCAGGATCTTTATATTTTAAACTAGAATTATTTTGAAAAATAGAACTTACTTGTTATACCAAGAACGCTTTCTTCTTCACATGCAATTTTCTCCTCACAGTACATAAGTTTTTTAAAAATTTTGCATATGAAGGTACTTGTTTAATAGCATCTAATAATGGAATATTTATCTTTACTTGTTTAAAAACTTCATAGATATCAGAATCATTTTTTTGTTTTTTATGATTTGTTAATGCATGAGGAAATGGTGGAGGTTTATTTGATTCATTTACTATTTCAGATGATTTATCATTCAACATATTATTTTTAGAATTTAAGGTATCATCATTCTCAAAAGTATCAGGATTATCATCCTTACTCTTTGATTTTAAATGATCCTTGTTTTCATTACTATATGGATCATTAACTATTTTACCACTTCTAAGGGTAATAACAGATTTTATTTGATCAATTTTTTCATTTTTTAATTCTTGATTTTGATTTTTAGGATTAGGTTGAGGTTGAGATGGAAATTTTCCTTTTTCATGAATATTAAGTGCAGATGCAAATTTTGCAAGAGTTTCTTTCAAATCAGTCATAGATTGACTGTTTTGAATATTGATAGATTCTTGCTTTTGGATAAATGCATGAATTACATCTTCAAAGTTTTTTCTTGGAGGTGTAACATAAGGAATATAACCTTGATGATTTTGGTTATTTTGAAAATATTGTTGTGAGGGTTGTGCATTATTATCATTCCTCCAACTAAAATTAGGATGATTTTTCCATCCAGGATTATATGATGTTGAAAAAGGATCTAGTATTGGTTTTTTATAATTGTTAACATAATTTGCTTGTTCATGGAGACATTCTTTAAATGAAGGTAATGTTGGACAATCTTTTGTAGCATGATCATGTGTATCACATATATGACAAACAATTTCTTGAATACTTTTTAATTGACCACTCTTTTTCATTTCTAATGACTCAATTTTTCTTGCTAAAGATGCAAGTTTAGCTTGAATATCTATATCATCTTTAAGATTATAGATACCACCCCCATTTGTTGAATTATTGATTTTAGTTGTTGGTGGTTCTATTGTGCCTATATTATCCCAATTTTGAGCATTTTCTGCTAATGAATCCAAATACTCCATAGCTTCATTTGGGTTTTTATCTTCAAAAGTTCCATTACACATGAATTCTATCATTTGCCTATCTTTAGGTATTAGACCTTCATAAAAGTGAGAAACTATTCTCCATGTTTCAAAACCATGATGTGGGCATGTATTAAGTAATTCTTTATATCTATCCCAACATTGATAAAATGTTTCTCCTTGTTTTTGAGAAAAAGTAGTAATTTGTCTTTTAAAAGAGTTTGTTCTATGGGAAGGAAAAAACTTTTTGAGAAATTGTTGTTGCATTTCTTCCCATGATCTTATTGAACTTGATCTCAAATTTTGTAGCCATGTTTTAGCTTTATCTTTTAAAGAAAAAGGGAAAAGCTTTAATCGAACTATATCCATGCTACAATTTTGATCATTATAAGTGTTACAAACTTCCTCAAATTCTCTTAGATGTAAATATGGATTTTCAGAATCTAAGCCATGAAAATTTGGTAAAAGTTGAATAATTTGAGGTTTAAAGTTGAAATTAGATGCATCAGGAGGAAAAACTAAACAAGATGGGGCACTAGTTCTAATAGGGTTCATATGGTGCCTAAGTGTTCTTAATTGATCATGTTCTTGATTATTATTATTATTATTGTTATTATTGTTATCATTATCTTGATTATTTGAATTATCATCCATGTTTAAATTATTTTCAGATACTCGAATAAGTCTACCACTTTTTTTTCGACTCCAAATACTCATACAAAAAAAAAACAAAACACTTATAAATAAAACATAATTAACAAATATAAACTTAATTTATACCTCCCCGGCAACGGCGCCAAAAACTTGCTACTACTTAAATTATAATTCACCCAAGTGTAGGTTGTCTGCAAGTAATATATTTCGTAAGTACGAGATCGATCCACAGAGAGGTTATTTTAAGTTTAAATTTATTAATTTATAGATTACCAAATGCAAGAACGAAGTTTACAAATTATAAATTTTGTCAAGGCTCGAGGATTTATTCTTGGTTTATGCAATATTGTTTAACTAAAAGTAAAACAAAGGAAACCACCATAAATAATGGTTCCAAGAAAATTAAATATTTAAACACACACCTAATATAATATAGTTCCCACTATAGAAAATACCGAATTCACCGATATTTTATATATGGTACCTATGATTATATATATAACTATATAAATATATAACTGCATAAAATAAATGTTAAATTAAATCATTATATTTCATTTAGAACAACCGGCAGAGCCACGCTATGGCCTAAATGAAATATATGATTTAATAAGTTAGTTGTGAGAAAGAAAAAGTTAATTGCGATAAAGTAAATGTTAGATGCGGAAAGTAAAAGTTAGTTGCGATAAAATAAATGTTAGATGCGGAAAGTAAAAGTTAGTTGCGATAAAGTAAATGTTAGATTGTTAGATATCATAATATTTCATTTAGAACAACCGGCAGAGCCACGCTATCGTCTAAATGAAATATATGATATAATTATATAAATATATATATATGTATGTATAATACAACAATAATAATTGATGAAATATTTATTGTCTCAAAATTAAACAACAAATCAAGATAACCACTTCAATGGTATCAAGCATTTGATGTAAATTGATAACAACAAATAATTCATTTTTATACCTACAATAAAAAGAAATTAACAAAATGAAAAGAAATAAAGAAAGAATATACAAAATATAAACAATCTTACTTCACCAAGAATTCATCCTCTTCACCTTGACATAATAGATTTAGCTTTCCATGAACTTACTTTTGATCAACACTAAAAACATCACTCATAATTTGGAAAATGAAAAATATATTGGAACTTAAAACTTTTACACACACTCACACTATATTTTACAATGAGAAAGAATGATTCTCAAGCTAGCACAAGGCCTCTATTTATAGGCCAAATGAGAGAAAGGGTCAAAAATTCTATTAATGCAATGTAGTTGTAATAGTAGTCTTTGTCTCCTCCAACTTCAATTCCATGTTCCTTCTTTCAATGCTTTGTTCCATGACTTTAATCACCGCATTTGACTCTGCTCAAAACAGAAAACATGTGGGGAATTGTCTGTAGATGAATTTGGCCACTTGGTTCACCTCATTTGATTAAATATTGAAATAGTTATGATTTTTTTACTATATGCTGGTCATGGTGAAAGTAAATTTGTCCTTCTTTTGATATTTTCAAAATTTGATCATCTTAACCAACTTTTTAAGCAATCATGTCTTCTACAAAGTTGTAGATAATTTCTCAAGGATTTCAAACATATTTGAATCACCTCCATTTGAGTTTTTTAGCTTGAGTTATCATTATTTTACTAACACGTAGAAAACCTGAAAATAAAACATATTTAGTAAGACATTTAAATATAAACACACAATACTAAAATAACATAATTTTATAATTTTAATGAAACTTAAATTTTAAAATATAGGTTTTAACATATAATAAATTATTAATTTTAAGTTTCATCACTTACCGATCAAGAAGACATTCACCATGACTCAGTACGCAGAGTTGTACATTAGGGAGATCGTCCGACTGCACGGGATTCTAGTGTCCATCGTGTCAGACAGTGATCCGAGGTTCACGTCTGCATTATTGAAGAGTCTCCATCAGGCGTTGGGTATGAAGCTACTGTTTAGTACTGCTTTTCATCCTCAGACAGATGGTCAGTCAGAGAGAGTGATTCAGATTCTGGAGGACCTACTCCGAGCTTGCATGATCGACTTCCAAAGTAGCTGGGAGCCGAGGTTACCTCTTGTGGAGTTCACATACAACAACAGTTATCAGGCATCGATAGGTATGGCTCCGTACGAGGCACTTTATGGGAGGAAGTGTAGGTCGTCAGTTTATTGGGACAAGGTAGGTGAGCGAGCAAAGTTGGGTCCGGATATTATCAGACAGACAGTAGATCTAGTGGCTACGATTCGGGATAAAATGAGGACTGCGCAGAGCCGTCAGACGAGTTATGCAGATCAGAGGCGGCGAGATCTTGAGTTCGTGGTAGGGGATCATGTGTTCGTGAATGTCGCACCGATGAAGGGTGTGATGAGGTTCGGGAAGAAGGGCAAGCTCAGCCCTAGATTCATCGGACCATTTGAGAATCTAGAGAGAGTAGGGACACTTGCGTACAAAGTCACCTTACCGCCGAATCTGGCGAGAGTCCATAACGTGTTTCACGTCTCCATGCTGCGGGAGTACATGTCGAGTCATTCGCATGTGCTTAACTATGAGCCACTTCAGCTGACACCGCACCTGTCATTCGAGGAGAAACCCATGCAGATACTGGACAGACAGGAGAAGAGGCTCCAGAACAAGGTGATCCAGATGGTCAATATCAAGTGGTTGAATCATTCGAGGAGAAGGCTACTTGGGAGACCGAGACCGAGATGAGTAGTCGCTATCCGGAGTTATTCGGTACGTTCTAAATTTCGAGTACGAAATTTTATTTAAGGGGGAGGGGGGAGAGTTGTAAGGTCCAGGAATTTAAATCACGTAACCTAAATGCATGCAATCTAGGATTTTTATTTAAATTATGTTTTTGATTATTTTTGTGCATTTTATGCATAATTATTGCATGGTAGAATTTATTTCATGAAATTTTAAAGGTTCATGCATTAAAGATTTTTAAGTTGCATTTCACGCTCGAACGAGGTACGGAGATCGGAGAATTATCAAGAAAATTATTTTATTTCATGAGTAATTTTCATTAAATAATTTAAGGTGTTTTAAAGTTTTTTTTCCAAAAAAATGGGCTTTGTTGTGTATTTTTACCAGCACGATTTTATTTTATCCGTTACACAAATTTTATCGAATCGAAAGATTTTTTGAGAGTTCGGCTAATATTTTCAAAAACTTTCCAACACAAAATATTTTTCGGGATTAAGTTTGGACTTACTGGGCATACTTTTAATCTTGTTGGGCTTAAAACCTTTTAAAACTTTTAATTAGCAATATAGGGCCCATTAGTTTATTAGTTAACTATCTATATAATACCTAATTAACCCTAAACCTAATCATTTGCCACCCGAAATCAGCCGACACACTCCCCCATTAGTCTTCTCATTTTCAGCATCACTTCTCCTAGCAAAGTCTCGGCATTCACTTGTTCTTTCAAAACAAATTTTTCGGCGCTTTCCTGTTGCTCATTTCTTCGACGTTCTTGCGTAGGAATCACCAAGGCACGCACCGTACCCTTATTTCTGCATCATTTACGTCATATACATGTTGTGTGTTTTTCTAGGGTGTGAAAGTCTTGATCCAGCCTTGTATATGGAAGGTTTTCGGTTTTTACCTATATTCTTGCATCTTTTGATCAACCTCCCATGTTTTCTTGTATGTTGTGCAAGGGGCTGCGGTCCTTGTTGATTTAGGGACTGAATATGATGTTAAGAAGTTGTCTTGAGGGAGGCTCGAACACTGTTGGAACCATCACCGAAACCGATCGAGCATGGGTAGGAGATTCGGTCGCGAGCTGCGGTCCTTGCAGGCAAGGG
Source organism: Primulina huaijiensis (assembly GCF_012295235.1). Classification (NCBI taxonomy): domain Eukaryota; kingdom Viridiplantae; phylum Streptophyta; class Magnoliopsida; order Lamiales; family Gesneriaceae; genus Primulina; species Primulina huaijiensis. The sequence goes on from NC_133320.1 coordinate 9,903,608, forward strand.
GGTGATCGTGATCTCTAGCTTGCATGGGGCTAGTCCCGTGGGTCTGGTAGGTCCCTTAGGGTCTTGTCTAGGTCCTAGATGGCTTGGCTCGTGACTGGTACGAGCTGGTGCGAGCCTAGGGGTGCTAGAAGTCAGGTGGTGAATGGAAGGGTTAGAGACGCGAATAGTTGAATCTGTCCAGCAGCTTTTTAGCCCATTTAGAAAGGTTTAAGGGCTAAGTCTTGATGGTTTTAGGGCTTTTTAAGTGTTTATTAGGTGTGGAAAAAAGTTGGGAAGAATTTGGTTAGGTTTCGAGTCGATTCGGGTTAAAACCGGGACCCCGATCTAAGTTTTAAAACGAATCGGTTAAGTTATGATATGAGCTCGAATTTACGTCTAAAAATGCTTTTAAATATGTTTTGGGTTGTTTTAAGGAATTTGGTAACCTTCGGGTTAGTTTTAGAGGTCCAGGGGTATAACGGTAATTTTTGGGTTTCCAAGGGCAAAATGGTCATTTTGCACCCGGGGTGTGATTTTTGTCCTGGCAGCGTCCTGAGACCAAACTTACCATATTTTAAATGTTTTTGCATTATGATCACGATTTTTAAGATTTTATGAAAATGTACGTTTCCTGCTCTTGTATTTAAAGAAAATTGCATATGTGCATGATTTTTATAAGTGATGCAAATGATGATGTTTTGAATGATGAGAATTAGTTGTGGCTATCGAAATATATGTAAATGCATAAGACGTATATGTAAATGATGATGATGAGGCCTAGGCACAATGGATGAGTAATCCTGTCACTGATGTCCGACAGCCGCCGGGTACTGCGGTTCTTTGTATGATGGATTCATCGTAAATGATGATGTACGATAGTCACCTCTAGTGAACTTAATTCACCAATGATGAATGATGAATGATGATTAATGATGAATTGTTTGACACGTCGTGATTTTACACAACACATTTATGTTACACTTTTAAAGTTCATGAAAGTATGTTGAGTATGATATTTTCACTGTTGTGTGCTATGTATATGTACTTGTTATTTATGGTACATGTGTGTTGAGTCTTTAGACTCACTAGACGTGTGTGATGCAGGTGAGTTCGATGACGAGGGGACTGGAGGTGCTGAACTCTGAGTCAGCAGACCTGGTGTGCGATATAACTCGAGGACCTTATGTTTTTCCGCACTCTTTTGATCTTACGATTTGAGGGGATTTGAGCATTTTATACGCTGTTACATTTAACTGTATGATGTTAGGATTTTTACTCGTTCTTGCTCCTTTACATTTTTATTTGGTAATTACTTATGAAAATTTTTAAAAGATGTTTTTAAGTAGGACTGCATGCTTGCAATTTATTTAAATGTTTATCTTCAAAATGAGAGCATTATATAAAAAAAAATTCTGCACTTTTAAAAAGGTAGACGTTACATATGACTTGTTATCATGGTTAAGGCGTGCTGCGTCAATAGACTCACTAGGCGTGAATGATGCAGGTGAGGATTTTACTCTTGAGACAAGAGGGTTGGATGACTGAACTGGCTGGGCGGATGGTGCACTAACCCAAGAACCTTCGCTAGTTTTTCCGCACAGTAGGCTATTACATTACTTTAAATATTTTCATGACTTTTTGAAGTAAGAGTGGTTTTTAGAGGATTGATGACCTTTATGCTATTTTTTAAAATGTTAGTTTTAGTTTTGGTTTGACGTTTACGATTTTACGAATTTTACTGCACTTATTAGTTTTGAGTAAAATAGATATTGAGTTTATTTTAGTTGAGCAAAAAGTATTTATATATGTGTGTGGTTTGACCAAGAGTTTTGGAAAAAAAATTCTAGTATGTTTTAAAGAAAAACGAGTTAGAGACATTTCACTTGTACAATGCTAGCAAATACTCGAACATGAGAAACTTCAAGTTCTCAACAATGTGCTAGTTGCAAAGGTGATTATTGGTGATAATTCACTGGTCTTATACGAATCGATGATGAAACGTGTATTATGGCATGAACTCAAGTAGAAGATGATAGTTTTGTTTTGTTATTAGTAGTCTAGCAATTAATTGCAACCATTTAATAAATGATTATGCAAAGTTATTTTGTGTATGAATATAGGTAACTGAATGCTCAACCGAAATTCCGATTGTTATACAATTGTACTCAAAATCTTGTGATTTGAATTCAACAACATTATCAAAATGAATTTCCTTGATTGAATAATCAGGGAATTGAGCTAGTAATTAAATATTTTGCCCAAATATTCAAGCAAAAACTATATTTAGAAATGAAAGTAAACTAATATGTGACTAGAGATGACAATGGAAAGGGGTGAGGATGGTTTTCCATCCCCATCTCCATCTTCATCCCCGCCCCATTACCTGGTTCTACAAATCCCCATCCTGCGGGGTTCAAATATCTATCCCTATCTTCATCACCATCCCTGCTTCAAATACCTATTGACTAGGCTAATAAAGTCTAAATCGATAAATCCCTAGTGAATTTTAAATTTCATAAGCAAATTGGGCTATGTTTGATTTTTCTTACGATACATCATTGACTGTTAAGAGGGATGAAAGTTTTATTTGTTCATATTTGTTTCTTTTTATTTTTTTTATAACTTCTCCAAATCTACGACAACACGATATATAATCTAATTTCTACGAGATTTGTAAAAATAAAATAGCTCACTAATATTTTATTAGTATTTATATATATTTATTAAAATACCCAACTAATATTTGGCTTGTTAAATTATTATTTATATAATAAATTATTATTATTATTATTATTCTTATTGAGGTGAAGGATACATTCAAACAAAGAGATTGCTTTAAAAGTGATGCATGACCTTCTCAAAGAATGAGATGTCAAAACTATGGTCATGAGAGAATCAAAAGACCTGAATAAGGTGGAGCTACATGACTTATTTGCATATTTAAAAGCCTGTGAATTCGAAATACAAACCCAGAGAAGGCGAGCCAATAGTTCCATCAATTACAACTGCTCTAAGAGCACTAAAACTAGAACCAACAGTTTCAGTTTAGAAGTCAGCTGAACAACTGAACAATGACACAATTTCATTGTTTGTATAGAAATTCATGAGAAAGAATCAAGGTTCCTTCCAGAGAAACTATCACAGAAATGAATCAAAGGAGGAGCCAAATGCGTGCTTTAACTTCGGAAAGACTGGCCACTATATTGCTGATTGTCCAAAACCGAAAAATGACAGAAGAGAACAGTTGAAAAGGGTAAAAAGCCCTTCAAGAACAGAAGAAAATTCAACAATGAAAAAGAAGTCATCCATAAGAAAGCATGAAGAACTGGTAGCTGAAGAGAATAAGTCAAAGTGAGCTGCAACTGATAGCAAAGCATCGAAAACTGAGAGCTCAAGCAGCTCCAGCGATGAAGAAGAGGTGAAATGCCTCATGGTTGATGATGCAGAGCTGGAATATTGCAGCGATCAGGTATTTGACTTTAGTTCTACTAACTTCACACGAGAAGAACTCATTTCCACAATGCACGATATGATTAATGAATACCGCAAGCTGGCTATCTCCTTTGAGTAAGCTAAGACTAGGAAAACGGATCATTCAAATGACAGAGCTGATAGTTTAAAATCAGTTGAAAGCCTAAATGTCAAAAAGGAGATTGCTAAGCTAATAGCTGAAAAGGATGAAAGTAATACTTTGATTCAACAGTTGAGATCAGAAAACTCTAGACTAACTGAAGTAATTCAAGCATGGAATAAGTCGTCAGTCAAGTTGACTGAAGTTCAAGGGTCACAAAAACTAGTTAGTGATAACACTAGTGTGGGCTTCGATAGCCAAAATGAACCCTCAACTAGTGGTACAAGCCAAAATTGAATACGAGCAAAGAGAAGTATATTCACTTTGTTAAATCAGTAATGATACATAAACATCATGAGTTTAGTTAGCCGGTTGAGCAACCAACTGAAAATATGAACAACGAAAAACAGCACGGAATTGGTTATAGCCCTAAGAGTTCAAGTGATTCAAGCAACTATTCACCCAAACGGTCCAGTTATGGAAAAAAAAAACTCGGCAAAATTCTATTATAATAACTATTACAATAGCAAGCTTGTTAAAAAAAACGCTAGCTGATGAACAATAAGGTTAACAAAGCACAAAAATGTGTTGTATCATCGTCACCACACTCACTTGTCACACACAAATTAGGGAAGATTATCTGGAACACAACAACGTGTAGATCAGTTCGACTGATCCAACTCTGAGTTCCCAAATGACTAATAAGTTCAGGGCCTAAATACATTTTGGGTACCTAATTTATTTATTATTTGTGATTGCAGGTTACAGGTAAACTGATCAAAGATTCAGTCAAGTACTTGGATAGTGGATATTCAAGACACGTTACTGGAGATGCTGAACTGATTTTTCAACTGGTCAAATATTCTAGCCCCAAAATTAGTTCTGGGAATGCTTCTCAAGGTAAACTGTAGGCAAGGTTAAGCTCAACTATGATAATATTATGTTGATCAAACTATAATAAACAATTAACATGAAATTGTTTTCATTTAGAAGAGTGGTTCAATTTAAAAAGGAAATTTTGTTTAAAAAGTTTTTCTACATAAAATATGGAGTGAGTACTTGATGAGAATTTTACCGTGGGTAGTGAGTAAGAAAAATAATTATGAAATTAAATATTTTGATGTGTCAAATCCTCCATTCTAATTATGCCAATAATAACGATTATCCATCTCTTTTAAATATCAAATAAAAGCTCGCAATTTAATAGCCCTCGGATAAGGCTTTTATCAGCACCAAAACTAATTACATGCGTTATGCATGTTACATGAATCACTGCTAAATCAAATATTAAAAAAAAGAAGCAAATAACAGAAAAATAAATATAATAATAAACTCATTAATATCGCATATACAGATACAAACGAAGTCAGGCAAAAGTCTACGGCAATCGGACCAGGAGTTCTTGATTCCCCATTGTTGCGCGTATACGAAATACACATGCATTGCATTCATCATATATCCTCAATTCTGAAAACACTGCTTGAAATGAATTAATCCTCCCGGATCAAGAAAATCGAACAACGAATCCCATACAATAATATACGAAGAATAATCCTTACATTTGTCCAGAAGCAGCATCATTTTGATTTTCAACATGATAATCGATTTACTATACATTACAAATACGACCACGAAAAATCATAGAACGATCTTAGAAAAGTTTTCTTAGTTACCTTCAAATTGTATGGATGATGCTTGTTTGTATTTGTGCGTGTAATACTTTGTGTATATATATAGTCGGGATTCCCAGAAAATCTGTCAAGCACGCATAAGTTTTCCACGTACATATATACTTACACACAACGTACAATATGTGTGTGTACATTGTGTGTAAATATATATAAGGTTATGCTACATGTATAATCAAGGTTACGTACACGTTGAATTACATAGAGCATTTGAAATGACAAAATTATCCTAAATGCATTTTCGAAAGTTTTTTCTAAATAAAATATAAAGATAATTTTATCATTCAAATGTATTTTATAACATAATTTGTAACATTTTTCCCGATATATATTCACGCATGCTGGTTATTTTCCTTAATGTACAGTAAAAGGCACGTTAATTTGTATAGGAAAGTGAAAGGGGCAAGAAAGTGAGACTTATGGTTCATTTGTTACCTTAAAGCTGAACCTCTTTTTTAAAGTAAAATTCCATAATCAAATCCAAAAGGGTCTTTCAAGATCTATATTGAGTTTGAATTTTGGCTCTCCATGTTAATTCATTTCCTCTTTCTATTTTTCTTTTTTGCAGTAAGAGCTAAAAATTTGTATTTTATAAATTAAATTGGAACCAAAAATTATCATATGAGTACATTTTAATTCAAAAACTCAAGATAATTTTTAAAAAAGATATAATTATAATTTTATTATATAAAAAATAACATACCAATTATATAGTGCATATATAATAACATATTTCTTGCTGTTTAATAATATAAATATATTTGATTTGGATATTTTGTTTTTGTTTTTGCAGTTTAAATCGCATAAGGTGTTATATGATTTAATCTTATTTCACTGAATTGGCAGATTAGAATCGTAAAATTGCAAAACTTTCGACCGGTTTTAAATTTTTCGATTTCGATAACTGCGAACCACAAGATAATTTTATGATTATAATTAAAATTTAGTTGATCAAATTAATGAATTAAGTAGCACTAAGAGTGTTTGTGTGTGTGGTTTATATGTACAATCGAGTTAGGCGAAGCTAAGCTTGTGTTTGTTTTAATTCTACTAAGTAAATAATTTCAATTAAGTTCATATGTATAACAAGATGAAATCAATTTAATAGCAAATAACATTAATCGAGCTCAAGATTGACCTGCAATGCCTAAAATACGCATTTAATCTTCACAAAATTAGTCATTTAAGCAAATTAAGAATAATAGTAAAAACAGTAATTATTAATCGAAGAGTAAAATATAATTCGAGATCGAATAACACGATAGGTACTCGAATCTTAATTAAATGTATCCAAGCTCACAAGTTCGAATCATTCAACGAGACTCCAGTAATAACTGAAATAAATCAATTGAATACTAGAACAAGTTTAAGATATATTCTAGATGACTCTTAATCGAGCAACTCGACTCGTTTAAAACCCTAGTTACGAAGGAAGCCAATCCCCTCGACCTATTGGCTAATTTTTATTTCAATATATACGAGATGGACCACAAGTACAGTAAGTCCCCCACTTCTCCACTGGGAAAAAGGTCTTTTCACACTCTTCCTTACATAACAAGAAAAGTTAACTAAGGAGCATATATCCATTGCACGCCTTTGTTTAATTTACAAAGTCTTGATCGGGACCAACTTTTTAAAAATGTATAGGACGAGAGCCTTCGCTTGTAAGACAACTTACCTATTTATAAAATATATTTCAGTCGTATGACTGTTTTATATTAAAAAGATTAGGACAGAGTGTGAGACACCCTTAATATATTCCTAATTTATAACAAATAAGACATTTTATAATGTAAATTTTTTAAAACGCAATTTAATTATTTTAATTCTTCATTTTAAAATAATTATTCATAATTTTTGTCATATAAAAGATAATTAGCATTGAGTCGTCACACATAGTCTTGTAAATATGCATCATGGAAAGATCATTTTAATGATACAATATTCCATCACTCACCATGACGTACATTGTTTTTGCCATACATATACTGTGAGGATCCGAATTTTTGAAGCAAATCACCTCAAAGAGCTCGGAAAGTAGCTCAAAAAAGAACTGAAGCAATGCAAAACCATAGGAATTGAAGGGACGTCGCTCGGAAGAGGAAACCCTCAGCTCACAAGCTAAAACCTTCATCTCAAGATAGCTCATTCATTCTTGGGAGAAAACCCCTAGATCACGAGCTTAAACCCTCAGTTCAAAGAAGCTCATTTATGCATGTCTTAAATTAGACAAAAATTTAGCCATAAGAGGAGCTAAAAGTTGGACATAATTAATATGTAACGTCTACTAATTCAAAATGCGGCTAATTTTTTTTTTGAAAAATCTCACATTTTTGAAAATAACCTTTGAATAGTTTGCATGCATGCAGTCCTACTTAAGATACCATTTAAAAATAATTATAAGTATTTGCCAAAAAAAATGTAACGGAAACATAAACAAGTAAAAATCCTAACATCCATCATTGAAATAAATCAGCATATAAAAAAAATACTCATATCCTCTCAATCTCATAAAAATCATAAATGGGCGGAAAAGTGTGGTCCTCTGGTCATGCGCACATCTAGGCCTGCGAACTCAGAGTTCGGCACCTCCAGTCCCCTCAATATCATGATCACATGCATCATTCACATTAGTGAGTCTAAAGGCCCAACGCAATTGTACCGTGATAACGAATACATATACATAAAAAGCAGCAGTGAAAAATATCGTAATCAACATACATTTCATGTTTGCGGTAAAATCGTATGCACAATCGTGACCTGTCCAAGCATGTTAATAATCATAGCACATGTCATCATAAAAACATATACGTTTTAATTTTCTTAATTTGAATTCCGTTCGTCAGCTGTGACTTTCGTATTATCATGTCATTCATTGAATCCATCTACGTGTAACTAAGGTACCCAGCTGCGGAGGCATTAGCGACGACATTACCCGTCCATTGAGCCCCAACCTTTCGTGTCATCATATCATCTTATTAGTCACAATCAACTCTCATCCTTCAAAAACGTGTTATCGTATTCACCACTTAAATAAAAACAGACTTATACACAATTTTTCCTACAAATCAAACATGCAATATATTTATCATATTTTCGTAAAAATCTTAAACATGATGCATAAACAGTTAAAAAATGATAATATTGTGCTCATGGCGGTGTCAGGGCTACAACTCACCCAGAGGTGCAAAATGACCATTTTACCCCTGGAAAACCAAAATGACCATTTTACCCCGAACCTCAAAATTTCGACCCGAAGCTTACCAAACTCCTTAAAACATCCCAAAACATATTTAAAAGTATTTCTTAGACGTAAACTCAAGCCCGTTTCAAAACTTAATCGAATCGTTTTAAAACATGGATCGGGGTCCCGATTTTAAACTGAATTAACTCGAAACTTAACCAAATTTTTCATAACTTTTTACCACACCTTATAAACATCTAAGAGGTCCTAAAAACCTCAAACCAGACCTTTAGTCATTCGAATAATAGGCCAGCAAGCTGCTGGAATTTCAAGCATGTGCTAACCCGAATACCCTAATCGCCACCTTTCTTTACTTTCAACTCTCTCCTAAAACAGACGGGACCAGATACGACTCAGCCTTCCCTAGACGACCCTAGGACCCCTCTGGAACCAATGAACCCACGACCCTAGCTCCATGCAGCCTGCACACTGGACACGCATGCTAAGAATCGAAATCACCCCACCCACGAACTCCCTTGCACTAGGCTCACTCGTGCTGCCCTAAGGGCCAGACCAGCGGTGTTAGGGCCCTCCCAGGTCATGGTTCGGACCCATCAAAGACAACTCCAAGGCCTTGAATCACCCTCGCACCATCGACTTTCCTCCCCGGCCACCGCCCGATCTACCCGACACCACACAAGAAGCCATCGATCCGTACGTTTCCCTCACACCCTCGGCCATCCGCGACTCCAGCAACTATCCCTCTTGAGTCCTCAACCTAAACGAACCCTTAACACATAGATCTTGCAGCCCTTTTACACAAAATACGAAAAGCATGAGCAAAATTCAACACAATGCAAGTTTCATGTCAAGTTTGAAGCAAAAACACAACCACATGAAAGATCTTTGAATTTTTGAACACACGCAATAATTCCAGAATATAATGACGTGAATGCAGAGAAAATGGGAGATACAAGAGTGCCTTGATGAATATGTGCAAGAAAACTCGAAGAAATGCGCATCGAGGATGCACCGGAGAAGCGGGGAGAAATCTTGCTTGAAGAATAATGGAGGGAACGGTTTGCTGCTGCTAAAACCGAGGGTTGGCTGCTGTGGGAGAAGGGAAGGGCGGCTGCTACTAAATAATTAGGTTTTGGGTTATGTTTAGGTCGTTTTTTTATTATTAAACATTGCACTAATGGGCCTTACTTGGGTTTTAAAAATGATTAAAATTAATTGAAGCTCATTAAGCTTAAAAATAAGCTCATCAAGTCCAAACACACTCATGAAAAATATATCGTTTTGGTAAGTTTTTGAAATTTTTGCCCGAACCCTCAAAAAGTCATCTGATTCGATAAAATTTGCGTACCAGATAAAAAAAAATCTTGCGGTTAAAGCCCATTTTTGAAAAATACACTTAAAAACACTCCATATTGATTAATAAAAATTAATCCCTTCATAAAATAATTTTTCTGATAAATCTCCAGTCTCCGTTCCTCGTTCGAGCGCGAAATGCATGTAGAAACTTTAATGCATGAACTTTTTAAAATATCATGAAATAAATCCCTATCATCAAATAATTATGTATTTAATGCATAAAAATAACTAAACACATAATTTTAAATAAAACCCTAGATTGTATGCATTCAGGTTACGTAAATTAAATTTCCTGGACCTTACAACTCCCCCCTAAATAAAATTTCGTCCTTGAAATTTAATACGTACCGAATAACTACGGGTAGCGACTGCTCATCTCGGTCTCATTCTCACAAGTAGCCTCCTCCTCGGAATGATTCAACCACTTGACCTTGACCATATGGATCACCTTATTTCGGAGTCTCCTTTCCTGTCTGTCCAATATCTGACTGGGTCTCTCCTCGAATGACATGTACGACGTCAGCTGAAGTGGCCCATAGCTCAGCACATGCGAAGGGTTCGACATGTACTATCGCAGCATAGAGCCGTGGAACACATTATGAACTCCCGCCAGATTCGGCGGTAACGCAAATCTGTATGCGAGTGTCTCAACTCTCTCTAGGATCTCGAATGGTCCGATGAATCTAGGGTTGAGCTTGCCCTTATTCCCGAACCTCATCACATTCTTCATCGGTGCGACCTTCACAATAACATGATTCCCTACTGCGAACTCAAGATCTCATCGCCTCTCATCCGCATAACTCTTCTAACGACTCTGAGCGGTCCTCATCCTGTCCTGAATCTTGACCACCAACTCTGCTATCTGCCTGACCATATCCGGATCCAACTCTGCTCTCTCTCCCACCTCATCCCAATACACTGGCGACCAACACTTCCTCCCATACCGTGCCTTGTATGGAGCAATAACGATCGATGCCTTTTAACTGTTGTTGTATGTGAACTCCATAAGAGGGAACTTTGGCTCACAGCTGCCCTAGAAGTCGATCATGCAAGCTCGGAGTAGGTTCTCCAGAATCTGAATCACCCTCTCTGACTGCTCGTCTGTCTAAGGCTGGAAAGAAGTACTGAACAGTAACTTAGTACCCAATGCCTGATGAAGACTCTTCCAAAACGAAGATGTGAATCTCGGATCCCTGTCTGACACGATGGACACAGGAATCCCGTGCAGTCTTACTATCTCTCTGATGTACAGCTTTGCGTACTGAGTCATAGTGAAAGACTTCCTGATCGGTAGAAAATGCGATGATTTAGTGAGCCGATCAACGATTATCCAAATGACATTATACCCTCCAGTAGTCCACGGAAGCCCTGTCACAAAGTCCATGGTGGTGTTCTCCCATTTCTTATCGGGAATAGGGAGTGGTCTCAGCTTCCCTGCAGGTTTCTGATGCTTTGCCTTGACCTGCTGACAAGTCAAAAACTCGGAAACGAATCGCAGAATATCTCGAGTCATGCCCGGCCACCAATAAAGAGTCTGAAGGTCTTTGTACATCTTCGTACTCCCTGGATGGATGGAGTACGGGTGCTGTGGGCCTCACCCAAGATATCTGCCCTCAGGAAACACTTTCAGGAACCCATAAACGGTCCCTATATCTGACCATGACGTCCACAATTGTATACAGTCTCTGGCCCTTAGCCTCGTCCTCTGTCTCCACTTCTGCAACTGCTCGTCAGAAGTCTATCCTGTCCGAATTATGTCTCTCAATGTCGGCTGTACTGTCAGAGTAGCAAGATTTGGGGCATCGCCCCTGTCATAAACTGCAAGCTCAAATATTTGAATCTCCGCCTGCAGCGGTCTCTGTACCGACATATGGGTAATCACTACGTGCACTACAATAAATTTAATAATCAACAACACACATACGACAACGGTTTTCACTAAAACCGTTGTTAAAAAACTGTTAAATTAAAAAACTTTTTAACTAAAACCGTTGTTAAAATTTTTTTTTAATTTAACAGTTTTTAAACAACGGTTTTAGTGAAAACCCTTGTCGTATGGCGTTTTTTTAAGCAAAAGACAATGGTTGTCAAATACAACGGTTTTATAAAAACCGTTGTCTTTTGGAGGTCAAAGACAACGGTTTTTAGGATCAATGACAACGGGTTTATAGAACCGTTGTCTTTGAGCGTTTATGACAACGGTTTTATGAACCATTGTCAATTAGCTTGTTTTTTTTGAAGAAGGACAACGGTTTGTCATATTTAGCGATGGTTTGTCTTGCGACGGTTTCTAAAAGTAGCGACGGTTTTACAAAAAACCATCGCTACAATTAGCGACAGATTTTAGCGACGATTTAAAGAACAACCATCGCAATTTTGAAATTTGCGAAGTTTTTTCTATACCCGTCTCTAAATTTAGCGACGATTTATCTATAACCGTCGCTATTAGTGTAACATCTACTCATTTTAAGATGCAAATTTTTTTTTAAAAAAGCTCGCAATTACGGAATAATATTTAAAATGATCGTATTTATTTGACAATAAAAATATCGCAGTTAAAAATAACCAACATCAAACGTAAACGCAAATGAGTAAAAATCGTAAAATCCACAACGTAAATAAAATGTTTAACTCTTCTCCAAATTCATAACTCAAAATGCGGAAAAACATGCGGTCCTCGGGTTATGTCATCGCACCAGGACTGCCTACTCAGAGTTCAGCACCTCCTGTCTCCTGCTCAAAATGCTCACTTGTATCACACACGTCTAGTGAGTCTAAAGACTCGACACACCTGTACCAGTACTAAGAAGTACATATACGTATCACACATCAATGAAAAATAACATAATCAACATATAATTCATGTCTGTAGTAAAAATCGTATACGTAAACGTGTCCTGTCAAAACATGGTAAAATCATAGCATGTATAATCATATCAGCATATACGTGTTAATTTTCTAAATTTGAATTCCGTTCATTAGCTGTGACTTTCGTATCATCATGTTAGTCGATGGATCCATCTACATGTAACCGCGGTACCAGGCGACGAGGATCATCAGCGATGGCATGACCCACTGTAACGCCCCGAAAATTTAAAGATCCACGCGAACCACATGCATGCAATTATTAAATTTTTTTGTATTTTAATTAAATGTTTTAATTGCATGAATTAATTATGTTGTGCATATTTACATGTTTAAAATATAATTTTCTACATGGTTGCATTAAAATGTATTTTTAAATGTTATTCGAGTTGCGATCGAGGAACGGAGATCGATGACTAAAAAATAGAAAATGTTTTATTGGTTAATTGTTTTTAATTATTTAAATTAAGGGTGATGCTTTTCCTTATTTTTGAAAATATGGGGTTTTGAGGTGATTTTATACGTCGGGGCGTAATTTTTATCGGTGTTGGATTTTCAACAAAAACGCGAACGTTTTGGCAACCCGGCTAACAAATTCACAAACTTATTTAAGTAAAATTATTTTTAAATCTTTTAATGTTTTTAATTAAACACTAATGGGATTTATGGGCGTAATTATATTTTTAATGGGCCTAAGTTTAATTAATGATTTATTAAGTATAAAATAATCAAAACCCACCCCTTAACCCTCATTGTGTACCCAAATGCAAATCAAAACTCTTTCTCGCTAGCAAAAAAACATCTCATGGCACACACAAAATTTTGGGAATGAAAAAGCTTCAAGTTTTGCTAAGGTTTTCTAGCCGTCAAATCCTTGCCGTCGTTCTTCGTCGTCAATGTATTATCGTGCGTTTAATACGCAAAGGCACGCCATATTTCTTTCTTTCAAACATCTATCACACCATAGTATTTTATTTAATGAATTTTTGCATGAAAACAAGTCACACAATTCACAATTTTCGTAACTATGCATATATGTGTTCTAAAGTCTTGATTTTTCACCCAAAAACATGTTTTTTATGATATCAAAGGGGCTGAAATGAATTAGGATGTTAAAGGGGCAAGTTTTACACAAGTTTAAGGCACTTAGAACACACTGAAAATGCTGCAAACGAGAAAGAAAACAAGCGGGGACCAGGTTGCTGTCATAGGGTTGAGGGGTACGGTTTTGATCATGGGAGGCTTGGCTTGCTATTGGCTTGGGACCAGGGCTAGCTAGGGTGGTGGTTGGTTCAAAGGAAGAGTCCTAGCCACGCTAGGACTCAAGACAAGAGGCTGGGAAGGAGTCCTAGCAAGCTAGGACTCCAACACGTGAAGCCCCATGAAAGGCAGCGCAGGTTTGCTGCTGGTGCAGGGTTCAGGGGGCTCGGCCATGGGCTTGGGTTGGTCTAGGCTTGGTCTAGGCATAGTCCAGGGAAGTTTAGGGTCATGGGTGGTCGATGGTTAAGGGTTGGTAGAGTCCTAGACGGCTAGGAGTCCCAATGCAACAAGGACACTACAAACACACACACGTGCAGAATTTTAGGTTGATTTCCAGCATGTTTTTGGTCAGGCCAGGGTTGTTTATTTGGTCTAGGCTTGGTCAGTAGGGTCCCTTGGTGGGTTGGAGAGGTTTTGGCTCAAGGTGGCTCGGGCATGGCTCGAGTAAATTGAGAGATGGCTCGGTGGGTTCACTATTGTGTCAATTTCATAAATTAAAGGAGAAAAATTGAATCCATGGGTCCACAGGTGTGGCTCATGACTTGGAAGGGTAGAATAAATAATAAAAATGCTATGTTAAAAATTTGGGATCAAAATAATGTGTTTTGGATTTATTCGTGATTTAATCGTCGCACGAAACGCTAATTAACGAGTTAATTGAAACGTCTAGTTTTAAGCTTTATAAAATTATGAAAAATTATATTTAAGCTCAAATAATTATTGAAAGTCTAATTTTTTAATTTGGGAATTTTATATTAAGGTTTGGTTTAATTCGGGATTAAAACGCAGTAATACGTCACATTTAAAGATTAAATTAAAAATCATTGATTTAAGCCAAATAAAAATATGTCAAAATTCATGTAGGCTTAAATAATTATTTGGGACATGTTAGAGTCAATGTATTTAAAAAATGTAAAATTATACGTCCAGGGATAAAACAGTCTTTTTACACCTAAAAATTAGTAAACGTCATAGCAGTGTCCCGAATACTGTTTTATATATTAGCATGATTATTTTCAATGATTATGAATGTTTATGGATTTTTATATGTTAATATGTCAATTTTAAATGTTTATGGATTTTTATGTTAAAATGTTTATTTTAAACGTTTATGATGTTAAAATGTTTATTTTTAAACGTTTATGGCTTTTTATGATTTTTATTTGTTAAAACGTTTATTTTAAATGTTTATAGATTTTTATGATTTAACATTGGTTTTTAAAAGATATGTTGCATGCTTGGTTTAAAAGAAAAACGATATTATATGCATGTTTTTATTAAGTGATGGAAATACGAAATGTTGAAGGACGTGAAGGGATTGTGACTACTACATGTTGGAGATATCGTGAGGCTTATGGTCCCAGTGGGAGCCCGACGATCGTGTTTCCTTAGATACGGATACGAATACAAATACGAATATGTTAATACATTAGCCAAGGCCCAGTTGACCGATAAGAGTGTCGCTGGTGTCCACGCCACCCAGTACTGTGGTTTATATAGATGGATCCATCGCCCCAATACGTTTAAGAATACGAGTCTCAATCACGATCTGAATTCAAGAAACACGAATATGCATATGAATATGAATACGAATACGAATATTAATATGAATACGAATATGAATATAAATATGAGTATGAATATGTTGATATGAATATGTTACGAAAATGGTTAGGAAAAGTTTATGCACATGTTTATGTTTAAAGTGATGCATCATTATGAAAATGTTTTCATTTAAAGTTTATGCATCATAAAAATGATTTTGTTTAAAGTTCCTGCATGTTCATGAAAACGATATTTTAAGTACAAGTATTTTTCACTATTGTATGTGATCTGTATACGTAGTACTTGTTATCAAGATTATGGCGTGTTGAGTCTTTAGACTCACTAGGTGTGATTGATGCAGGTGATTATGATAAAAATGTTATGGAGGTCTTGATGGTTGACTTTGCTGGACTAAAGGTGCACACGACCCGAGCACCGACGCTAGTTTTCCGCACTAGTTATGTTTTATGTTTTTAAGTGATGATAAAAGATATTTTTACGATGATTTATTTATGAGTGATTTTTGAGAGGTTATAGTATGGGCTATACTTCTCAAATGGTGTTTTTAGGTTTGGTAGAACAGGCGACGATTTCATTTTTATGACTATGTCACTTGATTTTTGAAATACTAGTTGGTTGATGTTTTATTTTAAGGGGTAAAATATTTTATAAAAATATTTTCAGGTGGTATATGTATATGGCCGAAAATTGAGTGTTTTAAAAAAAATTTCTAGTACTTTTAAAGCAATAAAAAGGGCAGACGTTTCAGTTGGTATTAGAGCAAAGGTCCTGTAAAGGGTTGTGCCACCATCAGCACCGGAAAGATCAGTAGTCAAACCTCAATCTGTAAGTTTACATGCTTTATATGATTTTATGAGGTTACCTGCATAATTATATGTATCATATGTTTACGTCAGATGTTTAATAGCTTTATGATAATATATGATTTATATGCTTTGGAATTTTTATACGTGATACGATATGCAATAAAAAACTATTTGATTTCAACGCATGTTGGCTTTGTGGTGGAATTGGTCTATGTTGATTTTTGGGTTTTAGAATTAATGTTCTACTTTTTGGGTCATAAGTTAATCGTGAATATTATGAATACTTTGGGACAAATAGATTTTCTAAGAAAATATTTATGATTCATGGTTACTAGTTGAATTAATTTTTGAGAATTAGACATAAGAAATAATTATTCGAAGACTGCGGTTATCTTTGGAAGTAAGAAAATGTATAAATTGAGATTTTAAGTTTGATGAAAGATAAAATTGGTTATAGCAATTGATTTTGGATGAATAAGTTTAAAATTATTGAAATTATATCATGAGAAAACTGTAGAAGAAAATTAAGAATACCGAGAACTTATGGGTTAACTGTAGGATTTTTGAAATTAAGGACCAATTAGGATAATTTTTGGAGAAATTAAGAATTTATTTTGCAATTATTAAGAAAATTGGGGACTAATTTAGCAATAAGCGATAATTTGATGGTTTAATTGATAGGAATTTTTGATGATTTAGACTTTTAAGAATATTTGGAACATTGGGATATCTTGGGTATAATGTTATAAGGAATGTTAATCAAGAATATTAAGGATGAATCGATATTAGGCTTGAAAATCTAAGCGTTAGCGGATGCGTTTGGGATTTTAAGGTTGAAATATGATAAGTTGATAAATATTTTGGGTATAAAATAAGAAAAGTAACATACGATAAGTATGGTCATCCATATTTTGATATTGAGAATTGTAAGAAAAATTGAAATTCGAGGTTATAATAGTAATAGCTATAAATCATTATGGGTCTTTTTAAGTTGCGATTTGCAAATAAGGATTTAGAAGGAAAATTTAATTGGGATCAAGGAGACGTAAGGACATTCTAGAGTTTTAGTTTTATCAGAGTAGCGCAGCGGAAGCGTGAATTTTTGGGGATACTAGAACTAAGTCTAAACTTTTGATTATCGAGAATAAGCGAATTTCGAGGACGAAATTCAATTTAAGGGGGAAGATTGTATCGCCCAGAAAATTTAAAGGTCCACGCGAACCACATGCATGCAATTATTAAATTACGTTGTATTTTAATTAAATGTTTTAATTTCATGAATTAATTATGTTGTGCATATTTACATGTTTAAAATATATTTTTCTACGTGGTTGCATTCAAATGTATTTTTAAATGTTATTCGAGTTGCGATCGAGGAACGGAGACCGAGGGCTGAAAAATAGAAAATGTTTTATTGGTTAATTGTTTTTAATTATTTAAATTAAGGGTGATGCTTTTTCTTATTTTTGAAAATATGGGGTTTTGAGGTGATTTTATACGCCGAGGCGTAATTTTTATCGGTGTTGGATTTTCAACAAAAACACGAACATTTTGGCAACCCGGCTAATAAATTCACAAACTTATTTAAGTAAAAGTATTTTTAAATCTTTTAATGTTTTTAATTAAACACTAATGAGATTTATGGGCCTAATTATATTTTTAATGGGCCTAAGCTTAATTAATGATTTATTAAGTATAAAATAATCAAAACTCACCCCTTAACCCTCATTGTGTACGCCAAAAGCAAATCAAAACTCTTTCTCCCTAGCAAAAAAACATCTCACGGCACACACAAAATTTTGGGAAGGAAAAAGCTTCATGTTTTGCTAAGGATTTTTAGCCGTCGTCTCCTCGCCGTCGTTCTTCGTCGTCAACGTATAATTGTGCGTTTAATACGCAAAGACACGCCATATTTCTTTCTTTCAAACATGTATCACACCATAGTATTTTATTTAATGAATTTTGCATGAAAACAAGTCACACAATTCACAATTTTCGTAACTATGCATATATGTGTTCTAAACTCTTGATTTTTCATCCAAAAACATGTTTGTTATGTTATCAAAGGGGCTGCCATGAAATAGGATGTTAATGGGCAAGTTTTACACAAGTGTAAGGGACTTAGAACACACTGAAAATGCTGCAAACGAGAAAGAAACAAGCGGGGACCAGGTTGCTATCATGGGGTTGAGGGGTACGGTTTTGATCATGGGAGGCTTGGCTTGCTATTTGCTTGGGACCAGGGCTAGCTAGGGTGCTGGTTGGTTCAAGGGAAGAGTCCTAGCCACTCTAGGACTCGAGGCAAGAGGCTGGGAAGGAGTCCTAGCAAGCTAGGACTCCAACCCGTGAAGCCCAATGAAAGGCAGCGCAGGTTTGCTGTTGGTGCAGGGTTCAGGGGGCTCGGCCATGGGCTTGGGTTGGTCTTGGCTTGGTCTAGGCGTGGTCCAGGGAAGGTTAGGGTCATGGGTGGGCGGTGGTTGAGGGTTGGTAGAGTCCTAGGCGGCTAGGAGTCCCAATGCAACAAGGACACTACAAACACTAACACGTGCAGAATTTTAGGTCGATTTTCAGCATGTTTTTGGTCAGGCAAGGGCTGGTTATTTGGGCTAGGCTTGGTCATTAGGGTCCCTAGGTGGGTTGGCTAGGTTTTGGCTCAAGGTGGCTTGGGCGTGGCTCGAGTAAATTGAGAGATGGTTCAGTGGGTTCACTATTGTGTTAATTTCAAAAATTAAAGGCGAAAAATTGAATCCATGGGTCCACAGGTGTGGATCATGACTTGGAAGGGTAGAATAAATAATAAAAATGTTATGTTAAAAATTTGGGATCAAAATAATGAGTTTTGGATTTATTCGGGATTTAATCGCCGCACGAAACGCTAATTAACGAGTTAATTGAAAGCCTAGTTTTAAGCTTTATAAAATTTTGAAAAATTATATTTAAGCTCAAATAATTATTAAAAGTCTAAGTTTTTAATTTGGGAGTTTTATATTATGGTTTGGTTTAATTCGGGATTAAAACGTAGTAATACGTCGCATTTAAAGATTAAATTAAAAGTCATCGATTTTAGCCAAATAAAAATATGAGAAAATTCATGTAGGCTTAAATAATTATTTGGGACATATTAGAGTCAATGAATTTAAGAAAATGAAAAAAACGTAAAATTATACGTCCAGGGGTAAAACGGTCTTTTTACACCTAAAAATTAGTAAACGTCATGGCAGTGTCCTGAATGCTGTTTTATATATTAGCATGATTATTTTCAATGATTATAAATGTTTATGAATTTTTATAGGTTAATATGTCAATTTTAAATGTTTATGGATTTTTATGTTAAAATGTTTATTTTAAACGTTTATGATGTTAAAATGTTTATTTTTAAACGTTTATGGCTTTTTATGATTTTTATTTGTTAAAACATTTATTTTAAATGTTTATGGATTTTTATGATTTAACATTGGTTTTTAAAAGATATGTTACATGCTTGGTTTAAAAAAAAACGATATTATATGCATGTTTTTATTAAGTGATGGAAATACGAAATGTTGAAGGACGTGAAGGGATTGTGACTACTACATGTTGGAGATATCGTGAGGGTTATGGTCCCAGTGGGAGCCCGACGATCGTGTTTCCTTGGATACAAATACGAATACGCATACGAATATGTTAATACTTTGGCCAAGGCCCAGTTGAACGGTGAGAGTGTCGCTGATGTCCCCGCCGCCCAGTACTGTGGTTTTTACAGATGGATCCATCGCCCCAATACGTTTAAGAATACGAGTAACAATTACGATCTGAATTCAACAAACACGAATATGCATATGAATATGAATATGAATATAAATATGAATACGAATATGAATATAAATATGAGTATGAATATGTTGATATGAATATGTTACGAAAATGGTTAGGAAAAGTTTATGGACATGTTTATGTTTAAAGTGATGCATCATTATGAAAATGTTTTCATTTAAAGTTTATGCATCATGAAAATGATTTTGTTTAAGGTTTCTGCATGTTCATGAAAACGATATTTTAAGTAGAAGTATTTTTCACTGTTGTATGTGATCTGTATATGTAGTACTTGTTATCAAGATTATGACGTGTTGAGTCTTTAGACTCACTAGGTGTGATTGATGCAGGTGATTATGATAAAAATGTTATGGAGGTCTTGATGGTTGACTTTGCTGGACTGAAGGTGCACACGACCCGAGGACCAACGCTAGTTTTCCGCACTAGTTATGTTTTATGGTTTTAAGTGATGATAAAAGATATTTTTACGATGATTTATTTATGAATGGTTTTTGAGAGGTTATAGTAAGGGCTATACTTCTCAAATTGTGTTTTTAGGTTTGGTAGAACAGGCGAAGATTTTATTTTTATGACTATGTCACTTGATTTTTGAAATACTAGGTTGTTGATGTTTTATTTTAAGGGGTAAAATATTTTATAAAAATATTTTTAGGTGGTATATGTATATGGCCGAAAATTGAGTGTTTGAAAAAAAATTCTAGTACTTTTAAAGCAATAAAAAGGGCAGACGTTTCACCCGCCCACTGAGTCTAGGCCTTACATGTCATCGTGTCATCGTGTTTTTCACAATTAAATCACTTCCTTCAAAACGTGTCAACATAATCATCTCTTAAATAAAAGCATGCGTATACGTAATTTTTCCTTTAAACCAAGCATACATCATAATTATCATAGTAGCATAAAAATCGTAAACATGATGCATAATCATTTAAAATATCATAATTTGTGATCAGGGCGCTTCCAGGACCAAAATTTCACCTCGGGTGCAAAATGACCACTTTGCCTCTGGGAACCCAAAAATTATCGTTTAACCCCTAGACCTCTAAAACTGACCCAAAGCTTACCAAACTCCTTAAAATATCTCAAAACATTTTTTAAAGTGTTTCTAAGACGTAAACTCGAACTCATTTAAAAACTTAACCGATTCTTTTTAAAACTTGAACCGGAGTCCCGGTTTTAGCTCGAATCAACCCGAAACTTAACCAAAATTTTCCCAAATTAAACCGTGACTTAAACCTAGATGACCAGCCTATAAAAAACCCACTCAAGACCACTTATGACCCACGAAACAAGCCCAAAGGTTGCTGGCAATATCCAGCGTATGCACACAATTTTCTCAGTTTGAGCGATTTTACGATAAAAATCATATCTCTCTCGTTTCTTATCATAAAATTACGAATTTGCTATCGAATCGAAGATAACAAAGAGTGCTACAAATCATATATTGAAAAAAGTTTCATAAAACCAACCAATAAGTCACAGAATTTTAAATAACCGAGGGTGATGGGTTTTGAGACACAGAAATTTCACAGCTTGAGCGACTTTACGAGAAAAATCATATCTCCCTCGTTTGTTATTAGCAAATTATGAATTTCATATCGAATCGAAGATAACAAAGAGTGTTACAAATCATATGTTGAACACATTTCCAGAAAACCAAACAATAAGTCGCTAATTTGAAATAACAGAGAGTGACCGGTTTTGAGACACCAAAATTTCACCCGAAGACTCAAGATATCGATCGGCCCTCTCCTAAAACCCACAAAACTTAGACTCCAGCCTTATGTCCCCCTCTTACTCAACGTGTACAGCCCTTAGCAACACAAAACCGGCAGCCCCCTTGCAACCAATCATAAAAACGTGAGCAAGGCTAGGAAAGAAATGCAAGATTCATGCCAACTTATATAAAAACGCAACCACAAGGTGACTCATGCAATTTTTCATACAAACACATAAATATCTACGTATTATCAGCGTGTATGAAGAGAAAATGAAAGTATAGGCGTGCCTTGATGTATTTTACGCAAGAAGATCGAAGAAACGAGCATCGGGGAAGCACCGGGAGAGCAGGGAATGAACTTTTATTGAAAGAACAATGGAGGAAATGTTGTTGCTGGAATTTTCACGTAAACAAGGCTTCTGGAGGGTGGGGTGTCGGCTGATCGAGTGGGGTTTAGGTTAAGGGATTCTTAGGGTAGTAATTAAATAAGAATCATACTACTAATGGGCCCTAAGTTGGTATTCAAAAAGGATTAAATTACTTGGGGTAGCCAGATACGACCTAATCACCTGTAACCTAGTTATTTAATATTTTTTATTGCTTTTATTGCATGAAATTGGTTATGAGATTCGAATTGGGATTAAGAAGAACCTAGAAGAAAAATTATGATGCATGCTCTACAATAGATGGATTTAAGGAATAAACTTAGAAAATATGGAAATTGAGCATGAATTGTGAGCCCTAATTATGCAAAGGAGGTAAGTAAATCCTAATAAGAGTGTTAAGGCTTAAGAAAAAATTTGGGAAGGATAAAAAATGTAGGCATGAATTAATTTTTTTGAAAATTATGCGGACTATATTGCAAAATTCGAAACTTGAGGGACTTAATTGTGAAAACCAAAATTTTAAGGGCTAATCCAAAAACTTCGAAGATTTCAATGACTGAAATTGCTAAAGCCAAAAATTTTATGACGAATTTGGAATTTTTTCAAAAAAATTTCAAGGACTAAATTGCAATTTACAAAAATTCAAGGGTTGTTTTGAAAATCTTAGAAATTCGGGGCTGTTTTCGCAATTCCTAAGAATCTTAAGGGTTGAATTAACAAACTCCGAAAATATAGGGCCTAATTTAATGAAATTTGAAAATTTTGGAAATCCGAATGCCAAGAAAGTTTTGACAAGTTGAAACAAGCCTTGATTTCAGCTCAAGTCTTATCGATGCCATCAAGGCAAGGACAATATGTTCTTTATACAGACGCTTCAAAACTTGGTTTGGGTGCAATTCTGATGCAAAATGACCGAGTTATAGCCTATGCGTCAAAACAGTTGAAAGTACACGAGAAAAATTACCCCACACATAATATTGAGGTCGCAGCAGTAGTCTTTCCACTAAAGATTTGGAGGCACTACATATAGGGCTGGCAAAAAACCCAAAATTCCCGACCCTACCCGATTCCCATCCCATTCCCTTCCCGCAAAATTCCCGACCCGCTTATTTCCCGACCCACAGGTTCGGGATTTTTCCGGTCCCGATTTATTTCAGGAGAAGGGTAGGGTATATAATCTCCTCCCGACGGGATTCCTGTCCCGACCCGAAAAAATATTATTAAATTTTATATTATTTTTCATTATTAATATAATTATAATTAACATTTTCATTTCCCCCATTTCATTTTAGTTTCCCGATGGACAAAATATTTTTACCTGAGTTGAGAATTGAGATTGAGTTAATTAATTTTAATTTACATATCGGCACTACTAGTAATAATTACCTGAATTGAGATTGAAATCCAATAGCCTCGACTCGTGTGAAAAATTAGATTAATATTTGTTTACAAATCAAAATATGTTCTATTGGGCTGGGCTCAGCCCAAACCGCAGGCCTATTAATGATCCGCCCAGAATTTGGGTATTTTCATTGTGGCCTGGTTCAGTCTCATTTGTTGGATTATATATTTCGTTGAAAGATCTGTTTTTTGGAACCAAGAAAAGTTTCCCATTTTTCTTTCCAGAACCCAGCTGACAGCACTTAAAAACTGGTGGCTTGCGGCTTTTTTCTTGAAGTAGTAGCCTGTGACTTGAGAGCAAAGGAAGGTAAAAGGTTTTCGAGTGATGGATTTTTTGTTGATTTTGATTATGGTTTGATAGTTTGGAGTTATGGGATTTGATCGCTGCCATGATTTGTACTCGATATTCTATTTATTATTTTGGCGAAAAATATTGATTCTTGTACAGTTTTCTGTTATGTTTCATATGGAATCGTGTTTTGCTGTTTTCCTATGATCTGGCTTTTTGCTTGTTCTGAAACCTTCAGGTTTTTTATTTAACTTCTTCAATATTTGCTGCCTCGTATAGTTTTGTTTAGATGTTTGATGCATGGATTTGATGTGAGGTTTTTTTTTATGATCGATTTTGAGGAATTTTATCGATGCTACCTCGTGTTTGTTTGTACTTATTGTTAATCAGTGATGGCGGATTCATTCTTTGTGTGTCTTTCTATTTCCATATTTTTGTCAAGATAAATTAAAGGTTCATGTGATTGCATTGTTTGATAAATCCAGGGAGTTTAGCTTAAAGAGATTACAAAACTCTTCAAGAGATTACCAGTTTGCATTTGTCATTTGTTTTTAATTAGGTGCACATGGATAAATCAAGTGGAAGTGGCAGTGTTCCTTCCACCACTCAACCTAAAACAATATCTCAACCTAAACACCAATCATTCACGAGGAAGTAGAAGATATTGGAGCCAAAAGAAAAAAAGTAGCGGATGTGTGGTCACACGCCAAGAAAATTATAAGGAGAAATGACAAAAATGAGGTCATTGTTGTTGTTGCCGTTTGTAATTATTGCAAAACTGAAGTTCTTGCCCATATCAGAACACATGGGAATTATGGCATTGATGGGCATGTGAAGAAATGCAAAAAGAATCCTCATAACGCGGTGAAGTCAGGTTCTTCTCAACCGATCTTAACACAGTCGTCCATGAATAATGTTTTGACACCTCACATCTTTAGCCAAAAAAAGCTTGAAGATAAGGTTGTCACATTTGTTGTTAAAGATGAAATGCCGTTTAGGGTTGTGGAAGGGGCGGGGTTTGAAGAGATGATGAAGGAAGCTCAACCTCGATTCAAGATTCCCAACCGAAAGAAAATTGCAGCTCTTTTATGGGATTTATATTCAGTGGAGATGGCTAAGATAAAGAGTGTAATTGGTGATCAAAGGGTAAGTATAACTACTGATACTTGGACCTCGGTTCAGAATATCAACTATATGGTAATTACTGGTCATTTCTAGGACAAAGATTGGAAGTTGCATAAGCGAATAATAAATTTTACCAAGATCACCTCTCACAAAGGAGATGACATTGGCAAAGTTTTAGAAACATGTTTAAGAGTCTGGGAGATAGATAAAGTTTTCACTATAACAGTTGATAATGCTAGCACGAACGATAAAGCGGTAGAGTACACGAGAAAGAGGCTAAAGGAAATGGGCACTCTATTATTTGATGGTAAGTACTTGCATTTGAGATGTTGTTGTCATATTATAAATTTGATTGTCAAGAGTGGGTTGAAATTTCTTAATGAGTCAGTTGAGTCCATTAGAAACTGTGTGAAGTATATTCACTCTTCCGGGACACGGTTGGACCAATTTAGGGAGTGTGTTATCCTATTGAAGATGGATAAAATGTCGACTGTTACAATGGATGTGCCTACTAGGTGGAATTCCACCTATACTGCTTTCTGTTGCATACAAGTTTAAGAAAGTTTTTGATAGGATGACAGAGAATGCACAATTTGTTGAATACTTTGAAGAGTAGAATGTTCAGAGAAAAAAAAAGAGTGGGACCTCCTACGAAAAAAGATTGGGAGAAGGTACAAGTCTTTGTGAATTTTCTCAAGATGTTTCATGATACTACATTGCAACTTAGTGCTACCAAGAAAACTACATCACCCTTGATTTGGGAGGAAATAGTTGCAATGAGGACAATCATTGATGTGACAATACTCGACACTACAGATCCTTCATTGCAAGAAGTTGCTAAGAGAATGGAGAGTAAGTTCAAGAAGTATTGGGGTGATCTTGATAAGGTAAACAACCTTGTTTTCCTAGGTCACATTCTAGATCCTCGTTATAAACTTCAAATGATTGGGATCCATTTGGGAGATATGAAATTGGATACTACTAAAATACAATCCTTTGTCGATGGTTTAAAGATTTGTCTAATGGAGTTGTATAATGCATACAAAGTTAATTCTCCTTTAGATCATATTAACGGGATTGATGATGGTGATGTAGACAAAGATTTGATGGAAATGTATAAGAATGATCCTGTTAAATTAAACTATCATCTGAAAATGGCTCAAGTAAGAAAAACTCAAAAGCAAACAGAAATAAACAACGAAGTGGACAAGTACTTATCGGATCCTTTTGTGAAATGGAGCTCAAGCTTCGATATTTTGGATTGGTGGAAAGGGAATACAACAGCATTTCTAATCTTTTCTAAGATTTCCAAGGATATTTTTTCAATCCCTTCATCTACTGTTGCTAGCAAGGATGCGTTTAGCCTTGGGAGGAGGGTTGTGGATCCATTCAGGGCATCGTTGCATCCCAAAATGGTGGAGGCATACTAGTGATTGGCTTAGAGATGAAGAAATTAACTTATACAAGGAGCCAACAGAAGATGAATTCAACTTTTATAATGATTGTGAAGAGGTTGTCACAAGTAAGTCAATATTTAACTTGTTTAGTAATTTTTATGAGTAATTTGATTCTTTGTCTATCATTATTTTTTGCATCAAAAGATAAATTGACTTTTACAAAATAAGTTATTTTTAACATAAGTGCATCTATTTATTTTAGTCATTGGCATTCATGGAGAGGAATGTGGCTCTGTAATTTGGAGTTGGGTAAGTTGGTGCTTGGTATCTATTTATAGTTTTATGTAATTGTTGTATTTCTAGCTATCTCTTAGTTGGTTCATCTTACTTTAGTTTTTTAATTGTAAATTTTAATCTTGTTATAAATTGTGATTATAGTATATTTGTTGTTTTTTTAGGCACGCTCATGCCCACAGCAAAGTAATGCATCTTCTTCAAGTGTAAACTCCAAAGACCCCATGGAAGAAAAATAAATGGTTGACGTGGTGATTTAATGTGACATTGGCTTGATATGTGAACTTTTTATCTTGGATTTGTTTTGATTAACCAATAATTTATTTAAGCTCCTATGTGAATGTCAGCTTCTTTGTCACTTTGTTTCAATTTAATATCTAATGACTATTCTGAAATTTCAATTTCAGTGTCATTTTCTCCATTTAAACCGATTTTTTCACCAATGACTATGAAACAAAGTTTCTTTCTTTTTATTTGATTCATTTTGGTTTGATTATATACATGTGCAGTAATTGCAACATTCTATTGAATATATTATTGTTCACAACATAATTGTACTCAAGGTTCCCACTAGCAACTATTTGCTAGTACGAACGAGGGAACATGACAGGGCAACCATTCATGAAGCTATGGAGCAACAAACAATAAATGTAGCCAAGGTAATTTTTTAAGCAACCATTCAGTAATGACTTTGAAGTCATTATCCCTTAACTATTCATTTCAGCTTTTGATTGATGAAATAAATATGTTGCCTTGATCAACACAAGTGTAGTTGCTATTTTTGTCACACCTTACTCTATACTTAGCATAATTGCCATAATCAAAATAAGGTTTGAATGATATAACTATAGTATGAAGCAAATCAAACAAGAGGCATCACTTTGACCGTTTATAAAAATTTTGGCATGATGTTCCTATATTTTGTATACACCAAAAAATCAAGCAATACTATTTATACACACTTATAAACATATTCTCATATACATACTTTGTATCATCATACATAACATGGAACTTGTTTCAAACCCTGACATAAAATTTACTACAATACATATGCGGAAGCTATACAATAAGATATCGCGGTTCTTGTCGAGGTAAGGCACGTCACAAGCATCCATTGGCTAAACGGCATCCTACATCTCTTCACTACCTGATCCTGTAATACATGAGCTATGTGAGTTTACAAAACTCAATAAGTTGGTACTTGTACGTATCAATATGAGTCGAAGGAACATACATATCAAGTCGTGACAACAATGAATCTTTAAACCATGTCATATCATAGCATATATTCATGTTCATTTTTGTACTTGAGCCTCATTAGTTGACTTGTACTACCGTGCTTGCTTTATTATATAGCTACTACTGTGTTGGTCGTCAGGGAGCAACCTTTGGCAACCCCACGCCCCATGAACATATATTGGCCAATAGGTTTGGTGGACTTAAAACCACCCATGATGTCAACAAGCTCTATATCATGTAAAAATCAGTCCTTTTCCTTTCATGTTCATAACATAGCACCCATCTACAATATTCATGAGTTTCATACATATTTAATACATAACAATGGAATATGGTGCTATGTGTTCATCAATAAGATACTAACAATGTACATGTAGCAATAATCAATAGGAAGTGTTTGAAATCATAATATTACTCATGTATTACTTCATGAACATTCCAACTTACTGTCCAAGTGTATGAATACTGGTTTGAGAGGATGTTTCTCGTTCATATATTGTCAAAAACATTAATAAACCAATCACTATGTATATACTAGGTGAAAATCACTCCTTTATTGTCCTCTACATGTATAACAAGCAAAAGAGAAGAAAACTTACACCCTTAGGAAGTTCTTGTGATAGAGAACTTAATTTTAACTTCAAAATGATGAAATGAATGAAGAAGGGAGCGTTTGGGAGGAAGTTTTCTAGGTTTGCTTCGTGTTCTTGTTGAGGAAGAAGGTAAGAATGGGAAAATTGCTTAGAAAAGTCGATCTTTATCTTTTTATACACTGCTGGGTGCATATGCACGACTTTCCGGGCGCATATGCGCGGCCCGTTTTGTCCACCTGGCGCATATGCTTGAGTTCTGGCGCATATGCGCGCCACATTCTGCCAAAAAATTCATTTTTAACTTCCGAATTAGCAAACGTGGTCAACATAAAAGTTGTAGCTCTATGTGTTTTCTTGCATCTACAATTGACCTCATGTCATTTCAAGGTCTAAGTAAAAAGTTATGCTCATTCTCCCAACATGTGTGTGTGCAGGAACAACGATACACATGACACACTTTGGGCCACTTTTGGCTCGTCTTCCTTAATGATTTGAACAAAAATAAAAAAATGAAAGTTGTAGTATTAAATCTTAGCTTTCTAATGGCTATGACCTCACACAATTTGGATCAAGATTCAAATCAGTATGCTAAAACTCGTAAAACCTACCACAATTTCATCTCATTTCCTATCAACTTCCTTACCATACTTCTACCTACACATCTTACTATCACTATTTTAACACATTCATTCTCAATACACCAGGGACAATATAAAAAACATGATCAATCTCAATATCGATACCTCAATCAACATGTAAAACATAATGAGGCAAATAACTACATAATAAACGACATAAACGTATTATTATCATTTGTAGGAGTAACCGGGCATTACAATTCTCCCCTCCTTCAAAGAATTTCGTCCTCGAAGTTTGACGTACCATATAGTTCAGGATATCTCTGATGGATCTCGTCTTCTCGCTCCCAAGTTGCTTCTTCAATTGCATGATTGCGCCATTATAGTTTTACCAAGGGTATTTCCTTGCCTCGTAGGACTTTTGATTTCCTATCGAGGATTTGGACCGGTCGTTCTTCATACGAGAGATTTGATGCAAGCTCCAATGGTTCATAATGAAGAACGTGAGAAGGATTGGCCAAATATTTTCGTAGCAAGGAAACGTGAAAAACATTATGAACATTTGATAAGTTCGGTGGTAAAGCAACTCGGTAGGTCCTGTCTCCTATTCTTTCCAAGATTTCAAATGGACCGATATATCTTGGACTCAGTTTTTCCTTCTTACCAAAACGCAAAATGCCCTTCAATGGTGATATCTTTACAAATACATGGTCACCAACCTGAAATTCCAATCGACGACACATCAGCATAGCTTTTCTGTCGGCTCTGGGCAGTGTGCATTCTTTCTCTGATCTTAGTTACCAATTCAGTTGTCTGTTGTACCAATTCAGGGCCTAATAACTTTTTTTCTCTTATTTCATCCCAATGTACCGGAGATCGACATTTTCTACCATATAATGCAGTATATGGTGTCATTCCAATGCTTGACTCATAGCTGTTGTTATATGTAAACTCATCCAGAGGTAGTTTACTGTCCCAACTGCCTGGAAATCAAAAGTACAGGCCCTCAACATATCTTCCAATATCTGATTCACTCGTTCTGATTGTCCATCAGTTTGAGGGTGGAATGCTATACTAAATGCCAATCGAGTTCCCATAGCATGATGTAAACTCTTCCAAAATGCAAACGTAAATTTTGGATATCTATCAGATACAATGGACACTGGGATACCATGAAGTCTCACTATCTCTTTTATGTATTCTTCAGCATATTGATTCATCGTGTATGTGGTCTTCACCGGAAGGAAGTGAGCTGATTTCGTAAGTCTATCCACAATAACCCATATAGCATTGAATCCTCTTTGTGTTCTTGGCAAACCAAGAATGAAATCCATCGTGATGTTTTCCCATTTCCACTCAGGAATGGGTAGTGGTTTCAGGAGTCCTGCTGGTCTTTGATATTCAGTCTTGACATGTTGACAAGTTAGACATTGTGCAACAAATTGAGTAATGTCCTTTTTCATACCTGGCCACCAAAATAATGGTTTCAAATCTTTGTACATTTTGGTGCCTCCTGGATGGATCAAGTAGGGAGTAGCATGAGCATCAATAAGAATGTCGGTCCTGATTGTTCCTTGTTTCGGCACTCACAATCTACCTCGATATGCCCATATTCCTTCCCCATTCAATTCAAAGTTTGAATGTCCTTTATCCTCATCTCGTTGTCTCAATTGTTGTATTTCATTATCTGCACTTTGTTCGACCTCAATCCTGTCTGCAAGTGTTGGTCGAACTATGAGGGATGATAACTGGATTGCAGCTCCCTTTGGAATAATATCAATCTTCAAATTCTGTAAGTCCCATAAGATTTGTTCTTGTACTTTCATTGCAGCGATAGAACTGGACTTTCGACTTAACGCATCTGCAACAACATTGGCTTTACCTGGATGATAATTAATAACACAATCATAATCCTTCACCAATTCCAACCAACGTCGTTGTCTCATATTCAGTTCTTTTTGCGTGAATAAATATTTCAAGCTCTTGTGGTTCGTGTAAATTTCACACCGCTCATCATACAGATAATGGCGCCATATTTTCAACGCAAATACCACTGCTGCTAGTTCTAAGTCACGTGTGGGATATTTTTTTTTCATATTCTTTCAATTGTCTTGAGGCATAAGCAATCACCTTCCCATGCTGCATTAAAACTGCTCCTAAACCTTGTTTCGAAGCATCACTGTATACCACAAAACCTCCTGGTCCTTCTGGAACACCAGGGTGTTGATGTCAGTTTTGCCTTTAACTCTTGGAAACTATGATCACATGCTTCGTTCCACACGAATTTCACATTCTTTCGTGTCAAAGCTGTCCAAGGAATGCTATCTTTGAAAATCCCGCTATAAACCGACGGTAATAACCAGCTAACCCAAGAAAACTACGTACCTCAGTAACAGTAGTTGGTCGTAGCCAGTTATTAACAGCTTCAATCTTGCTTGGATCCACTGGTATGCCTTCTTTTGAAATGATATGACCCAAGAATGATACTTATTCAAGCCAAAATTCACATTTCTTCCATTTGGCATACAAATTTTGATCTTTCAAAGTTTGTAACACTAATTTCAGATGTTCTCGATGTTCCTCTACAGTTCGTGAGTAGATGAGAATATCATCTATAAATACAATCACGACCTTGTCTAGAAATGGCTTGAAAATTCTGTTCATTAAATCCATGAAAGCAGCTGGTGCATTTGTTAGTCCAAATGGCATTACAAAGAATTCATAATACCCATACCTGGTTCGGAAGGCGGTCTTC
The DNA here is from genome assembly GCF_012295235.1 of Primulina huaijiensis. NCBI lineage: Eukaryota > Viridiplantae > Streptophyta > Magnoliopsida > Lamiales > Gesneriaceae > Primulina > Primulina huaijiensis. The sequence goes on from NC_133320.1 coordinate 9,935,497, forward strand.
GAAATATCATCTGATTTCACTTTTAGTTGATGATAGCCTGATCGTAAATCAATCTTCGAAAAGATGGCAGCTTCTTTTAATTGATCAAACAAATCATCAATTCTGGGGAGTGGATACTTATTTTTGATTGTCACTTTGTTCAATTCCCTATAATCAATACATAGACGAAGGGTACCGTCTTTCTTCTTCACAAATAAAACAGGTGCACCCCACGGAGAAAAGCTCGGTCTAATAAACCTTTTATCAAGTAACTCCTGTAACTGTTCTTACAATTCTTTCATTTCTGTAGGAGCTAATCGATAAGGAGCGTTTGAGATCGGATGAGTTCCTGCCATAACATCAATTACAAATTCGATCTCCCTATCTGGGGGTAAGCCTGTAACATCATCGGGAAATACCTCTAGAAATTCACAAACAACATCTGTATCTTTTAACTCACAAATAGGTGGATCAATAGTTAACACAGATGCTAAATATCTTTGACAACCTTTCTGTAGTAATTTACAAGCTTTCATACGAGATTATCCGAAGAGGTAAGGATATACTTGCACTTGCTACTGTGAATGGTTCAGTTCCTACTGGTGCAAACTTGATCATCTTTATGCCACAATCAATAGTAACTCTGTACTTCGAGAGCCAATCCATTCCCAATATCACATCAAAATCAGTCATCCTCATAACTATCAAGTCAGCATACATCTGGATCTGATGGCCTTGGATATATATTGGACACCCTCGAATAATCTGGTCTGTCTGTAATTTTTGCCCGGAAGGTAAGGCTATGGCGAGTTGTGTCTCTATTGTACTTGCTGTAATGCCCAGTCTCCTTACAAATGATTCCGAAATAAAGGAATGCGTGGCTCCTGAATCTAGTAAAACAATAGTAGTAATACCGGAAATCAAGAACATACCGGTGATCATCGATGTATCTGCATCCACTTCCTCTTTAGTCATAGAGAAAAGGCGTCCCTATACTTTTTCAGAACTTCCTGGACAATTCCTGGCGAGATGCCCTGGCTTTTTGAAACGATAACAAACATTGGAACCTTGCATACTGTAGAGGCTTAAAAATCCTTACTTGAAAATTTACGGAAAATTTAATTTTTTTTTCTTTTAGAATAAATGGAGTGCCTCATTCATACCAAAAACTGATAAAATATTTAACGTTCAAAACAGCAGCGGAAGAAATTATTACTTGCCAAAATAACAAGTTAAAGTATTCAATAACTAATAAAATATTTGAGCATCAAAATGGCAAGTGCTGAAACTGAGGTCCTCGGGTGCCACTACTGCCGACTCGAGCTAGCTCACTGGTCCCCGCCCTCGATCCCGACATCATCAGTACCTACAACAATCAAGTCTAGTGAGTCTAAAGACTCAACATGCATATATCGTAAATAACGAGTAAATATAGTAAAATTGCATGGGAGTAAAATTTCATGTCATGAGGCATATCGTAAAATGTCGTGTCATGATTAATTATAATACGTGCATAGCTGAACTGAAAATCATAGTGAAACTGTTTGCTCCTTGGAGCCCTGTACTGAAATAGCATATAATAATTTTCTGTGAGATTATGGTCTACGCAAGTGGTCCCTGAACTGAACTGAACTGAGCTGACCGATACTGGTGACCGGACCGATACTGGGGATCGGATTTACGTCTGATCAGACTACTGCCACAGTACTGGGTGAAACAACTGAACTGACCGGTAACTGGTGACCGGGCCGATACTGGGGACCGGACTTAAGCATGATAGTAAAGTGACCACAAGCAATATCGCATAAATCTCAAAATTTGTATTTTTGCACGTAATATAATTAAATAACTGAATTAAATATCCTGTACCCATTTTACTGCTTGGATTGGATCGCTCCCAGGCTCGCTGCAACCTAAATATGCCATGAAAAATATGCAATAGATTTATGGGACCAAACTATACAATAACCTTAAAAAATGTGACAATTACGCCTACCGACTTCGTATTAAATCATGACTCCGAGCCAACCCGAACCAACACTGAACCATCATGTAGTCATGATTAAAATACGTCTAAAATGATCAAATAATGCTCCTAAAATGGTGAGGGCCGAAATCTAGGTGAATGGAGGCCAAAACATGAAACGCTCTTTCGAGAGTCAATTTGGCACATCGCACCGTAAATTCTCGTACGACCTCAAAAATGATCCGAATCACAAACGGTCAAAAACATGACCTTCCTAACTCGATGAGGCACTGTCCAGTCCAAGGCCATGGGCTAAAAGCCAACCGAGAACTCGAACGAGCCACTGAACCGTCACAGCAAGTTGCTGTCCAGAAATACAGCAGCTGTGCTTTGGTTTCTTGCGTCGATTGCGAGGCTAATGGCCATTGGGGCTTGAACCACCGACCAAAATCTCTTACCAACATCCCAAGGAATGATTTGAACCATGGCTAAGGGCCCTAGGCCAGCCACCATTCGCACCATTCCAGCAACAACTCGAAAGATTCACCCGAGAGCACAAATTCTGCGCGTCGGGCATTGTTCTTGTTTTGCTGTCACGGATCGTTCCAGTGGCCATTTGATTGGCCATGGCACATTCTAGACATCTAGAGGTATGTTATGAACCGTGGTTAAGGGCCATAGGCCAACCAAGATCCACACCATCCCACCAAATTCGAAATACACATGCTGTCAAAATGAGAAGCCGAACGGGGGCTGGGGCTGTTCTTGCACTTTTAATTAAAAACCGATGCACCATGGACCAAGCCTCCAAAGGGGCGACTTAGTCACGTCTTAGACACACTAGGGAAGTGTTCTAACCAAGGCTATAGGCCCCTAGGGCAGCCATAATCAAAAACCTTTCCCTTTGGCAGCAAACTGAATTTTCGAAACTCATATGGACACACATGGGGAGTTGCTGTCAATTTCGGATTCTATCATGCATGGGGCTTGTTTGAATGGACCAACATGGTCTTAATGCATCTTAATACATGTCTAAATGTCGCCTAGTGAGCCTGGAGTCGAACCATCCACCTGAAACAACAAAACAAGAGAAACCGTGAAGCTTGAAATGGAGGGGCCGAAATCTGCATGTTTATTTTTCTGAAAATTCTTGATGTGTTTCGGTTTTTACATGAAAGGATGATCAGGAAACATAAAAATAATGATAGTATGACTTGATTGAAGAGTCAAGGAAAAATATATGCATGCCTGGTNTTTTTTTGAATTTTGAATTGTGGGTGGCTATCAAATAATTTGTTGGTGTTTTGTTGGAGGCTATGACCGATTCTCTCATACTCTACAAGGCTAGGATAAGGTTGATTATTAATTAAATGGTGCTCCAAAAATAAAAGGATTATCCTCCTAATTAAATACAAAGAAAGGGTCAAAGGTGGTAAATTGTCAAGGAATGTTCTAGCAACCAAGGGTGGCCGAAATTCATCTAATAAATGGAAGGAAATATTGTTTAGTTAGTAAATTTTTAAACCTTAAGAGCCTTACCTATCCTTTAATTAATTTAGTGAACTAACCCTTTAATTAAGGAACTTAAATGAATTTATTTTCTACTCACCTCAAGTAACTTAAATAATTTCATAAACCTCCTTTTAACTTAAATTAACTTACTTGCTAGCTAAAATAAATTCCGGAAATATTTTCTGAATCTTAAATTTTTATCTCTAAACTCCAACTCCAGTCCGGCCTTACTGAAATAACTGAAAGGATAAAAATTTAAACTACTACGTAAAATAATTAAATTTAGAAACTCATGCAATAAAAATCATTTTAATTTAAATACTAGAATTATGCATGACTTATACGTAGTCTAAGTTACGGGTTCTACACATACATTCTCCACCATGGAGTTTACCGCATTTAGGACAAGGTGGTCTATCTTGTTCTTTACGTGGAGGAGGACCCTTGCCACGGGGTTCCTCTGGTAGAGTACCTCTTCCATCGGTCTTTTTGCCTTGTCCTGCTCCTTGGCTCTTTTGAAAGTACTGCTGCCTTCGTTGTTGTCGGTCTCGGTCAATGTCATGTTCACCCTGTTCTGCCATAAGTGCTCTTTCCACTATCTCCCCGTATGTAACGACTTTCGACATTCGTACATCTCGTTTAATTTCAGAGCGAATTTCTCGCATGAAGTGTTCGCCCTTACTTATGTCATCTTGTGCAATATATGGTACATATTGGACTCCAGCCTCGAATTGTTGTATGTATTCAGTCATTGACATAGTTCCTTGCTTCAGGTTAAGGAAATCGCTGGCTTTCTTAGCTCGTACATCTTTACTGAAATACTTGTTGTAAACCACGGTTTTGAAAGTTTCCCATGTCAATGGTCCAACTGGTAATGCCACCCTTGGACTCTCCCACCATATCCTTGCATGCTTTGTAAATAAAAAGATGGCACAAGTTACTTTGTCAGCATCATCCATATGAAGGTATGAGAAGATGGACTCCAATGACTTAATCCATTCTTCTGCTACTGCTGGATCAGTGCTTCCCATGAATTCAGGAGGATTCAAACGTCGAAGGCGATCATATACATCTGTTTGAACAGGCCCTTGTCTGGGTATCATGGCTTGTGCGTGTGCCTGCTCATGAGTAGTCCGTTGCATCTCAAGTAATTGTTGTATCTGCTCCCCATGGACTTTTGCTTGTTGCTGGAGCAGCTGAGCAAAATCATCTATAGGTCGTGGCTCCCTACCTTCACCTTCAACTGCTGGGGCCTTGCCCTTAGATGACTCTCCTTCTTGTACCTTACGTTTAGGTGGCATCGTATTTTATCTTAACCTACATATAGGTCACGTAGAAACACATAACTTATCATAAACTATGGGATACAAAGATACTTACTTGCCGAGTTCTCCATGTATGGATGAAGTGCAGTGTCTTCCCTGTCGAGGAACCGTGGGCTCTGATACCATAAAATTTGTCACACCCTTACTCTATACTTAACATAATTACCATAATCAAAATAAGGTTTGAATGATATAACTATAGTATGAAGCAAACCAAACAAGAGGCATCAATTTGACCGTTTATAAAAATTTTGGCATGATGTCCCTATATTTTGTATACACCAAAAACTCAAACAATACTATTTATACACACTTATAAACATATTCTCATATTCAAACATACTTTGTATCATCATACATAACATGGAACGTGTTTCAAACCCTGACATAAAATTTACTACAATACATATGCGGAAGCTATACAATAAGATATCCCGGTTCTTGTCGAGGTAAGGCACGTCACAAGCATCCATTGGCGAACCGACATCCTACGTCTCTTCACTACCTGATCCTGTAATACATGAGCTATGTGAGTTTATAAAACTCAATAAGTTGGCACTTGTACGTATCAATATGAGTCGAAGGAACATACATATCACATCGTGACAACAATGAATCTTTAAACCATGTAATATCATAGCATATATTCATGTTCATTTTTGTACTTGAGCCTCATTAGTTGACCTGTACTACCGTGCTTGCTTTATTATATAGCTACTACTGTGTTGGTCGTCAGGGAGCAACCTTTGGCAACCCCACGCCCCATGAACATATATTGGCCAATCTGTTTGGTGGACTTAAAACCACGCATGATGTCAACAAGCTCTATATCATGTAAAAATCAGTCCTTTTCCTTTCATGTTAATAACATAGCACCCATCTACAATATTCATGAGTTTCCTACATATTTAATACATAACAATGGAATATGGTGCTATGTGTTCATCAATAAGATACTAACAATGTACATATAGCAATAATCAATGGGAAGTGTTTGAAATCATAATATTACTCATGTATTACTTCAAGAACATGCCAACTTACTGTCCAAGTGTATGAATACTGGTTTGAGAGGATGTTTCTCGTTCCTATAATGTCAAATACATTAATAAACCAATCACTATGTATATACAAGGTGAAAATCACTCCTTTATTGTCCTCTACATGTATAACAAGCAAAATAGAAGAAAACTTACACCCATAGGAAGTTCTTGTGATAGAGAACTTAATTCTAACTTCAAAATGATGAAATGAATGAAGAAGGGAGCGTTTGGGAGGAAGTTTTCTAGGTTTGCTTCGTGTTCTTGCTAAGGAAGAAGGTAAGAATGGGAAAATTGCTTAGAAAAGTCGATCTTTATCTTTTTATACACTACTGGGCGCTTATGTGCGACTTTCCGGGCACATATGCGCGGCCTGTTTTGTCCACCCGGTACATATGCTCGAGTTCTGGCACATATGCGCGCCACATTCTGCAGAAAAACTCATTTTTAACTTCCGAATTAGCAAACGTGGTCAACATAAAAGTTGTAGCTCTATGTGTTTTCTTGCATCTCCAATTAGCCTCATGTCATTTGAAGGTCTAACTAAAAAGTTATGCTCATTCTCCCAACATGTGTCAGTGCAGGAACAACGATACACATGACACACTTCGGGCCACTTTTGGCTCGTCTTCCCTAATGATTTGAACAAAACTCAAAATATGAAAGTTGTAGTATTATATCTTAGATTTCTAATGGTTATGGCCTTACACAATTTGGATCAAGATTCAAATCAGTATGCTAAAACTCGTAAAACATACCACAATGTCATCTCATTCCCTATCAACTTCCTTACCATACTTCTACCTACACATCTTACTATCACTATTTTAACACATATTCATTCTCAATACACCAGGGACAATATAAAAATCATGTTCAATCTCAATATCGATACCTCAATCAACATGTAAAACATAATGAGTCAAATAACTACATAATAAACGACAAAAACGTATTATTATCATTTGTACGAGTAACCGGGCATTACAATTTTGTTGTGTTGCAGCATTGATTTTCCTATATTTGAGTATTTGACCACTGAATTATAGTTCTTGAGAGATTTCAAAAAAAAAAAATTCAGGATATCACATCCTTAACCGACGGGATCCCGAACATTCGAGTCTCTACTCTTGTCGGGTACGGGATCGGGAAAAAAAAGATTCCCAATTTTTATCGGGACGGGGATTGGGTATGATAGTTACGAGACGGGTCCCTACCCCATCCCTCCCCTAACTACATATATGGAGAGAAGTGCAAGATTTTCACCGACCTTAAAAGTTTGAAGTACTTCTTCACAAAAAAATAGTTGAATATGAGGCAACGAAGATGTCTAGAGTTGGTTAAGGACTACGACTGTGATATTAGCTACCAACCGGGAAAAGCTAATGTAGTAGCGGATTCACTGAGTAGAAAGACAACAATTATTAATCAATTATCACTTCAGTGACCATTGCAGTCCGAGATTCAGCGGTTTGAGCTAGCAGTTTATTTTAGGGGCGAGGCCCTTAATCTTTCCACCATGACAATACCGTCGACTTTGAGGGATAGAATCCGTGAGAGGCAGCCTATTGACGAGCAATTGCAAAAGTGGAGATTGAGAGATGAAGCTAAGGGCCGGAAGCTGTATTCTGAAGTGGATGACATTGTTCGATATCGAGATCGACTTTGGGTTCCTAGTGGAGATTTTTTGAGAGAAGTTGTTACGAAAGAGACACATGATACTTCGTACTCCATTCAACATAGAAGTACGAAGATGTACAAAGACATGCAATTGTTGTATTGGTGGCCGAGAATGAAGAGAGGCATCATGTGATTTAATGTTTGACATGTCAACAAGTCAAAGCCGAGCATCAGAGACCAGCGGGAAAACTTAAGCCACTTCTTATTCCCGAGTGGAAATGGGAAAATATGACTATGGATTTTGTTGTTGGATTGCCGAGGACTATCAAGGGATATAATTTCATTTGTGTGATAGTTTATCGTCTTACGAAATCAGCGCATTTTCTACCTATCAAGACGAAATTCACCATGACACAGTATGCAGAGTTGTATATTCGAGAGATAGTTTGTCTGCATGGGATTCTAGTGTCTATTGTTTCTGATAGAGATCCGAGATTTACATCATCTTTCTAGAAGAGTCTGCATGTAGCGATGGTGAATAAATTATTATTCAGCATCGCATTCCATCCTCAAACCGATAGTCAATCTGAAAGAGTGATTCAAATTTTGGAGGATCTACTTCTAGCTTCTGTGATTGATTTTCAAGGAAGTTGGGAACTGAAGTTCCCTCTAGTGAAATTTACCTATAATAATAGATATCAATCATTAATAGGAATGGCTCCTTATGAGACACTATATGGGAAGAAGTGTAGATCACCCATACATTGGGACGAGATTGGTGAACGAGGAGAATTTGGTCCGGACTTGATCAAGAAAAAAGCAGAGCTAGTTGTAAAAATTTGAGATAGGATGAAGACTACACAAAGCCGACAGAAAAGCTATGGCGACAAGCGATGAAGAGAGCTAGAGTTCGTAGTAGGTGACCATGTGTTTGTGAAAATAGCACCTATAAAAGGTGTTATGAGATTTGGCAAGAAAGGAAAGCTCAATCCGAGATTCATTGGACCATTTGAGATTTTGGAAAAGAATGGAACACTAGCCTGTAGAGTGGCGTTGCCACCGATGTTAGTTGGAGTGCATAATGTGTTCCACATCTCGATGCTGTGAAAGTGCATGTCGAACCCTTCACATGTACTAAATCATGAACCTCTACAATTGACTCCAGACATGTCTTATGAGGAAAGATCCATACAAATCTTGGGTAAGCAAGAAAGAAGACTCTGAAACAAAGTTATACATATGATCGAGGTCAAGTGGCTAAATCACTGGGAGGAAGAATCTACATGGGAAACAGAGAGGGACATGACGAGTCGCTACCCGGAATTATTTGGTACGTTCTAATTTCGATGACGAAATTTTATTTAAGTGAGGGAGGAAGTGTAATGTCCAAAAATAAGATGACGTAATTCAACTGCATGCAAATCTAGGGAAAATGAAAAATGACAAATTAAATAGTTTTGACGACATTAATTAATTGTGATATGCATGATTACATGTTTAAAAATAGGGTTTATTGTTAGAATGCATAAAGTTGTATTTTTGAAGCTTATTCGAGATGCGATCGAGGAACGAAGATCGATGACTGAAAAAAGAGAAAATATTTTTTATTAAATAATTATTTTTAATTATTTAAAATAAGGTTTATAATATATGATATTTTTGAGAATAAGGTGATTTTATACGCCGAGACGTATTTTTAAACAGTATTCGATTTTCTCCGAAAATATGAACTTTTCGATAACTTGGCTAATATTTTCACGAACTTTCCTAAGCGAAATATTTTAAATATTCACTAATGGGCTTAATAGGCCTATTAAACCATGTTAATGGGCCTAGACTTGTACACATGGTTTAATTAAAATAAATAGGCCACAAACCCTCCCCCATTTCACACAATATTCGCCCCTCTCCTCTCACACACACACAAACACAAGAAACTCCTAGCAGCCACCACACACACACACGCGTATCCTTGAAGGAGGAAAGTCACACTTTCTTGGTAGAAAATCAGCAAGGGTCCTCCGTTCGTCGCAATTCTTCGCATCATCAACTTGTTTTTCGTGCGTAAATTACGCAATGGTACGCCTTAAATTTTTTCAAAATCTTTCACACCATATTATGTATTTTTGTTTAACTTTGCATGAAAAAGTTGTTGTACAAGCTTTGTTTTCGTTTTATCGAATATACATGCATATAACTCATGCTTTGTTGATGTAAAACTCTTTCTAATGATGCATAAAGGGGCTGCCATGGTATGTTAACATTGATGGACATTTTTCCAACACAATAAGGGTACATAAGTGCAAAACCAAAGGCTGCACATGCATAGGATAAGGCTTGAACGAAATAGTGCAAGTTTGTGCACTAGGATCGGTTAAGGGTCTAAGCACCAAGGGCTTGGCTTGGGCTGGGCTGGGGCTCGGTGAGGGTCATGTTTAGGGGTCTGGAAGGGGTCCTAGCCCGTGGTTGGTCGAAAGGGAACATCCCATGATTACATGGATTCTTCCCACGCTTAGGAAGGGCGACCGCGATCAAGATGCTGCATGGAGGGTCTAGGCTTGATCAGGGTGGTCTAGGATAGGTCTTAGGATGGTCCATGGTTGGTCCAGAGGGTTCGGGCTCGGGTGGTGGCTCGGGCGAGGAGTCTTAGTCAAGGGAAAAGAGTCCTAGGGTGCAAGAGAAGACGCGCGGCTCTTGTTTCAATGCAGGAGGTTGCAGCATGGGCTAGGGGCATGGCTCGAAGAAATCGCAAGTTGGTTCGAGGGCTCATGCTAGGGTTCGGTTTGTGAGTTTAAAGGGCTAGAGGGTCGAACCATGGTCCACGGGGGTCAATTCATGTTTCACGAGGATAATTTAGGAATAAAAAGTCTATGTTTAAGATTTGCGATTTAAATAATAAAGTTTGAATTAATTCGGAATTAAAACACTTAACGGATTAGTAATTAGGAATTATTTCAAAAGCCTCAAATATAGGCTAAATAAAAATATGAGAAACTTAATATAAGTTCAAATAATTATTTGGGATGTTTTAGAGTTAACGAAAGTAAGAAAAAGTCAAAATGGAGAATTTTAAACTCTAGGGGTAAAACGGTCATTTTACACTTAAAAGTTTGTAGACGTCCTGGCAGTGCCCTGAATGCTGTAAATAATGATAATATGCTTATTTTAAATGTTTATGGAATTTTATGATGAAACGTTAATGTTAAAAGATATGTTGCATGCTTGGTTTAAAAGAAAAATAATTATTATATGCTTGAATTTCAATAAGTGATGAAAATACGAAAAGTTGAAGGAGGTGAATTGATTGTGACTAATACGATGATATGTAAGGTCAAGGCTCAGTTGACGGGTGAGATTGTCGGTGATGTCCCCGCCGTCCAGTACTGTGGTTATATGTAGATGGATCCATCGACCTTCAACTGATACGAAAGTCACAATTAACGATCCGAATTCAATAAAAACAAAAACATATATGTATATGATGAAAAGAAAAACGTTTATGTTTATGTATGTTCATGAAAAGCTATTTGAAGTAAAAATATTTTCATTATTGCATGTGATTGTATATGTATTACTTGTTACCAAGATTATGGTTTGCTGAGTCATTAGATCATTAGGTGTGATCGATGCAGGTGAGCATGATATTGATGTTGTTGCGGGACTTCATGGTTGATCTTGCTGGACTGAAGGTGCACACAACCTGAGGACCAGCGCTAGTTTTACGAATTTAAATGAAGTTTATGATTTAAGTTTACGTTAAAGATTTTTATGATGCTTTTGAGTGGTTTTGAGATGATGTTAGAGTGAGATTTATTTTTGAAATATTAATAAGTTAGGTTTGGTAAACGATTGACGATTTTATGTTTCGAATTATTTTCCTTTAGATTTTCAAATTTAGTTGGTTTTTTTATTTTTGAAATGGTACAAAGTTATTTTAAAAATAGATATATATATGTATAGATGGGTTCAACCAAAATTTTAAAAAAAATTCTAGTACTTTTTTAGGAAAAACGAGTAGTGGACGTTTCATTAATTCATGATCCACGACCAGTGATCATGGAAGATAAGTTAAACTACTTGAAAGAATGAACATAAATAGACGGAATCATCTGAGTGAGACTCTCGACAATTTCATCAAATATAACACAAAAAATTACAGCAAATGGTCTATGCAAATTCTTGCAATTTTAGTTCATCTTATATCGCATCTTTTCCAATTTGTTTTGTAAATATGTTGTTTTTAATTCATAACATCAAAATTAAATTTGTTGTCGTTCATGAATTTCTTTGTAATTTTCATTAGTTTTCTTCTATTGAATTTCTAGTTTTTGTGGCTTAACGAGGGAGATAGAACTAACAAACGATTCGGGGCTCACGTCGCTTGAATGTAGAAATCAGATTATCTTGGCACGATTTCGTGCATTCTATCTTACTATTATATTATCTTAATCACAACAGCTTTTTACTCTTAATTTATCTCATATCTGTACATTTTCAAGGCAAAAAATCATTCTTAATAATGCTCATATTAATTAAAAATAAGAATCATCTACTTAGAAGTTTGAACGGAAATTTATAAAAGAAAAATAGATAGTAGAAATGGTTTGTATAAAATTATTCATTGTCTTGGCCGAGAACTCCTTATGCGCATGGACTCTACATATTGCTGCCTAGGACTCTAGCCGTCGCCCAAACTCCTGAACCAGCCTCTCAAACACTCACCTAAGACCCTAAAGTCACGCCTTAGCCCAGCCTGAAGTCCCCAGACTGAGCCACTTAGCCCTGTGCAAGCCCTGAACCTGCGCGTCCCTCTTAGCATCTCTCGGGTAGGAGTCCTTGTTGGCAAGGACTCCTCTCAGCCCACTTAGCTCGAGTCCTAGCATTGTTAGGACTCTTCTCTTGACTCACCCATGGCCCTGGATAGCCCCTGGTCCCAGCCGAACCCAGCCAAGCCCCAAGACATGAAAACCGAACCCACAAGATCACCATGACAGCAACTTGCTTCCAGCTGGTGTTCTTGATCATGTGTGGTGTTTTGAATGATTTCTAAGACTCTAAATTCGTCTAAAACCTTGCTTGATCATATATCTTAATCATGGCAGCCCTCTTAAACACATACACACATGAATTTGAAGATCAAAAACACAAGTTTGGAACACCTATGCACGAAGTTACGAAAATAAAGTTTGTGTGTCATGTTGTTCCTTCAAAAATACGTTTAGGTGATTAATATGGTGTGATAGATGTTGAAGGGAAGAAATATGCGTGCCTTTGCGATTTAAACGCACGACTATACGATGACGATGCGAGGAACTTTGACGTAGGAGCCTAGGTTGAATTTTTTTCTTCAAAACCTCACAACTTTCCTTCACTTCTTTGTGTGGTGTGAGCCGTGAATAGGTGAGGAGAATTTCTGAAAGTGGCGTGCCTTTTCTAAGGGTTTGAGGTGAGTTTTCATATTAAATAGTAATTTAAATCCTTAATTAAGCTTAGGCCTAATAAACATACCAATTGGGCCCATTAGTTCTTGAGTAGAATTTAATAAAATATTATCAAAGTCTTTGTTTAAATAAATTTGTGAATTTATTAGCCGGGTTACCAAAACGTTCGCATTTTTATTGAAAAACCAACACCGATAAATTTTACGTCCCGGCGTATAAAATCACCTCAAAACCCTTTATTTTCAAAAATATGAAAAATCATCAACCATATTTTAAACCATTAAAATAGTTATTTAATAAAAACATTTTATGTTTTTCAGCTCTCGGTCTCCGTTCCTCGATCTTAACTTGAATATTTTTTAAAAATACAATTTTATGCGTGATGATAATAAAGTCATATTTAACATATAAGCATACATGCCACATAATCAATTAACAATTAAAATCAGTTAATTACTCTTTTTTTTTTTTTTCTGTTTTCTAGATTCGCATGCAGTTGGATTACGCCTTCTTAATTTTGGACCTTATAATTCCTCCCCCTTAAATAGAATTTTGTCCTCAAAATTAGAGCTTACCGAATAATTCTGGATAGCGACCCTTCAAGTCTCTCTCGGTTTCCCAAGTAGCTTCTTCTTTCGAGTGATTCAGCCACTTGACCTTGACCATTGGAATGACTTTGTTTCGCAATCTTCTTTCTTGCTTTGCTAAGATCTTGACAGGTCTTTCTTCATACGTCATATTTGAAGTTAATTGAAGAGGTTCATAATTTAGTACATGTGACGGATTCGACATGTACTTCCGCAGCATCGAAATATGGAACACGTTGTGAACTACAGAAAGTGTTGGTGGCAATGCCACTCTATAAGCTAGTGTCCCAATCCTCTCCAAAATCTCAAACGAACCTATAAATCTTGGACTAAGTTTGTCTTTCTTGCCAAAAAGCATAACACCCTTCATAGGTGCTATTTTCACAAATACATGATCTCTCACTGCAAACTTTAAGTCCCTTCGTCTTTTGTCTGCATAACTCTTTTTTCGGCTTTGTGCAGTCTTTATTCTATTGCGAATTTTGACTATAAGCTCAGCGGTCTCTTCAATCACATCCGGACCAATATCTTTTCTTTCCCCAACCTCGTCCCAATGAATAGGAGATCTACATTTCCTTCTATAAAATGCCTCAAAAAGAGTCATCTCGATTGATGATTGGAAACTATTATTGTAGGTGAACTCCACTAGAGGTAACTTTGACTCTCAACTGCCTTGGAAGTCAATGACACATGGTCGCAGTAGATCTTCCAAAATTAATATAACTCTTTCTGACTGACCATCGGTTTGAGGATGGAACGCTGTACTGAACAATAATTTGGTCCCCATCGCTGCATGCAGACTTTTCCAAAAAGATGACGTAAATCTCGGATCTCTGTCAGAAACAATAGACACTGGAATCCCATGCAGACGAACTATCTCCCGAATATATAACTCTGCATACTGAATCATGGTGAATGTCGTCTTAATAGGTAGAAAATGCGCTGATTTCGTAAGACGATCAACCATCACCCATATATCATTGAATCCTTTAACTGTCTTTGGCAATCCCACAACAAAGTCCATGGTGACATTTTCCCATTTCCACTCGGGAATAGGGAGTGGCTTCAATTTCCCCGCTGGTCTTTGATGCTCTGCTTTAACTTGCTGGCAAGTCAGACACTCGGATACAAATCTCATAATGTCCCTCTTAATGCCTGGCCACCAATATAACAACTGCAAATCTTTGTACATCTTCGTATTTCCTGGATGGATGGAGTAGGGTGAGTCATGAGCTTCTTTCATTATAAGATCTCTCAAAGAATCGTCACTGGGAACCCATAACCGATCTCGATAGCGAACTATACCATCCACCTCTGAATATAATTTCCGACACTTGACTTCACCTCTAGCTCTCCACTTTTGCAACTTCTCATCAGTGGACTGCCCATAACGAATTCTATCTCTCAAAGTCGACTGTACTGATAATGTGGCAAGGTTAGGGGCCTCGCCCCTAGCATACAATGTAAGCTCAAACCGCTTTATCTCAGACTGCAACGGTATTTAGAGTGATAGATGAGTGATAACTGCTGCTTTTCTACTCAACGCGTTTGCCACCACATATGGTTTTCTCGGATGGTAGCTAATGTCACAATCATAATCCTTTACTAGCTCAAGCCATCTGCGTTGTCTCATATTCAGTTCCTTTTGGGTGAAGAAGTATTTCAGACTTTTGTGATCGGTGAATATTTTGCACTTCTCCCCATAAAGGTAGTGTCTCCAAATTTTCAGTGCAAAAACAACTGCTGCAAGCTCTAGATCATGAGTAGGGTAGTTTTTCTCGTGAATTTTCAACTGTCCCGACGCATAAGCTATAACTCGGTCATTTTTCATCAGAACTACGCCCAAATCAAGTTTAGAAGCGTCGGTATAAAGAACATACTCCCATTGCCCTGATGACATAGATAAAACTGGCGCTGATATCAAGGCTTGCTTCAACTTGTCAAAACTGTCCTGACACTCGGGCCCCCAAACAATCTTTGCATTCTTCTTGGTCAAGGCGGTCATAGGTACCGCTATAGATGAGAACCCCTGAATAAACTTGCGATAATAGCCAGCTAATCCCAATAAAATGCGAATCTCGGTAACATTTTTTTGGTACTGGCCATTCTTTCACTGCTTCCACTTTACTCGGGTCAACTTTCATGCCATCACTAGAAATGATGTGGCCTAAGAACGCCACTCTATCAAGCCAAAACTCGCACTTGCTGAACTTTGCATATAGCTTCCTGTCTTGCAGTACCTGCAGTGCGATCCTCAAGTGACGGCTATGCTCCTCTCTGCTCTTGGAATAGATCAATATATCATCAATGAAGACAAAAATAAACTGATCCAGATACGGCTGAAATACGCGATTCATGAGATCCATGAAGATCGCTGGCGATTGGTCAACCCAAATGGAATGACCATAAACTTATAGTGCCCATATCTCGTGCGAAATGTTGTCTTGTGGACATCTGACTCTTTTACTTTCAATTGGTGGTATCCAGATCGCAGATCGATCTTAGAAAATATCGATGCTCCTTGCAACTGATCAAATAAATCTTAAATTCTTGGCAATGGATACTTATTCTTGATAGTGACCCTATTAAGCTCTCGATAATCGATGCAAAGACGCATACTACCATCTTTCTTTTTCACAAATAACACCGGTGCGCCCCATGGAGAATAACTAGGGCGAATGAAACCCTTGTCTAGTAATTCTTGGTTTTGATCTTTCAATTCTTTCATTTCAGCGGGTGCTAGACGATAAGGTGCTTTAAATATAGGAACAGTGCCCGACATTAGATCAATAGAGAATTTCACTTCACGATCGGGTGGAATACCAGAAACGTCCTCGGGAAAGACGCTAGGAAAATCTCTGACAATATCAACATCTTCTAACTTCTGACTGATAGATGCATGTGTGGTGGTGACACATGCTAGAAAAGCTTGGCATCCACGTCTAATAAGCTTCCTCGCACACAGACAAGAGATAATGTGTGGCATTTGCCTGTTTCTCGCCGTCTCAAAGACAAAAGGTTTACCACTAGGCGGTCGAATAGACACTGATCGCTGACTGAAATCAATCGAAGCTCCATTTACAGATAGCCAATCCATTCCAAGTATAATATCAAATTCAGGCATATGAAGCACAATAAGATCTTCCCGCACAACATCTTTGAATAAACGAAGCTCCAGATTCTTGACAATCTTTGACGTGAGCATTTGATCACCGGATGGAATAGAAATTTTGAAACTCAAACCCATATCTTGAGAAGTAATATTTAGTCTTTTGATGTAGGTTTCAGATATGAAGGAATGTGTAGATCCTGAATCTAACAATGCATAGGTAGCTACACCTAGAATGATGATCCTCCCTGCGGCGAAAGATGTCTTTTAAGTCTTTTCGTGATGAAGCTTAAGGATTTACTATCATTATTTCCCAAAACTATATGTAGTTTGTGTGTTGAACTTAAGCATTTTTTTTTGAAAAAAATGCGTTTTAGCCCTCCCATTTTTTTTGAAATTGCACATTAGTCCACAAAATTTTGGATATTTTCATTATGGTCCTTAAATTTTGAAATTTTTTATTTTAGTCCCTTAAGGTTTGGAAAGTTAAAATCATGGTCCTTATGAATTCGGTAATTGCATTAAAGCCCCTCATCCTATTGCTAATTGCGCTTTGGTCTCTTAATTATCGAAAATTACATTTTAGACACCATATTTTCGAAAATTGTTTCTTTAACCCATAAATTTTGGAAACCCTATAATTCTGTTAGTTATGATTTTATCTAAATTTTGGCCCTCAACTTTTTATTTGGAATTAAGTAATCCTTTACATAAAATAAGGCACAAAATTAATATAATTTTCCATAGTTCCTAAAATCATAACTTAAATCCAACTAAGTAGAGCATGCAACCTAAATTCTGCTAGGTTAAATCCTGTTCCAAAATCATTTCTAATAACAAATTCAACATTTCATGCAATAATAAGCAATATAAAAATGTTAAATGACTAGGTTACCCGTGATGAGTGTAGTGTCTGCCTCTTCCTCAGCTTCTTTGGCATTCATAATGTAAGCTCGTGCCGTAGTAGCTGCTTTCCCCTTTGGGCAATCAATAGCCTTGTGTCCAGCGTCCTTGCAGTAGAAACATTTAAAGGATCCCCATTCGCACTTGCCAAGATGCAGACGGTTGCACTCCTTGCATGGTTGCCTTTCAGCAGGCTTTGGTGCTCCAGGATTCTGTGGCTTTTGTGGTGCTTGTTTCTTGACTTGACCTTGGGGCTTTTTAGGCCCTTGAGGTTTAGGAGTTCCTGTATAAGGCTTTTTATTTGGTTGACTTTTGTTCTGATACTGTTGCCTCTTGCGCTGTAACTCAAACTCGATGTCCTTCAAGGATTGCTCAGACTGGTATGCTTAAGTAACTGCCGTAGCATAGTCCAAAGGACGCATCATCATAACATTATTTCATATAGTAGGTCGTAGACCATCCATGAAGTGTCTATGATTTTCTTTGGCATCCCTGGAAATAAGGGGTACAAAGTGACAACCCCTATCGAACTTCTTCACAAATTCAGCAACAGTAGCGTCTCCCTGACGGAGAGTCATAAATTCCCTCTTTAAACGGCTTCTCACATCAACAGTAAAATATTTCCCGTAGAACATTGTCTTGAATTGAGCCCAAGTGATAGTAGCGAGATTAACACCGTGCTTGGCTCCTTCCCACCATAAGGAAGCGTCGTCCCTAAATAGATAAGTAGTACACCTCACTCAATCCGCATCCCCCATATCCAGATAACGGAAGTGTACCTCAAGTGAACGGATCCAACTCTCAGCAGCAAAGGGGTCGGTGGTTCCAGAAAACATCTTCGGCCCTAGCCTCCGGAACTGATCATAAACGTCATGCTGTGGCCTAGGTGCCTGTTGCATTTGCTGCAACTGCTGCTCGAAAAGACGAGCCATCCCCTCTAAAGCGCGAGTAGCAGCATCTCCTGGTGGTGGTGGTGGAGGTGTATTTCCTTGATGATTCACACTGTTTTCTGCTTGGTTCTCAATAACGGGAGCACCTTTAGGAGGCATTTTATCTGAATATTTTCCAGATTCTAACGTAACCAACACGCATTTAAATCTAAGTTCTCTAATCATGTCACATATCCTAACTCATTTTAGCAATTTAAGCATGCAAAGCATAAATACTCAAAAAACTAATAAACATATAGCGTAAACATAACATTCATATTGTCATGCATGTAACAATATATTAAATCATATAAAGCATGTAAAACTTACAACTTGAGGCTTGACGACTGATCTTCCCGATGCTGATGGTGGCACAACCCTTTACAGGACCTTTGCTCTGATACCAACTGAAACGTCTGCCCTTTTTATTGCTTAAAAAAGTACTAGAAATTTTTTTTTTTGCCCAAATTTTCGGCCATATACATTTACCACAAAAATATATTTTTATAAAATATTTTACCCCTTAAAATAAAACATCAACTAACTAGTATTTTAAAAATCAAGTGAAATAATCATAAAAATGATATCGTCGCTTGTTTCACCAAACCTAAAAAGCAATAAATTTGAAAAGTATAGCCCATACTAAACTTCTCAAAAACCTCTCAAAAGCATAAATAAATAATCTTAAAATCTTTAACGTAAATCATGAATCATAAATCTTAAATGCGGAAAAATAGAAGCGCTGGTCCTCGGGTTGTGTGCGCCTTCAGTCCAGTCAAATCATCCGTCAAGCCCTCCCTCAACCTCACCTGCATCCATCACACCTAGTGAGTCTACAAGCTCAACACACCATAATCTTTGTAACAAATAATACGTATAAAACCACATGCAACAGTGAAAATTCTTTTACGTAAAAATAACATTTCATGACATGCAAACATAAACTTTAACTTTCCCTTTTTCCTCAACGTGACATAAAACATTTTTCATGATCATAAACATTATTCCTTTTTCTTTTTCCTTTTTCTTTGTTGAATTCAGATATTAAATTGTGACTTTCCTCAAACCTCAAAAAGTCGATGGATCCATCTACATGAAACCGCAGTACTGGGCTGCGGGAGACACCAGCAACACTCTCACCGGTCAACTGGGCCCTGGCCTATCCTCTTTCGAATAGAAATACGATCGTCGGGGTTCCATCTGGGGCCTTTTCCCATAAATGGGCTCCTTCTGGGCCCTTTTTCCCTCACGATATTCTCATTCTTACCGTTACCTCATAACTGTTATCTCATATTCGGAATGATGGAAATACGATTGTCGGACTCCCACTGGGACCGTCACCCTCACGATACCTCCAACATTATCGAATTAGTCACAATTACTTCACTTCCTTCAATGTTTTACATTAACATTACTTTATAAAAATCATGCATAACATATAATTTTGTTTTTGAAACCAAACATGCAACATGTCTTTTAAATGTCTTCCTTAATTCATAAAAATCCCATAGGCATTTAAAAATCATAATTCCATCATGAACATTTCATAACTTTTAAAATTAATCATAATAGCATAAAAAATAGCATTTAGATCACTGCCATGATGTTTACTAAATTCCAGGTGTAAAAAGACCGTTTTACCCCTGAACGTCACATTTTTTGTTTTTGAATTTTTCTTTATTTCTTTAACTCTAACATGTCCCAAATAATTATTTAAGCTTAAATTAAAATTCTCATAATTTTATTTTGCTTAAAAACTAGGCTTTTTAATTAATTCGTAATTAGACGTTTTGAAGGCGTTTTAATTCAAAAAAAATTCCAAACTTTTATAAAAAATTCCTTAATTTGAAATTTAGCCTTTTTATATTCTTTTAGCCCTCGTGAACCATGACTCGACCCCCGTGAGTCATGTTTCGAAATATTTTCCTAAAAGAAAGCCCTCACTCATGCCCTAGACCACACATGAGCCAACTCCCGGTTCGTCAAGCCACCTTGAGCCAACCCCTTCCCAGCCCCCTTAGGGACCTACTAGACTCATGCTAACCCATAGGACTCGAACCCAGCCCCAAAACCGAACCCAACATCTGAGCCTTGTCTTGGCCGAGAACTCCTTATGCGCATGGACTCTACCTATTGGTGCCTAGGACTCTAGCCGTCACCCCAACTCCTGAACCAGCCTCCCAAGCACTCACCTAGGACCTTAAAGTCACGCCTTAGCCCAGCCTGAAGTCCCCAGACCGAGCCACTTAGCCCTGCGCAAGCCCTGAACTTGCGCGTCCCTCTTAGCATCTCTCGGGTAGAAATCCTTGTTGGCAAGGACTCCTCCCGGCCCACTTAGCTCGAGTCGTAGCATGGTTAGGACTCTTCTCTTGACTCACCCACGGCCCTGGATAGCCCCTGGTCCCTGCCGAACCCAGCCAAGCCCCAAGACATGAAAATCGAACCCACAAGATCACCATGACAGCAACTTGCTTCCAGCTGGTGTTCTTGATCGTGTGTGGTGTTTTGAATGATTTCTAAGACTCTAAATTCGTGTAAAACCTTGCTTGATCATATCCTAATCATGGCAGACCTCTTAAACACATACACACATGAATTTGAAGATCAAAAACACAAGTTTGGAACACCTATGCACAAAGTTACGAAAACAAAGTTTGTGTGTCATGTTGTTCCTTCAAAAATACGTATAGGTGATTAATATGGTGTGATAGATGTTGAAGGGAAGAAATATACGTGCTTTTGCGTTTTAAACGCACGACTATATGTTGATGATGCGAGGATTGACGTAAGAGCCTAGGTTGAATTTTTTTCTTCAAAACCTCACAACTTTCCTTCACTTCTTCGTGTGGTGTGAGCCGTGAATAGGTGAGGAGAATTTTTGAAAGTAGCGTGCCTTTTTTAAGGGTTTGAGGTGAGTTTTCATATTAAATAGTAATTTAAATCCTTAATTAAGCTTAGGCCTAATAAGCATACCAATTGGGCCCATTAGTGCTTGAGTAGAATTTAATAAAATATTATCAAAGTCTTTGTTTAAATAAATTTGTGAATTTATTAGCCGGGTTGCCAAAACGTTCGCATTTTTATTGAAAAACCAACACCGATAAATTTTACGTCCCGGCGTATAAAATCACCTCAAAACCCTTTATTTTCAAAAATATGAAAAATCATCAACCATATTTTAAACCATTAAAATAATTATTTAATAAAACATTTTATGTTTTTCAACCCTTGGTCTCCGTTGCTCGATCTTAACTTGAATATTTTTTAAAAATACAATTTTATGCGTGATGATAATAAAGTCATATTTAACATATAAGCATACATGTCACATATTCAATTAACAATTAAAATCAGTTAATTACTTTTTTTTATGTTTTTTAAATTCGCATGCCGTTGGATTACGCCTTCTTAATTTTAGATCTTACAAATACACATCTCGGTGAAGTCTCTGTGTGTGTCGAAAAACAGGACCAGGTACAGCCGTTCCCTTGCTTTATCATGTGCTCCATATCTGCTCTCAAATGAACCATGGCGAAGGTGATAACTCTGCTTTCTTGAACAGCCGCATATGTTTTCTTTCAGGGAACACTTTCTTACCCTCCTTAGTTATCAGTTATCCTTTTTTTCTCTTATTCATTTGTTACCATTCTCATCCAGCATTTTTGTTTATCCACGGTTAGTATCTTTTTGTCGTAATTTATCATTCTCTTTGATTCTTGAGTGCAATGCGTGTCTGACTAAGTAAGGGAGTAGAATTTCTTTGTAATTAGCCAAAATTTTATTCTGTAATTCGTTTTATTTCATCAAGGGCTCAGTCTGAGGGCCGAAGCTAAAATTTTTGAAGGGGACATGGTTTTCCCACTCCCCATTGTGTCATCTCTTCGTATGCCCCCGCCTTTGGATATTGAAGAAAGGTGTGGCTTGAGAAGTTCGTCCAAGTCCATAATAGAGACTCTCACAACGGAACTCGTTCATAAATTCAAGTCCCCTTTTGAGCTCAAGCAATTGCATTCCCTTGCCATCACAACCGGCACTCCTCTCTCGGTCTTCCCACTTTCTCGTGTAGCCTCGGTTTGCGCTCTTACCCCTAGTTTTCCATATGCTCAACAAATCTTTGAGCAAGTTGAAGAGACTGAAACTTTCTTCTGGAATTGTTGCTTAAGAGATTTTGCTAAAAGCGATGCTCCATTTGATACTATTTTACTGTTTTACCAGTTGCGAAGGCACAATGTGTGCCCTGATAGTTTCACTTTCTCTTATGTTCTCAAGGCATGTGTGCAATTACTAGATAATTTCCATGGCAGAACCATCCATGCATTTATCGAAAAACTTGGGCTTCAGTCTAACATAGTCTTGCAAAACAAAATTGTTCATTTATATGCATCTTGTGGGGATGTTAGCCATGCCGTGCTATTGTTTCATAAGATGCTGCAGCGAGATGTTGTATCTTGGAATACTATGGTCACACAACTGGTGAAGAGGGGTGATGTGGATTCTGCATACGAGCTTTTTAAGCAAATGCCTGTGAAAAATGTGAGGTCTTGGACTGCTATGATATCAGGGTTCGTTCAGTGTGGGAAACCTAAGGAAGCTATCAATATGTTCACAAAGATGGAAGAAGAAGGCGTGAAGGCGAATGAGGTGACTGTGGTGGCTGTTTTAGCGGCCTGTGCTGACCTGGGAGCACTCGATCTTGGGAGTAGGATTCATGAGCATTCAAATAAGAGCAGGTTTCAGAGAAATATCCATATCTGTAACACTTTGATCGATATGTATATGAAATGTGGATGTTTAAAAGATGCACATGAAGTTTTTGGAAGTATAAAAGAGCCAACTGTCATCTCTTGGTCAGCCATGATCCAGGGGCTAGCGATTCATGGACAAGCTGAGCAAGCATTAGAATTTTTCTCCAAAATGGTTCAAACAGGTGTGAGGCCTAATGGGGTCACCTTCGTTGGGCTCTTACACGCTTGTAGTCATATAGGATTGATAAATGAGGGACGTGCATATTTTTGTAGCATGACTCGAGATTATGGAATCATCCCCTCTATCGAACACTATGGTTGCATGGTTGACCTATTAAGCCGAGCCGGGCTGCTGCAAGAGGCTCGCGAGTTGATAAAAAAGATGCCTATACGGCCAAATTCGGCTGTGTGGGGCGCAGTTCTTGGTGGGTGTAAAGTTCACAAGAACATTGAAATGGCTGAAGTCGCCATAGAACACTTGCTTGAATTGGATCCTTACAACGATGGTTATTATGTGGTTCTGGCTAACATATATGCAGAAGCAAAGAGGTGGGAAGATGTTGCAAGGGTGCGAAAATTGATGACGAGTAGGGGGTTGAGGAAGACACTAGGCTGTAGTTGGGTCAATGTTAATGGGGTGGTTCATGAGTTTGTGGCTGGGGACGAGTCCCATCCTCAGTCTCAGGAGATTTTTGCAGTGTGGGACAAGTTACTTATCAGTATGAGGTTGAATGGTTACGTGCCAAATACCACGGTGGTTCTTCTTGACATGGAGGAAAGGGAAAAGGAGAAGTTTTTGTTTAGTCATAGTGAGAAACTGGCCCTTGTTTTCGGGCTTATTAATATGAAACCTGGAGAAACAATAAGAATTTTTAAGAATCTTCGTGTATGTGAAGATTGTCATACTGCTTTGAAACTGATATCTGGGATTGTACATAGGGAAGTAGTTGTTCGTGATAGGAATAGATTTCATTGTTTTAAAGATGGCTCTTGTTCTTGCGGAGATTATTGGTAGTTACCCTGATTTGGGGGTTATTGGGGAAAAATATTGAACTTGCTAGATCTAGCTTTTCATCGTGTTCTATTAAGATTCCACTGCATTAGGCTCGTTTTAAGCTTTATCAATGTATCTGAAACAGGACAGAATAATATCAGAGCAAATTACACACAAAAAAATTTGTAAGACAATCTCATAAGTCAATTATTTGTGTCCCTCATAAAAAAAATACTACTTTTTATGTTTATTTGTGAGACGGTCTCACAACATACACAACCTATTAAATTACAAAGTTTCTATCAAAAAAGTGCAGTCGAATGTAAACTAGATAGTCTCTATGATAAGTTGTACTTCTCAATAGTTGATTAATTGTACCATGATCGAGCAAGTCCAAGGTACTGTATATGAAAATGGTCTATAAACAAACCATTTATTCTCAAGTATCGATACGAGCTTTAACTTCATGTTTCAACCTAATGATACTCTCCCTAGCGGCCCATTTCGGATTTGGGGCCAACATGTTGCATTACATACAATATTATAGTTCGAAAACATCCCTTCCTTTTACTATTTTCTATGGCACCAAAACTAGAATTAATTCATTGAGATATGTGATATCTTCAATCTTGTTGTTCCAATAATGCCGACATCTCAACCAGTTCTAGTCTTCGTCACTGGCATCCATATCCTGCCAAATTGTTGGAACCATGGAAGCAGCATTTGATAACTTCACTTTATATTTGAAGAATCATATCCAAGTTAGAAGATGGGAACAAAGATGTTGAATGAGTGAAGGAGAGATGGCAATGATGTATAGCAAACTATGTTCAGAGAAATCAAAGCACTTCTGGTCATGGACAGCTAGAGCAAGCTTATTCCAGACGCAACCATGAAAGCAGCATTTGACTGTCAACAACCTACAGATTCCATGAATTTAATGGCCAACAACAAAAAATTATAAAAGAAGTTCAAATTGGGCACCAACAAGTTGTATTAGCCAAAAAATGTAACAAAAGGCAAAAGGCTTCAGCCCAAATTACATCAGGGTTCAAGCAGTTTTCATATTATGTCTAATCTGGCCATTTATGGTTCTCAATTGCTAGCTTAGCTTACACAAACTGGGGCTACCTTCTTAAAAATGTAGTAGAGTCATTTGAACAAGAGAAAAGCGACTAGTTTTAGACAAATCCTGAGATTTTGCAGTTTGCTTCTTCTGCTCCAAAGCTGTATCATGTTTCACAGCATCATCACTGACTCACTGTCGACATCAAACGCTACTGAACTGGAACTTTCATTCTGCGCATCCATGTATTTAAGGAACTCAGGTTTCAGAAGGTGAAAAGAAATATTGTATAATGGCTGATAAAAGAAACTCCCAGAGATTTGTATCAGTTACAAACAGAGAAGTTTGAGAGAGATAATTTCTTTGCACTTCGACATCCTTCTCTTCATCTTCATCAGAGGTTTCATCTCCATTTGTGTAACAACCCAATTCTAAGAGTATAACTATTATTAATAATAAATTTAAATCATATAATAATAGNTATATATAGCTTGCTTCTTCTAATAGATATACATGAAAGGTATCAATGAGTTTAGACACTTGACATCCTCTCCTCATTTAATTTTGTCTATAAATAGACCCTCATACCATCAGAAAAAAGATAAAATTTGTGCAGAAAAAAAATCAGTAAAAAAAAAGGAGAAAAAAATGAGGAGAAAATGCCAAAAAATTCTTGAAAAATAGTAAACAGTGGCGAAAAATTATGAAAAAATACCTAAACTTTCTATCACACCCAGAAACAAGTTGGTGCAGGAGGTGTAGCAAAATGTTTCACGGATTACCGTGAAAAAATCTAAAAACCGTGAGAATCTACAAAAGTATATTTCCAGAAATAACATTTTTAGATTGCATGTTCATGCATTTGAAACTCTTGAATAACGCTTTATTCAGGGCGGTTATAACATAAATGTTGTTATTTATTAAGTAGAATCCACACATGTTAGTAAATTGGTCGGAAAGTCACCGGAAGCGGTTATTTTTCGATAGAGAGTGGATAGTGTTTTATAGCACTCACAACAGTATTCAGATCCAGTCGGTAATTTCAAGGTAGGAGAGACCAGCGCTGCATCAGGTCGTAGGAAAACTCGCATGTCCATTCCACTAGAGGTGGGGCAGCTCAGTATCACCCCTGTGACATGCCATTTTCCTGCTCAGATATCTTCATTTGATCTCGTGACCAGCGTGTTCGAGGATATCTGTACCGATTGGGTTGGGTTAAAGCAGAGCAGGATGTGGGAGGGGAAATGCTACCAGGCGGTGACATAGCAATACCAGTTACCACCTCAGTTGCACCAACACAAGAAGTACCATTAGTTATGACTGGAACCCATGTTAGTGAAGAGTCAGACCCATCAGAACATACCTCATCAGAAGAAGGGAAGATAGAGTTTGCTACATCAGCCAGATGTTATGCCTGTCGACCCAGAATAGTCATGTTGTCTGATAATGAAGACTAGGATGTGCACCACCATATTTCACATAGGGTTAATCTCACCTAGTATCGTAGAGTCGTCCTTTTTGGTTGTCTGATGAACTTTTTGCTAATATCATCGTTTTTTTGTTGTTTTTTTATTTAATGATGTATATACTAACGATTACTTTGGCTCATGTAAATGAAAAAAAATGTAGAACGATCTTATTGATGCTTATTAATGAAATATGACATTTTGAATAAAATCCTAATAGTTATTCTATCTTTCATCTATTATGTCTATGTGTTAGGATGACAACATCACACAATTCTCATACAAGGCAAAACGTGAATAATGGAAATCAGGAAGAAATGCATAATTTCTCACGAAATACGGAGCAATAAGAAGAGCAACCACCACAAGGAGTACCAAATGGAAATATGTTTGATATTTTGCTACAATTTGTACACTTTTGTCAACAAGTGCCACCTATAGATGTCGAGAGAGGTGAGCAAGCTATGGAAAGGGCATTGGAGCGATTATTGAAGTTTCATCCACCAAAATTTCATGGAACCCCAGATGCTCAACAGGCCAAAGAATGGTTACTTAAACTGGAGAAAATTTTTGGAGTTCTTGATTATCCGGACGAACAACGAGTCAGTTTTTTTGTATATCAAATTGAAGATGCTACTCATCATTGGTGGAGAGTTATAGACCATCAATTGCAATGAGACCGAATGCCCAGAACCTAGGCCAACTTCACCCGTGAATTCAAGAAGTATATCACTCAAGTAACACTCAATACTCGAGAACGGGAACTCATGGACTTAATACAGGGTAAAAGGAATGTAGGGGAATATGAGGCCGAGTTTCATCGACTGATTCACTATGCACCCCATTATGTGGATGATGAACCAAGAAAAAGCAAAAAGTATTTTCAAAGGCTAAATCTCGATATTCGTTTGGCTACCTTGTCAACTGAAACCACAGACTATGTGTTTGCTCCGACATCAAATCGTTAGTTAAGAGGGAACAAATATAGAAAAGGATATTTACTCCAAACTCGGATGAACGACACAACAATAGGCGAAATTTTGGAAAAGAAAAAAATGATGGATTGAACCGACAAATACATTCAAGGGAATTTGGAAATCATAATGAGAAGAAATGTGGTTTTTGTGGATTACATAATCATGAAAAAACTAGCTATTGGAGAAAGAACGAGAAATGTTTGATTTGTGGAAGCAAACAAGACCGCATTCAAGATTGTCCAAAGAAAACCCAGAGAGAAGCACCGCAAAAACCAAAAGTTCCAGCAAGAGCTTATGCTTTACTCGGAAACGAGGAAACTGATCCGACAGCAGTGGTGGAAGGTACGATTACTTTATTCTCGAAAATTGGGAAAGTCTATTTGACCCTAGAGCCACACATTCCTTTGTATCTCTTGTTTTTTACTATGATTTATCTTTACCAACAGAACGATTACCATATCATCTCGAGATCAGTTTACAAGTAGGAACTAAGGTAACCACAGATATCATTCACAAAAATTGTCCCCTAAAGTTTTGCACGTAGGAGTACTTAGCAGATTTAGTTGAACTACCTATACATGAATATGACATTATATTAGGCATGGATTGATTGTTTCCACATCAAGCCCAACTAAACTGTTATACCAAAGAAGCATCTCTTGTAAGTCACCCCATCTCAACTAGTTTTCCAAATACCGCCTCTATGGGGAATGTAGAAGTAATTTTTGTATCCAAAACTCGATCACTTCTCAAAAATCGGAGGAAAAAGTTTTTTGGTATACCTCATAAATAAACCAAACGATTAGTATAAGATCGCGGAAATTCCAGTTGTTCGGGAATTTCCTGAAATCTTTCCTGAAAAAATTATCTCTATGCCTCATGCCAGTGAATTTGAATTCGCCATTGAATTAATTCAAGAAGCTAAACAAAAAATCAAGAACTCCATACAAGGTGGCCCCAGCAGAGTTAAAAGAATTAAAGTTTTATAAGAATTGACTAAGAAGAATTACATCCGTTCAACTACCTCACCTTGGGGAGCTCCAATTTTATTTGTAAAAAAAAAAGGATGGTACACTTAGAATGTGTACTAACTACCGGGAATTAAACAATCTTACAGTAAAAAATAAGAATCCATTGCCTTGAATCGATGAACTATTTGACGCATTGCAATGATTCATGATATACTCAAAGATGGACCTTCGGCACGGATACTATCAACTAAGGATAAGAGAGAAAGACATTCCCAAGACAGCTTTCAACACCCGTTACGGGCACTATGAGTTTGTAGTAATGGCGTTCGGTCTGACTAATGCTCCTGCAGCTTTTATGGACATGATGCATCGAGTTTTTCAACCATTTTTATACAAGTTCTTCGTAATATTCATTAACGATATTCTGGTTTACTCTAAAAATGGGGAGGAACACTTACAACATTTACGAGTTGTCCTACAAACTTTAAAGGACAACTAATTATATGCTAAATTCAGTCAGTGTGAATTCTGGCTGGATAAGGTAACTTTTCTCGGACATGTTATATCGGGAAAAAGACTTGAAGTAGATCAAGTTAAGATCGAATCTATCACCAACTTGGAGCAACCCAAAAATGTCACGGAGGTACGAAGATTTCTCGGATTAGCCGGATATTATAGAAGATTTATCAGGAATTTTTCAAAAATAGCTGCACCAATCTCACACTTAAACCGCAAGGATCTTACATTCATTTGGAGCGAGGAATGTGAAAGAAACTTTCAAACATTAAAGAAATTTCTTAGCACTGCCCCATTCCTCGCAATACCTGATGGATTAGATGGGTTTGTAGTCCACACAGACGCTTCCAAAGCAGGTTTTGGGTGTGTGTTAATGCAAAAGGATGGGATCACTGCTTATGCGTCCAAAAAGTTAATAAACCATGAGTTTAGCTACCCCACACATGATTTGGAGCTGAGAACTATGTTAGAATTGAAAGGGATCGATTTTAGGTGTTCGAAATCGCAACGGAAGCACAAAAATGTTTTCTAAACATGAAAAACCGAAATTTTTGAGAAAAATTTGAACACCATTGTACTAGTGTGTAACATATACTAAACACCCTTGTCATACATAGGGTGTTAAGAAATATTACCTATCAACCTCTTGAGGTTGATGATGGCTCCAACTAAAGTGTAAACACTTTAGTTCTTGTATGGTAGACAATCTTCAAGCCTCCCTTTGAACACTCCTTGTTCAAAATCAAGCCCACCACTTGCAAGCTAGAACCTCCTTACACTTGCACTAGAAAATGTAAGGATTTTTCTTTGAGAAGTATTTTGTTATCAAAAACTTGAAGAACAAAATGAGAGAAGAATTTTTGGAGAGAAATTAGGTGGTATTTTCGGCCAAGAGGAGGAAAGAATGGGGAGTGAATGAGTTGCCTTGGTGCTTGAAAAAGTTGTCTCTACTTTTGCATGCCATGCAATATTTTAATCAAAAGTAATCCCCAACTCTTCACCTCCCTAGCATGCAAAATCTAGTGGTCTTGTAACATTTACAAAGGGCCCACGGACTTTTAATTTAATTGCCTCAAACATATTTGAGCCCAATTAGACTTTACTTGATTTTACTCAAGCCCACTAGTTAAATAATTATTTTCAATTGGGCTTTACAAGGCCCAATGTTATTTAATTAATTCAACACTTGAATTAATTTAATTATTTGGACTCTACTAGGCCTACTAGTGTTTAATTAATTCAACACTTGAATTAATTTAATTTAGTCCATAATAATGTTTATGAAAATCACAATTTTCAAATACATTATTCACTTGGCCTACTTTTAATTTAGGAACACATTCATAAATTAAAAATTACATTTCTCTCATAGAAGTCTTACTTCTATTTTTCTTTACGCTTATAAACTAATTTATAAGCCATTCAACACATTGAACTATTTTAACTTCTCAACGGGATCTAGAAAGCTAGCACTTGTGTGGCCCTCAATGGTTCATTGATACAACTAGCCGTGGGTTCACATCTCCATGTGATTCGGACTAAACATGTCCTTATATGAGCATACCCCAATTGCTCCATTCTTACTTATCAACTCCTTGATAA
>NC_133320.1:9969103-9983188 GCF_012295235.1 Primulina huaijiensis
GGTGTAGCGGGCGGAGTCCACTGCGAGAGAATCCCATTCTCCCTAAGATACTCTTGGAACTCGGCACTCAAGTACTCACCACCTCGATCCGATCGAAGTGTCTTGATGCTTCGTCCCAACTGCTTCTCTACTTCACTTCTGAATTCTTTGAACCTTTCAAAGGCTTCAGACTTGTATTTCATCAAATACACATACCCATACCTCGAAAATTCATCGGTAAAGGTGATGAAGTAGGCATGTCCATGCTTAGTGGTGATGCTAAGCGGACCGCACAAATCGGTATGGATCAAATCCAATAACACTTTGGCTCGCTCCATATGACCCTTAAAGGGAATTTTGGTCATCTTTCCTTTTAGACAGGATTCACAAGTCGTGAGAGCATTAATATCAGACATATCAAACATGCCAACTCCCACTAGCTTGTTCATGCTTCTTAGGAAAATATGTCCTAATCGAGCATACCATAATTGTGCCATATTAAGAGTATCTTGTTTGCGCTTGTTTGTTGTTGTTATCGCTTGGACATTGTTTAGTGGAATATCTTTCAATTTTAAGTTATAGAGATCGTTTTCAAGTTCTCCGGTACCAACTAAACATTCATTCTTGTAAATGTTGCAAACACCTTTGCTAAATAAACAAGAGAATCCATCTTTGTCCAACACAGAAATGGAAATAATGTTTTTCACCAAGTCTGGTACAAACAAAACATCTCTTAACATCAACTTAAAATCATTGTTCAAAATTAAAGAAACATCTCCAACAGCTGTGGCAGCAACTCTTGCCCCAATGCCCATCCTCAAGAAGGTCTCACCTTCCCTGAGCCTCCTATTTCTTCCCATCACCTGCAAATCATCACAGAGATGTGAGCCACAGCCGGTATCTAATACCCAAGAAGTAGAGTTAAACGAAATGTTTACTTCAATATAGAACGTACCTTTTCCAGAACCCTTCAGGGCAAGATATTCCCTGCAGTTACGCCTCCAATGTCCAGGCTTCTTGCAGTGATGACAGATGTCAACAGTCTTGTCAGCCTTTACTTGTGTGGCTGCCACAGCGGGACTCGGAGACTGCCTCTTCAAGGGCACGTTCTTTTTGGGACGTTGGAAAGAACGCTTCTTTCCCTTCCCATGTGGATCGGTCTTCGTACCAGATGAAGAACCCACATAAAGAATCGGCTTCTCTTTCTTGATAGTGGACTCAAAAGTCACAAGCATGTTCACCAACTCCTCAAGTGTCGGTTCCATCTTGTTCATGTTGAAGTTCACCACAAAAGGATCAAATGAGCTAGGCAACGACAGCAGCAACACATCCGTGGTCAACTCCGAAGGCAACATCAAATCCATGCCTACGAGTTTGTCCACGAGCCCAATCAACTTTAGGCCATGCTCATGGACCGAAGCCCCATCTCGCATGCATAAAGTGATGAGCTCCTTGACTGTGGCATGCCTCAGAGGCCGAGTCTGCTCACCAAAAAGCTCCTTGAGGTGCAAATGAATGTCAGCAGCATTCTTTGCATCCTCGAAACGCCTCTGCAGCTCATCGTTCATAGAAGTCTGCATATAACACTTCGCCTTCAAGTCATGGTCACACCATTCCTTGTAGGTCTGCAATTCCTCGGGAGTGCAGTCAGTCGGAGCCTCAGCAGGGGGCGACTCAGTTAGTGTATATGCAATCTTTTCCGAGTTTAGGACGATTTTCAGATTTCTTAGCCAAGTGAGATAGTTAGGTCCGGTTAACACATGTTTTTCGAGTATAGCGGATAGCGGGTTGCGAATCGAAGACATTGTCAAAGTTTTGTACTGAAAAGTAAAAAATATAAATGTTAATGACTATTTTAAAATATTTAATAAGATATAAAGTTTGGACTTTTACTTTATAAATTTTTTTGCTCCCAGTGTTTTGACATTTTCACTACCCTCTAGTGAAAACGGGAAACTCCTTTCCTCAGTAGGTACGTAAGGCCCAATTAGCGAATTATGATCCCGAATAATATCAGCCAATCACAATTCCTAAAAGGTAGTTTCCAATTGCATCTCCATGCAACCCTCTACGTAAACTTTTGTCTCACGTTTGATTAGGACCCAATAATATGACGTCGTTCATCTTTACGTGTCAAGCCTTACCCATCGATGTTGAACCTTAATGGACGGTCGCCATGAGTTCCCTCAATAATATGAGCCGAAATCATGGGAGTTCCACGTAGTTCACATCACCATGTCAATGGATGTCACAGCTTTCCGGCACCCAAGGCCCCCCCAATAATATGAGCCGAGCCCCGAGCACGGGTAGCGTTCATCATGCACCCATTGTCGATGGAAGACATGGAAATTATAAACAAATTTATAATTCCCCTTTTCGGGCTTGATATTAATTTTGAATCTTATTCAAAATGAGGGTTTTTAATTTTGAAAGGTCTCATCATTAATTTTATTTAAAAGCTCGCCATGTTTGATCGTATGTTTGCCGGATTCATGCAACTTTGTTATTATCATAATAATAACGCACATACTCATTATTTATAACATATCATGCATATATTATAAACAGTAAACAAAATAAGGATGATCAATCGCCCCAACACTAATGGCCCGTGTGAGCTAAACACGGGCCTAGGTTCAATCCTAGGGAAAATGCACGGGATGCAAATGCAACTATTACATTAGCTTCCAATATTTACATGTCTTCGATCTTCATAATCATCATGGCCACCATCTTCCAATCTTGATCATCCACTATACTAATATTTACAAATAAATATCCATGACAAATAGGGATACATCTCATGGGGGGTGGGAACGGGCCATAAACCAAGCCCACTTTATAAATTGATAATTATTACAATCATTCAACACAAAATATCCTAGCATACACCTAGCAAATTGGGCTTGGGCTTATGATCATCCTTCATGCATAATATCACATATCATACACCATCAATTAATTATCACAATAATTGATTGATTCAATATTATATATCTTGATCCAATCACTAACCGCCACGATTATAAACTAAATTAACAAAGTATAGAAACACCTTTGTCTACTTTCTAATTACTTTATTTATAACCGAATTTCTTGTAAATCACAATTTACTATAAATAATTAAAGTCCAACTTCAATTATTTATTTTATGAGAAAATGTTTGCAACTTTTGTAATTTTAAACTTAAGGGCCCAAAAACTTATTTTTCACCAAAAACATTTTGGCCCATTTAAAATTCACAAATATGTTAGCCATCCAATGGCCCAACAACTCAAGGCCCATGACACTTTGATATTTCAGAACACCTTTTGAAAACCCTAGTCGTCATCGCCGTCGCCGGATTCCGGCCAACCAAATTTTTTTTTTTTTTTTAATGGGGGGATTCGGGGCTGCCCTAGCTGCCCGAAATGGGCAGCCCGCGATTCTCGAAATGGGCAGAAACTTGCTGCCTGAAATTACCCCAAAAATGGCCTTGATTTTTGTTGCAAAAACTCACCTCATGCGGTTAGAAATCGATCTCAACATAATATCATGTATATGCTACACAAAAACTAGTACCCTTAGCTCATGATACCACTTGAAAGGGATCGATTTTAGGTATTCGAAATCACAACGGAAGCACAAAATTGTTTTCTAAACATGAAAAACCGAAATTTTTGAGAAAAATTTGAACACCATTGTACTAGTGTGTAACATATACTAAACACCTTTGTCATACATAGGGTGTTAAGAAATTTTACCTATCAACCTCTTGAGGTTGATGATGGCTGCAACTAAAGTGTAAACACTTTAGCTCTTGTATGGTAGACAATCTTCAAGCCTCACTTTGAACACTCCTTGTTCAAAATTAAGCCCACCACTTGCAAGCTAGAACCTCCTTACACTTGCACTAGAAAATGTAAGGATTTTTCTTTGAGAAGTATTTTGTTTTCAACAACTTGAAGAACAAAATGAGAGAAGAATTTTTGGAGAGAAATTAGGTGGTATTTTCGGCCAAGAGGAGGAAAGAATGGGGAGTGAATGAGTTGCATTGGTGCTTGAAAAATTTGTCTCTACTTTTGCATGCCATGCAATATTTTAATCAAAAGTAATCCCCAACTCTTCACCTCCATAGCCTGCAAAACCTAGTGGGCTTGTAACATTTACAAAGGGCCCATGGACTTTTAATTTAATTGTCTCAAACATATTTGAGCCCAATTAGACTTTACTTGATTTTACTCAAGCCCACTAGTTAAATAATAATTTCCAATTGGGCTCTACAAGGCCCAATGTTATTTAATTAATTCAACACTTGAATTAATTTAATTATTTGGACTCTACTAGGTCCACTAGTGTTTAATTAATTCAACACTTGAATTAATTTAATTTAGTCCATAATAATGTTTATGAAAATCACAATTTTCAAATACATTATTCACTTGGCCTACTTTTAATTTAGGAACACATTCATAAATTAAAAATTACATTTCTCTCATAGAAGTCTTACTTCTATTTTTCATTACGCTTATAAACTCATTTATAAGCCGTTCAACACATTGAACTATTTTACTTCTCAACGGGATCTAGAAAGCTAGTACTTGTGTGGCCCTCAATGGTTCATTGATACAACTAGCCGTGGGTTCACATCTCCATGTGATTCGGACTAAACATGTCCTTATATGAGCATACCCCAATTGCTCCATTCTTATTTATCAACTCCTTGATAATAAGAACGTCAGAACTCAAGTCTGATAGTACCCAACCAATCATGTTAAACGCCTAGCAGCATCGCTTACATGATTCCCTAGGTATCAAATGATAGTGCCTGCAAGAACCATTCAATTATGGTTAGCGTACAGTACGGTCCCTTCAACTCATATATCCCGACCGATTCGACAACCATTGGTTTATCGAGAGTTGTCAATGAATCGATACTATGTGTCATGTCGTAGTTGCATCGATGGTGTAATCTATGAAACCCCTTTCATAATTACCACCATACTCTGATCAGAGATTTCAAACTACATATACATGAAAAACACATAGGATATCCATACCCGTAGGTAAGCGGTGAATCCCCGACTACAATGCATCGACTCCTATATGTTTCGACAGAACACCCAACCTTGCCACCTGATGACCCCATGAGAGTCGGTAAACAAGTCAAAGTGTAATTCTAGCACATAGAGTCTCAATGTTGTCCCGGGTCATAAGGACTAATGGTGTACAACCATAAACTAGGACTTTTCCACTCGATAAGTGAGAACCACTTGGAAAGTCCTTTATGGAGGGTTGTTCAATGCACTCTACAAAGAGCACCTATCTGCATGCTCGGACATCACAATGTCCCCTACCAATGAAACATGGTACTCACATCGCAGATACTAGTCTCGAACTCGAGCTGCCTATATCCTTCTTAGTGGCGGCTGAATAGACTAGGAACCGTTTAGAATATACAGTATTACAAATATGAGTTTCATGATACTCATCATATGAGCATCTCATATTCTTTCTACTATTTGTATATTCAAGGGCTTTATCTATGCAGCTAGCATGGGTATACAGATAAAGAAGTGCCAAAATAATAATTTCAAATATTATTAAAATAAAGATCGTTTATACATAGAGTTTCATTGTGAACACTCGGCCAACACTTGGCTCGACGTGCACCTACTCTAACAAGGATGGGTTTGGGGGGTAAATCGTTGAGCTACAATAGCTCGATTCTTGAAATATTGAACATCGATGAATTAAATCGAGTTTGGTGTTCAAACCAAGCGGACACTACAAGAAAAATCAAGATCAACAACACACCTACGACAACGGTTTTTACTAAAACCGTTGTCGTATGCTTTTTGACAACGGTTTTAGTAAAAAACGTTGTCGTAGCTGTGTTTTTTAAATAAAAGACAACGGTTTTATAAAAACCGTTGTCTTTTAGGTGTCCTAAAACCGTCGCTATATATAGCGACATGTATGAGCTATATATAGCGACGGTATCATACATGTCGCTATATATAGCGACGGTATCATACCTGTCGCTATATTTAGCGACGGTTTTAAATAAATCCGTCGCATGTTTTTAATTAGAGACGGTTGTTATTAAACCGTCGATACTTTTAGCGACGGTGTTAGCACAACAGTCGCTAAAATGAGCGACGGTTTTGAAAACAGTGTCGCAAATTATAAATGTCCGACGGGTCATTGTTAAACCTTCGCTATTAGCGACCGGTTTTGGTACTCTTCTATAAATACCCGCTCATTTGGTCCATTTTAAAACACAAAACTTCACAACACTTAAAATTTTTCTTACATAATTTTAGTTTCGGTAATTTTAAAAAATTGTTCCAAATTTTTGAAACCCCCGCTTATTTATGTAAATTTTTTTGTTATATTTTTTGTTAAATTTTTAAGTTTTAGTTAAGATCTTAGTCTATTCAAATTAAAAGTTTTTTTAGAATGATTAAATTGTTAAAAGTAATTTTTTTTTTATTTTACTGAAAATATTAGTGACGGAAATCATGAACTAACCGTCACTAATTTGCATTACCTAATCGTCGCTAATGTTAGCGACGGTATTAAAAACCATCGCTAACTAGCGACGGTTTAACAACAATCCGTCGCGATATTTATTTGCGACTAGCGACGGTTTAACAACAATCCGTCGTGATATTTATTTGCGATGATTTGTTAAAAACCGCCGCAAATTGTAGCTTCAAATACGGATAAAAACCGTTGTCTTTGAGCTCACTCTTTAACCACAGGGTCTTTAACAACAGTTTTAAAAGTCCTACAACAACGGGGAAAAACCGTTGTGGTAGGCCTTTTTTCTTTAGTGGGAAGACACTCGAAATAATCTTTCGTAGAAACCGATTAAACATTTTGTAAAGCATTTAAAATATATGCAAGTTGAATGAGTAAAAATATTTTTGTTGAAGCATTTTATCAAACACTTGCTATGTAATATTTTGGTATTTGAAGAACACATAAAATGCTTCAACAATTGATGGGTCGAGTGCTCGGCACCTTAGGGGTGCTTCAACACAATAAATCAATGAGCTGCAATAGCTCGTATTCTAAGAATGTATACATCGGTGAATTAGATCAAGTTTGGTATTAGACCAAGCGGAATCGTCAACTGAACTGATTTCACTGATTCAGTTGAACTGGTCAGTTGGGCTCTTCATCAGTTGAACACTTCATCAGCTGGCCGGGTTTCTGCAGATCTTCTGCTGAACCACCTATCAACTGAATAATCAGTTGAACTGCTCTTGATACTTTAGTTGTACTGGTTCAGTTCGATCATTCAGTTGGCACTTTCAGTTTGCGTCTTGATAGCTTTAGTTTAGGCTCGGTAACTGATCAGTTCGATCAGTCACAACATCTGCACACTCGGTAAATCATTAGAAATAAAATAACAAGTTTTGTTAACATCAAAATCAAGATTGCGAACATGAAATGGTCCAACAACAATGCATCTTTATAACAATGGAAATTATATGTAAATGCAATAAACAAATAGACACGGATTTGTTTATGGATGTTCGGAGACTTCAAATGCTCCTACGTCACCCCTTCTTCCAATTGGGAAGGATTCACTAGAAGACTTTGATGTATACAACTCTTTGTACAAAATCATTCAGCTATAACTTACGCTACTGCCTAACTGAACTCCTAGCACTCAAGATTATAGGCAGTACCTCACAATCAGCATATTGTTTAATATCTCATATGCAAAGACTACATACGCAAGTTCATTGTCTTTGTGCAAGACTCACTAAACTAATCTTTGAAGTTCAACTCTCTTGTATATGCGTGAGTGATTGTGTGAGAGGAATTTATCAGTTACTGTGTACATCTCAAATGTATCCTCACACAAGGGCTTGTGCTCTCAACTAGCTGATTTCTTCATACTAACTGCCCATGCTTTGAATCATCTTCAAAAGCTCTTGTTTGATATTCAAGATGTTGTCTTTATAAGCCCCAACAATGATATATACGTTAGATACAAGAATATGACCGTTCGGAAAGTTTCTGTACTGTTTTTGAAATTACAACGGTCAAATTCGCCTTGCAGGACATTACTGGTCAACTCTGGTCAACTCAACTGGTCATTCAGTTCCACTAGTCAGCATCTAATTCAGTTCAGTTCAGTTGGTCAGCTGCTGATTCAGTTCAGTTTAGCTAGTTCAGTTGGTCTGTTTCATTTTAACTGGTGTTCAGCTGGTTCAGTTCAACTGGTTTTCAACTTATGGTTCAGTTCATTTCA
Source organism: Primulina huaijiensis (assembly GCF_012295235.1). Classification (NCBI taxonomy): domain Eukaryota; kingdom Viridiplantae; phylum Streptophyta; class Magnoliopsida; order Lamiales; family Gesneriaceae; genus Primulina; species Primulina huaijiensis. Next base: position 9,977,334 of record NC_133320.1, read on the forward strand.
GTTGGCCAGCATCTGGATGATTTTAGTTTTTGCAAAACCAGTAGATTCATCATCATTTATCAGGATCTTAAGCTTCGATTCAGACTTTGACGTTTGAAGATGATTTGTAGATCATTGCCTTATATTTTCAACGCATACTAAATCGCTTCATTTCGATAACCGAGCTTAGATATATGACAAAAATACCACAACTGCTCATACCTAACTGATTATTGTTTTCGTGCAATCAGTTTGGTAATTCAGCGATCAATTAGACCATGATAACATCAGATTTTGCCCAACTAACTTGAAATACGACTTGTTTCAAATTGGGTTTTCTGATCAGTGTTCTTTCAAGAACAACCCGCTCTGATACCACTTGTTAGGATCGGTTTGAGGGGTAAATCGTTGAGCTACAATAGCTCGATTCTTGAAATATTGAACACCGATGAATTAAATCGAGTTTGGTGTTCAAACCAAGCGGAAGACACTCGAAATAATCTTTCGTAGAAACCGATTGAACATTTTGTAAAGCATTTAAAATATATGCAAGTTGAATGAGTAAAAATATTTTAGTTGAAGCATTTTATCAAACACTTGATATGTAATATTTTGGTATTTCAAGAACACATGAAATGCTTCAACAATGCATCTTTAAAACAATGGAAATTATACGTAAATGCAATAAACAAATAGACACGAATTTATTTATGGATGTTCGGAGACTTCAAATGCTCCTACGTCACCTCTTCTTCCCCTTGGGAAGGATTCACTAGTAGACTTTGATTTATATAACTCTTTGTACAAACCCATTCAGCTAGAACTTACGCTACTGTCTAACTGAACTCCTAGCGCTCAAGATTGTAGGCAGCACAACACAATCAGCATATTATTTAATATCTCATATGCAAAGACTACATACACAAGTTTATTGTCTTTGTACAAGACTCACTCACCTATTCTTTGAAGTTCAACTCTCTTGTATATGTGTGAGTGATTGTGTGTGAGAAATTTATCAGTTACTGTGTACATCTCAAATGTATCCTCACACAAGGGCTTGTGCTCTCAACTAGCTGATTTCTTCATACTAACTGCCCATGCTTTGAATCATCTTCAAAAGCTCTTGTTTGATTTTCAAGATGTTGTATTTAGAAGTCCCAACAATGATATATACGTTAGATACAAGAATATGACCGTTTGAAAAGTTTCTGTACTTTTTCTGAAATTACAACTGTCAAATTCGCCTTGCTGTACATTTTCCCGACTGGTCAACTCTGGTCAACTCAACTGGTCGTTCAGTTCCACTGGTCAGCAGCTAATTCAGTTCAGTTCAGTTGGTCAGCTGCTGGTTCAGTTCAGTTCAGCTGGTTCAATTGGTCTGGTTCAGTTCAGCTGATCTGGTTCAACTGGTCTTCAGCTGGTTTGTGGGGACCCGGGCTCTAACTCAATTATCTTTGGGCTTAAATGGATCTTTGCTAGAAAATGTGGGTCAAAAATTTGCTTTTAACATAACACACATACATAAAATTTATTTCATTTCATTAAAAACAAATACATGTCTTGTTTCATTCATACAATCAAAATAGTATTACAAAGTATTAATACATGTCTAATACAACAACTAGTTACTCTGCTACGCCCGTGATCACCACGCTATCATCTCTCAATCATCCTCGTCTCGACCCCCTGCCCCACCTGTTGTTATGCACACATACAGACACAACAACAGCCGGAAACTCCGGTGAGAACAAATCCCAGTATAAAACATGTATACATGCATGTCATGCAATTAAATACACAATCATAACACATAAATCAGTAATTATGACACACTCGTGAATACATATGAAACTCTTCGACTCTTATTCTTTGACTCGACTCATATCTAAGTCTAGGGATCCCGGTGTGAATAAGACGTAACAAGTCTCCCACCTACTCTCCCAATCGTGGTGGCGGTACGTCTTATTCCCAGACTTCGGTCCTGTCTGTATCGAGTGTCTACAATCGGAGGAAATCTGCTCTTATGCGTTGATATCACCGAACGTCTAGCTTGGCAAGTCTGCCAATGACTCTCCTATTTTAAATGCTTGAATATAAATCTATAAACAAAGCATCAACATATAAAAAAGGTAACAATCTAGTATGTGATTTTGGGAAATCAAATCAGATCTAATTCGAGTTATATCTTCCCGAATCAACATGAATTATACCTTTCTCGTCGTAGTCTTTAGAAATGTCGAGGTCTCGATGTTGAAGCTTATCACAACAAATCTGAAATGTCAATGTATAGATATAATCTATCAAGACACAACTCAAAGCAAGTCTTGTACAACTCATTATTCAATCTCAATACAATTCGACTGCATAACGGCGTGATTTCTCAATACCGATCAACTCAAATCGCAACATATATCAACAAGTCAAATCCTCAACTCACAACCATCATAATCTATATATCAAGATCTCCAAATCTGCATCATTTCCACCCAATACATGCTGGAAAACTCATAACAATCACATACGGTATCACTTTCTCGATTCGTTTACGTTTCTACGATGTCAATGATCTCGAGAACACATAATTACAAGCATATCAGAATTTCCCCAATATGTAAACTCCCAAACATGCTGAAACTAAAAGATACTTACATCCTCTTGAAGCTAGTAATGAGGAGAGCAAGAATCTACACTTGGATTGAAAATCGGATGGCCGGATCATGTACAATCACAAATCCAAGGTGAAATGAAGCTTTGGCTATGGAGGTTTCTCTCTCAATTCCTGGCTGCAAATCTCGAAGGAATGAGACTAAGTACACATTATATATGCATGGCTAGGACACATGTTTTATTTTTCACGCAACACGTCGCACCGCGGGTGCGGTAGCGTTTCACCGCGGGTGCGCTCAGGCTACGGCAATCCTTCAACATGTCAAAATCAACGACCGCGGGTGCGGTATGTCTTGGACCGCGGGTGCGGTCTCTCTTGTATTCAAAACTCTACTTTCTGCCCTTACACCGCGGGTGCGGTAGAAACTGGGGCGCGGGGGCGGTGTCCTTTCATGCAAACTTCATAATCTCATCTTATCAACCTGCAATTCTTGGGCATTACATTTCTCCCCCTCTTAGATATGAGTTCGTCCTCGAACTCGCAAGCAATCAATCAAAGCATGTATAAGATAATCAAAACTGAAAAAATACTCACATCATGCGAATAGTTCTGGATATCTCTTTCTCATCTCTGATTCTGTTTCCCAAGTCGCTTCTTCAATGCCATGACGACTCCACTGAACTTTCACTAATGGAATAGTCTTCGTTCTGAGCTGTTTCTCTTTCCGATCAAGAATCTGAATCGGCTGCTCAACATAACTCAACGTCTGATCTAGCTCGGCTTCTTCAGGCTGAATGACATGAGAATTATCTGGCATATCTCTACGCAACATCGATACATGGAAGACGTCATGTATCCCAGATAGAGAAGGAGGAAGAGCAAGTCTATACGCATGATCGCCAATCTGTTCAAGAATCTCGTACGGACCGACGTATCGAGGAGACAACTTCCCACGCTTGCCAAATCTGACCACGCCTCTGAAAGGAGAAATCTTTAAGAATACTCTGTCTCCCTGCTCAAATACTAACGGTCCACGTCTGATGTTCGCGTACTTCGCTTGTCTATCTTGTGCCGTCTTCATTCGCTTCTGAATTATCCTTACTTTTTCAGTCATCTCACGAATCATATCTGGCCCTAAGTCTGGTACCTCTGAGATGTCATCCCAATACAACGGAGATCTGCACTTCTTTCCGTATAAAGCTTCGAACGGTGCCATCTTGATGCTAGTCTGGTAGCTGTTGTTGTACGAGAATTCACAAAGAGCTAGTGAATCTTGCCAACTAGTACCAAAATATAGTACTACAGCTCTCAGCATATCTTCTAAAGTCTGGATAGTCCGCTCTGACTGTCCGTCTGTCTGGGGATGGTAAGCAGTACTCAAGTGTAAAGTCGTACCTAGAGCCTGCTGTAGACTGTGCCAAAAGTGTGAAGTGAATCGTGGATCACGATCTGATACGATCGACTTCGGCACACCATGTAATCTGACAACCTCTCTGACATATATATCTGCCATCTGATCATGTCGGTATGTCATCTTGTAAGGAATGAAGCATGCGGATTTGGTCAATCTATCTATCACAACCCAAATCGCATCGCAGCCTCTGGATGATAGTGGTAATTTTGTGATGAAATCCATGGAAATGTGAGCCCATTTACATTCAGGAATAGCTAAACTCTGAAGTAACCCTCCGGGCTTCTTTCTCTCGGCCTTCACCTGTTGGCAATTTAAGCATTTCGACACAAACTCTACAATGTCTGACTTCATCTGTTTCCACCAGAATTGCGTTTTCAGATCATTGTACATCTTCCTACCACCAGGATGAATACTGAACCGACTACAGTGCGCGTCTGACAGTATCTGTTGTTTCAAATCTGAAACATCTGGCACTACAAGACGGTTATTCACATACAAAGCATAATCATGTACCTGATACTCAGAAATATGTCCTGATCTGACCATATCAATCGACTTCTGAACACTCTGATCTGTTCTTTGTGCCTCTTTGATGCGAACAATCAAATCTGGTTCACACTGAATAGTGGCAAGTCGCAACGACCTACTATCTGTATCAAATGCTAATCCAGAAAAGCAACAATCTTCTATCATATTCGAAACACCTATCGTCGACAAGGATAAGGAACATACCTTTCGACTCAAAGCATCCGCTGCTGCATTCGACTTCCCTGTATAGTACTTGATCTCACAATCAAAATCCTTCAAGAAATCGAGCCATCTACGCTGTCTCATGTTCAACTCTGACTGAGAAAAGAGATATTTCAGGCTTTTGTGATCAGAATAGATCTCGAGTTTCTTGCCATAGAGATAGTGTCGCCATATCTTCAGTGCAAAAACGATAGCCGCCAATTCAAGATCATGAATTGGGTATCGAGTCTCGTGTGGCTTCAGCTGTCTCGAAGCGTATGCAATCACATGTCCTCGCTGCATAAGAATACATCCTAATCCTCTGTGAGATGCATCGCAATATACAACGAAATCACCTGTACCTGAAGGTATCGTCAGAACTGGAGCACTAGTCAATCTCTTCTTCAACTCTACGAAGGTCGACTCACATGCTTCTGACCAGATAAAAGGCGCATTCTTCTGAGTCAACTGAGTGATTGGCTTCGCAATACTGGAGAAATCTTTAATAAATCGTCGATAGTACCCTGCTAGACCCATGAAACTGCGTATCTCTAGCACAGAAGTTGGTCTAGGCCAACTAATCACTGCCTCGACTTTGCTCGGATCAACAGAAATATCGTCTCCAGATATGATATGACCCAAGAAGACAACCTGTCTCAGCCAAAACTCGCACTTTGACAGTTTAGCATACAGTTGCTCATTTCTTAACGTATGCAACACAATTCTCAAATGCTCAGCATGATCAGTCTCATTTCTCAAGTAAACCAAAATATCATCTATAAAAACAATCACAAACTCATCCAGATACCTCTGAAAGACACGGTTCATCAGACTCATAAACACCGCTGGCGCATTCGTTAAACCAAAAGGCATGACAATAAACTCATAATGTCCATACCTGGTTCGGAATGCTGTCTTCGGTATATCAACATCTATAACTCTCAGCTGGTGATATCCAGATCTCAGATCGATCTTGGAATAGACAGAGGATCCCTACAACTGATCAAACAAATCGTCGATGCGAGGTAATGGGTACTTATTCTTTACTGTTGCCTTGTTCAGTTGCCGGTAATCGATACACAATCTCATCGAACCGTCTTTCTTTCGCACGAATAGCACTGGTGC
>NC_133320.1:9983358-10196720 GCF_012295235.1 Primulina huaijiensis
AAATCAAAGGAATCCTAGCTCTAGACCCTTTGCCGTAGAACTTCCACTCTTCAGCCATCTCTGGTCTGAATCTAACAATCTTGTGGAAACAGTCTACTGTCGCTCTGTACTTGGTTAGCATGTCGATACCAATAATGCAATCAAAATCAGATAACCCAAGTACAATACAGTCTAAATCTATCTCATGCCCATCATACTGTAGTAAACATGATCTAACAGATGTCACTGATACCAACCCTGTCCACAAAGGAGAAGAGATAGACACTACAGTAGACAACGACTCAATAGGCAATGCATATGTCAATGCAAAACGCTCAGATAAGAATGTATGTGATGCACCTGTGTCTATCAGAACATAAGCAGGATAACCGCAAAGCGAACAATTACCTGCTACCACGTCATCAGGGGCATCCTGAGCCTGCTCTTCTGTCAGCGCAAACACTCGAGCCTGCTGTCTGGGAGGTTGGCTCACTGTCTGGCCACCTCGAGCTCTGGGCTGTGTAGATGGAGGGGCTGGCTGGAATGAATGAACGGATGAAGCTTGCCTCTCTGGCTGAGCTACAGAGCCAGATGCTCCTACACTCTGAGTCTGCTGTGTACCTCTCTGTGGACAGACCCTGGCGAAGTGGCCCTGCTCTCTGCAAATGTTGCAGCGACCCATCACGCCCTGACACTGGTCGGTGGCATGTCTACCTCCACAAGAACTACAGTAAACCCCTGTATACTCTGATCTCTGGCCCGACCCTGTCTGTCTTGGCCCACTGGAGCTGGACGAACTGCTCCCTGATTTCTTAAACTGTCTACCTCTCGCTTTCAGAAAATCCTTCTTGCCACTACTACTGCTTCCACTATCAAATCGAGGAAGAGGGGGTGGAAACTGGGCGGCGGGCTGTGGCGGTCTCTGACTCTGAGCACTATATGAAGCTCCTCGCTGTCGAATCAATCCAGCCTCGGCTCCTTTCGCTCTGTTCAGTGCATCAGAAAAAGTGTTGGGTCGTCCCGTGTTCACCAAAGTAAAGACGTCAGGGTTTAAGCCATTGATGAACTGATCAGCGACCGCTTCATCACTTCCTGCTACATGTGGCGCAAATCGGAGCAAGGAAGAAAACTTGGCAACATATTCTTCAATGTTCCACTGCCCCTGTCGTAAGTTTGCAAATTCTGCCCCTTTGTCTTTTCGATAGGACACTGGAAAGAAACGTTGATAAAACTCATCTTTAAATACCTTCCAAGTAATATCGATGCCTCGATGCTCCAATGCTCTTTTCGTGGTAAGCCACCAACTCTTCGCCACTTCTTGCAACTGATGCCCTATTAATTTCACTCTTCTTTCATCTGTATAGGCAAGAGATTCAAACAGCATCTCGATATCGTCTAGCCAACTCTCACAATCCACTGCAGTCTCAGTACCCTTCAAGGTCGGAGGATGAAATGACTGAAACCGCTTTAACAAAGTCTCCATCGGGGTAGCGGTCACATCCATTGGGTCGTTGGATGTACTGCCCTGTTCTGGTGCCCGACCTGCTATTGGTTGCGGTACTCGTCGAGGAGGCATATCTGATTATCAAATGGATTAGTATACAGTCTACACAATCTGTCTCAGCCCTCCTCTGATCATATACCTCTGATTCAGAATCGGTTCTGATTCAGTCTTTACAATTACATGCTGTAATCAACTCAGATAACAAGACAATATGTAATAGGGAAAGCAATAAATCATGCTAGTACAACAAAAGCAAGGAAGACGACTCAATCTACCCCGTTCATTCTATTCTATCTCAGTCTAAAGGATCTATTGCTCTGATACCACCTGTTGTGGGGACCCGGGCTCTAACTCAATTATCTTTGGGATTAAATGGATCTTTGCTAGAAAATGTGGGTCAAAAATTTGCTTTTAACATAACACACACACATAAAATTTATTTCGTTTCATTAAAAGCAAATACATGTCTTGTTTCATTCATACAATCAAACTAGTATTACAAAGTATTAATACATGTCTAATACAACAACTAGTTACTCTGCTACTCCCGTGATCACCACGCTATCATCTCTCAATCATCCTCGTCTCGACCCTGATCATGCCCCACCTGTTGTTATGCACACATACAGACACAACAACAGCCGGAAACTCCGGTGAGAACAAATCCCAGTATAAAACATGTATACATGCATGTCATGCAATTAAATACACAATCATAACACATAAATCAGTAATTATGACACACTCGTGAATACAGATGAAACTCTTCGACTCTTATTCTTTGACTCGACTCATATCTAAGTCTAGGGATCCCGGTGTGAATAAGACGTAACAAGTCTCCCACCTACTCTACCAATCGTGGTGGCGGTACGTCTTATTCCTAGACTTCGGTCCTGTCTGTATCAAGTGTCTACAATCGGAGGAAATCTGCTCCTATGCGTCGATATCACCGAACGTCTAGCTTGGCAAGTCTGCCAATGACTCTCCCATCTTAAATGCTCGAATATAAATCTATAAATAAAGCATCAACATATAAAAAAGGTAACAATCTAGTATGTGATTTTGGGAAACTCAAATCAGATCTAATTCGAGATATATCCTCCCGAATCAACATGAATTATACCTTTCTCGTCGTAGTCTTTAGAAATGTCGAGGTCTCGATGTTGAAGCTTATCACAACCAATCTGAAATGACAATGTATAGATATAATCTATCAAGACACAACTCAAAGCAAGTCTTGTACAACTCATTATTCAATCTCAATACAATTCGACGGCATAACGGCGTGATTTCTCAATACCGATCAACTCAAATCGCAACATATATCAACAAGTCAAATCCTCAACTCACAACCATCATAATCTATATATCAAGATCTCCAAATCTGCATCATTTCCACCCAATACATGCTGGAAAACTCAAAACAATCACATACGGTATCACTTTCTCGATTCGTTTACGTTTCTACGATGTCAATGATCTCGAGAACACATAATTACAAGCATATCAGAATTTCCCCAATATGTAAACTCCCAAACATGCTGAAACTAAAAGATACTTACATCCTCTTGAAGCTAGTAATTAGAAGAGCAAGAATCTACACTTGGATTGAAAATCGGATGGCCGGATCATGTACAATCACAAATCCAAGGTGAAATGAAGCTTTAGCTATGGAGGTTTCTCTCTCAATTCCTGGCTGCAAATCTCGAAGGAATGAGACTAATTACACATTATATATGCATGGCTAGGACACATGTTTTATTTTTCATTCAACACGTTGCACCGCAGGTGCGGTAGCTTTTCACCGTGGGTGCGCTCAGCTCACGGCATCCCCATCTAAAAATTCAGAAACAGCGACCGCGGGTGCGGTCCCTTTTTCACCGCGGGTGTGCTCAGGCTACGACAATCCTTCAACATTTCAAAATCAACGACCGCGGGTGCGGTATGTCTTGGACCGCGGGTGCGGTCTCTCTTGTATTCCAAACTCTACTTTCTGCCCTTACACCGCGGGTGCGGTAGAAACTGGGGCGCAGGGGCGGTGTCATTTCATGCAAACTTCATAATCTCATCTTATCAACCTACAATTCTTGGGCATTACATGGTTCAATTGGTCTGGTTCAGTTCAGCTGATCTGGTTCAACTGGTCTTCAGCTGGTTCAGTTCAACAGGTCTTCAACTGGTGGTTCAGTTCCTTTCAGTTGGCCAGCATCCGGCTGATTTTAGTTTGTGCAGAACCAGTATATTCATCATCATTTATCAGCATCTTAAGCTTCGATTCAGACTTCCGCTTTTGAAGATGATTTGTAGATCATTGTCTTATCTTTTCAATGCATACTAAATCGCTTTATTTCGATAACTGAGCTTAGAGATATGACCAAAATCTTGCAATTGCTTATACCCAACTGATTAGTGTTTTCGTGCAATCAGTTTGGTAATTCAGCGATCAATTAGACCATGATAACATCAGATTTTGCCCAACTAACTTGAAGTACGACTTGTTTCAAATTGAGTTTTCTGATCAGTTATGATGGTGGATTGTCATTTGAATCATCCAGGTGAGAGATATCATCAAAATACCGAAGCTTACCGAAAATTCAGTTTGTGTAGAATTCAGTTTCAGCTTACTTCTTGTGTTAATAACTTAACACTTTAATAAATATTTTAGAAACACAATAACAATTTTGTTAACATCAAAATCAAGATTGGAACATGAAATGTTCTAACGAACTATAATATTGTTGTTATCCAAATGGCGACATTATCTATATGGGACGACTTTCGACATCTATATAGATCACCAGAGTTTAAAGTACTTATTTACTTAGAAAGAACTTAATATGAGACAGCGAAGAAGGATGGAACTATTGGAGGATTACGACCGTTCCATACCATATTATTCGAGAAAAGCTAATGTGGTAGCAGATGCGCTAAGTTGAAAAACAATTCTCGCCTATCTGACCATCGCAGGAAGTGGCATTGCATCAAGGAAAAATTTACATATGCAGTTAGGGGTTAACAAGATTTTGGTTAAACTGAATTAACCGACCGAACCGAGCTAATTCGGAAATTCGGTTCAGTTAATTTGGAAATTCGGTTTTCAAATTAAAAAATTCGGTTATATCGGTTCATTCGGTTCGTTTACAGTTTTCAAAATTTTGAAACCGGTTAACCGAATTAACCGATATAATAAATACTATTATTTAATAAATTTTTATTATTTATCAATTTTTATATATATTTAAATTTTCAATTTTAAAATCAACACTAATTCTAATCTAATTCTAAACGCCTTGGCTTTCTCGTTCTCACTTCTCTATTCTCCACTCTTGACGTCATCCGCCGCCCACCCATCTCTCGTCATCGGTCGAGACTCCGTCTGCCCATTTTATGTTATTTTGTAAAAAACATGTATTAATTGTGTTCAAAAAAAACTTATACAATTGTGATGTGTGTGATTTTATGTTTTTATGTATTTGTGTAGACTGTAGTGTTCAAGAAAAATTACATATATAATTAAAAGTTAAATCACAATTTTTTTTAAAGCTAATCGGTTAATTCGGTCACCAATCGAATTAACCGATTTTAATTCGATTCGGTTTTCATCGGTTATGAAAATTAATTCGGTCGTTTCGGTTATGGATAAATATTTCGATTCGGTTCGGTTCGGTTATGGCTAATTCGTGAATGCTCACCCCTATATGCAGTCTCATGGATACGCAACCTGGTTGAAAATTGGACCAGAATTCTACATTAGAATGAAAGCAGCACAAGATACTCATCGTGACCTAGTAAAGTTAAGAGCTTCAGAAGAAAACCATCCTGATATTACCACTAACTCGGGCGGTATACTGCTCTACCGGAACCTTTGTTGTGTACCTAGCTCCATGCGACAAGAAATATTGGAAGCATCTCATAAATCTCGATTTACCAACCATCCTGGAGGTTCCAAAATGTACCACGATTTGAAACACCACTTTTGGTGGAAAGGAATGAAAAGAGACATTTCCGATTTTGTAAAACAGTGTCTTCCATGTCAAATGATAAAAGATGAACATCAGAGACCATCAGGGCTTTTACAACCTTCACCTATACCTGAGTGGAAATGGGATAACATCATCATTGATTTTGTAATCGGACTTCCAACACTTTCAGGAGGTCATGATAGCATTTGGGCAATAGTAGATCGCTTTACCAAATCAGCACACTTTATACCTGTCAGTCAAAAGTATGGAGTAGAAAAGTTAGCCGAAATCTACCAAAAAGAGATGATTCGACTATATGGTATTCCTATCACCATAGGTTTGGACCGAGATCCAAAGTTTATATCCATGCTATGGAAAAAGCTACAAGAATATTTGGGGACTAACTTAAACTTTAGCACCGCCTCATATCCCGAGACTGACGGGCAATCATAACGCACCGTTCTGATGCTAGATGATATGTTATGCGCATGTGTATGGGATTCCGGAAAAAATTGGAGAAGACATTTACCATTAGTAGAGTCCGTCTAAAATAACAGCTACCAAGCTACGATACAGATGGCACCTAACGAAGCTTGATATTGATGTAGATGTCGTTCTCCAATCAACTGGGACATAGATGAATGGTAGGGTACCAAACACAGTAATACCAGAATGGTAGCACTTGATCTTATACATGAAGCTATTGTAAAGGTACGAGTCATCAAAAAACGAAAGCAAACTGCAAAAAGTCGACAAAAAATCTATACTGGTGAGAGAAGAAAATATTTAGAATTTATGGTATGCGACTACGTACTTCTGAAAGTAAGACCAAAAAAAAGAATTCTTCGAGGAGGAAAACGAGGAAAGTTGGAGCCAAGATTCATTGGACCTTTTAAAATCATCAAGCGAATCGGATCAGTGGCATATCAGATAATGCTCCCAGAAAACCTCTCAGGAATACATGAATTTTTTCATGTATCACATGTAACGTCCGAAAAATCAGTCCACGTAAACCTAATGCATGCAAAACTATTTTAATTGCTTAATTGTTTTATTTAATTGTTTTTAAATGCTTGAATGATATTTATTATATGATTAAATTATTATATGACATGTTTTCATAAAATTAAGGATTTTACCCGAATATTCGATAACAGATAGGGAAAAAGAGACCGGGGACAACCAAGACAAGAATAAGTATTTTTCATTAAATAATGGCAAAGCTTCCTAATATGATTTTTTTAAATGAATTAATTTTCTTAAAAATGTTGGAGTTCGAATTATTTTACGAGTCGAGCTCGATTTTTTCTGCGAAGCCGGTTCTGGGCAAACAAGGAGTTTAAAAAGATCAAAAATATTATTTTATGGAAACTAATTTTATAAATTTTTATTATTTAATTAATTAAGTGTTATTGGGCCCAATTTAATTAATTTAAGTAGGCCCAATTATCCTTAAGATTGCAAGCCCAAAACCAAAGCCCATTATTATTTTAATTAAATTATAAATAAGGGTATTAGGTCTTCAAAACTACACAATTCACACATAAATCAGCTGTGAAACACGCAAAAGCACACAAAAAGAATTTCGAAATTAAGGAAAAGAAAAGCTTATGTTCTTCGTCGTCCGGTCGTCCAACGTCGCACCCTCGTCGAATATCGTATATTCGAGCGTTATAAACGCAAATGCACATTTTCTAAACCCTTTCAAACATCATACAAATCATAATATATGTGTTTTAATTGATTATGCATGAAAAATACGTGTCTTTGATTATTTTACGTTACGTTATGTATTTTCAAAGTTTTATCGATTTCACGCTTGTTTTGAAATCGTCTTTGATTTTAACAGACACGCTACCAATACATGATAAAATATGATAGAATTATGTTCAAAACATGAGAAATTTAAATGAAAAGGCAGCTGGAACCGTATGAAAGAATAAAGAGAAGAACCGTAGGTTGTTGGTTTGTGTGTTGTCTTCATGAGTTCGTTTCTTATGCATGGGGCTTAGTGGCTTGACCAGGTTTTGAGGAGGGTTCTTTTGGGACGTGGTTAGGTCCTAGGAAGAGTCCTAAGAGGGCTAGGGCTCGTGCTAGTGGGTAGGGAAGAGTCCTTGTGTGAAGAAACTCTTCACACGTAGGATCAAGGGTGGCTGAGAGTTCCAGGGACTGTGGCTCGGTTTGGGGCTTGGTGGTGGTCCACTTAGGTCCTATAGGGTCTAAGGATGATGGGAAAGGGCTAGGCTAGGGGCTGGAGTGGCTGGGCTGGCCGCTGGTTCGAGAGAACGTGAGGGGCAGTAGCACGCAGGAGTGTTGTTCTTGGTTCAGAAGCTTTGTTCGTGGGTTACAGGGTAAGGGCTGGTCTGGGTCGAGTCTAGGCATGGTCTAGGGAGGGTTATGGTGTGCTGGATTTGGTGGTGGCTACCCTGGGAGAGTCCTAGTTGGGTTAGCAGTCCTATATTTTGCAAAGAGTAACACGCACCACACATACAGGTTTGGGGTCCAGTTTCATGCGAGTTTGAGCAGCTTGGGGGCTGGTTCTTTGGGGTGGGCTTGGTCAGTAGGGTGCCTAGGTGGGTTGGCTAGAGTTTGGCTTGAGGTGGCTCGGGCGTGGCTCGAGTAAATATGGAGTTGTCTCGGGGTGTCCTTGGAAGTGTCAAATTCAAATATTTAATAAAAAAAAATAAATCTATTGGTCCACGTGTGTGGCTCATGAATTGGAAGGGTAGAATAAATACTAAAAATGTTATGTTTAAAATTTGAGATCAAAATATCGAGTTTTGGATTTATCCAGGATTTTATCGCCGCACGAAACGGTAATTAAATAATTAATCGAAAAGCCTAGTTTTAAGCTTTCTAAAATTATGGAAAATTATATTTAAGCTTAAATAATTAATTAGAATAATCTCAGGTTGTAAAAGTGAGAAAAAGATAAATTTGAGAATTTTTACGTATAGGGGCAAAACGGTCTTTTTAGACTTAGGAAAATACGAAAACGTTTGGCAGCGTACCGAAGGATCATAACGCATGTTAAATGATATTATATGATTTAAAATGATGATTTTGATGAAAATATGTATTTTTATGATTTATGGTAAATTTGTGAAATTTATACGGTCTAAAATGCTATTTTTTGGAAAGCCGGCTTTATTTTTTGATTTTTAAAGAAAATGAAAAATATTTTGAGGGATGTGAATTGGCTGTGACAAATGATATGATATATGATATATGATTTTGTGGAGATGACGTGAGTGTCAAGGCCCCAGAGGGAACCCATATTCGGGCCAAGGCACTAGAGGGACCCCGTTTACGGGCCAAAGCCCCAGAGGGACCCCGTCTATGGGAAAAGACCCCAGAAGGATCCCGACGATCGTATTTCTATGGTGGAGCCTAGTGCCCACCCCCATGGACCATGTGGAGCTAAGACTGCAGTCGACCAAAGTATAAAAGCTAGTCGCTTTCAAGGATCAAATTTCACCCAAAATGATATATGATTGAAAGCTTATGATTAAAAATGATTTTATGATATATGATTTACGATGAGGATTAAAGCTATTTTTAAAATGATTTAATTATGCTTAAAGCTTATTTTAAATGATTTTGAAAAGATTTATTTATGCTTAAAGTTATTTTTAAATGATTTTAAGATTTATGATTTAATTATACTAAAATGATTTTATATGGTTTATTTATGTTCAAAAACTATTTTAAATAAAAGTACGATTTTAATTCATGTGATTATATATGCATTATTTGTTATCTATGTTTAGAACGTGTTGAGTCTTTAGACTCACTAGGTTTGTATGATGCAGAATTTGATGATTTATGGGAGACCGTGACGATTAGAGGGATCGAGTGCAGCAGTGCACACCCGAGGACCTTTATGTTTCCGAACTAGCTTATTAGATTAATGATTTAAAGATTTATGTTAATGATTTTTATCAGAGATATTTTTATGCTTTAATTTATTGTTAGTGATCTTTTCAAAGCAGATTTAGGAATTTTAGTTAGTCGACGATTTAGGATTTATTTTATGCACTTGAGATTTCATATGTTAGATTATTATGATGGTTGATTATGTTAAATTGTATTATTTAGTAATTTAGAATTTATGGTTTAAAATTAGAAAAAAAAATCGAGGTCATTTCATCACAACTTCGAAAGTTCTTAGAAGAAGATCTATCTTTTGAGGAACGAACGGTCCAAATAGTTGATCAAAAAACTTAGAAGCTATGCAAAAAACAAGTTCATCTCATAAAAATGTTGTGGCGTTATCACAATATTGAAAAAGCCACCTGGGAAAAAGAAGATGTTAAAAGACAGTATTCTGAGTTATTTAAGAGCAACGAGTAAATCTGGGGGCAAGATTTTTTTAAGGAGAGGAGTTTGTAACAACCCAATTCTAATAGTATAATTATTATTAATAATAAATTTAAATCATATAATAATAGTAGTAAAAATNNATATCATATAATTGACACCTTTCATGTATATCCATTAGAAGAAATACTTGAAAATTAGTAAACAGTGTCCAACAATTCTGGAAAAATTGCCTAAACTTCCTATCACACTCAGAAACAAGTTGTTGCAGGATTTGTAGCAAAAGGTTTCACGGATTACTTTGAAAAAATCAAAAAATCGTGAGAATCTACAAAGGTATATTTCCAGAAATAACATTTTGAGGTTGCATGTTCATGCACTTAAAACTCTTGCTTAACCCTTTATTCAGGGTTCGGTTATAACATAAATGTTGTTATTTAGGTTGAGTAGAATCCACGCATGTTAGTAAACTGTTTTGAAAGTCATCGGAAGCAGTTATTTTCCGATAGTAACTTTGCTATACATCCAATTTTAAAATTCAATTTTAAAATTCAAATTATGTGCAATATATGTTGATTTTCTTGGAAAACTTTGTATACGAAAATTGTAGATCATGATGAATGAAGTCTGCCCGGAAAAACTCAGCCGTGCGTGGTGTCGGAGTAACCTTCATGCGCGGCATCGAAACCCATAGTCAACCATCTTGACAATAAACGATCTGGATAGAATAATTTTAGATTGGAAAAAACTTTCTATACAAAAGTTATAGCATTTTACAAAATAATCTACTGTGAAAATTTCAGAATTTTTAGAATTAATTTTGAATTATTGTGATTTTTCTCGTAATTTTAAAGTGTGTCCAATTACCAAATTTAATCAACATCTGAATTGAGACAAATTAATTATCGATTAATCTTACTAACACATGAATTATCTCAAAATTGATTAATATAAGAATATTGAAGTAATTGGATTATCAAAGCAAATCACTGAGTAATATATGAAGTTGAGGTTTATTATTGATTTTATTTAAAATTACATGTTTACCATTTGGCCTGAAATTTATCATATTTCTCTCCACTATTAAAATTTCCATACACTGCAATACATTGAATAAATCGAACTATATATGATCACCTTGATTTATTTGATTGTCTGGTGTACTTGATTATTGTTAAATTAAATGAGCTATGATTGAAACGAACGACTGAATGGAGCCGAGACAACGGTCATGGTACCAGATATCTAGTCTACTAGAAAACATGGTTTAGGCCCGGAAAGTCATGAGTTCAACGAACAATGGCTTCAAATCAGGGTATATGGTTCATATGAACAACGTGACTTGGGTCCATAATCGTAAGTTCACCTTGGATCGTACTAATCAATTGTACGGATTCTACATGAGTATGTGGGGAAAAATGTTACACCGAATAATGGTGGGAGCTACCTCTTTCGCCTGTATATCCATTCTAAAATAAGGACAGTCATGACATAATACTTCATTTATCTTTCATATAAAAACCGTCTAACCAATTAATCAAAGTTGGGATATGATCATGATTTATTTGTTATACATATATATATATATGACGTCTGGATTATTACCTCACTAATTCTTGAAAGAATTAACCTATTTTTCTTCTATTTACTTTAAATTCCAGATACAGGATAACCGAAGCCACAACCGAAAGAAAGAAAAACAATGGGTTAACTAGTAGATTGTACTGTACTGCATTGTAAAATAAAATAAAATATGATTGTGTAGAAAAACGTTCGTTTGACGCCATGCTATGAATTTAAATAAATTGTAGTAACGCTTCTGTTATTATATTTATATTATGTTATTTTTATGTTATATTATACGTTCAATATTTGGGTCTCACAATTTGCAACGATATCATCCCCCAGATGATCGTTCTGCAAAACTGGGCATAAATATTCTTAGATATAAGTTGTATTTCCTAAGGTGCTGCAGACAAAGATTTCTTTGTGTTTTCACGAGACCTTTATGGTTGTGACGCAAACAAGGGACATGAGAATAAAGGAAATGAAACTACTTCATAATCAAAAGAACAACTTTGAACACTATGATTTGCTAAACATATAAATTAAATGATGTTAATTACACAATTTCAGAAGGTGCTGTTCTGCTACCTGTATAAAAAAAAATTTAAGTGGTTAGATTGGATCATGCTGGTAACCAGACCTGACCACAGTTTTAAAACTAATGAAACCGAACCACTTTGACGTGGTTTCGTTTATGATTTAAACTAAAATTTATTTTTTAAAATTAGAAAAATAACGATATAACACATGGGGTAATTAAATTAGTTGTTCCACAACTGTACTATAAAATATTATTAATATCTATTTTGAGATTAAAAAAAAATTTTATAAATAAAGATAAGGGGTTCAATTTGATTTGAGCCAACTCTCGATCAAGTACTTAATTATATAATAATTAAAATCTATCTATATACACTAAAAATCTTAAAATTTAAGATTGATTTATGTTTTCCATTTTTTCTGGTTATGGTTTCTGACTTTAGGAATCATACAAGACAGAACAACCGTAAGTACACGGTTCTGATTGCGAAACCGAAAAACGATTTATGTCTCATTTTTTAAAGACAGTTTGGGTTCATGATTAATAGGGAACCGTGTTCGGGTATAGCGGTATAGCTGTTTCAGATGTGTCCATATTTAGAGATGCAATACCCATTTGATAGCTGTGAGTTTCCTGGGTTTTTTATATAAATAATTTAAAATTAAATATTTATTTCAAAAATAAATAAAAAAAAAATTGCACAAATACTTTAATCCGTGCTTACGAAGCACGGACACGAGTCCACGTGAGCATTATCTGTTCTTCGTAAGCATGGATTCTCCACGTGGGCGAGAATCCGTGCTTACGAAGCACGGATTCTCCACGTGGACAGGAGCATCCGTGCTTCTCCACGTGGGCGAGCAGTGCTTACTCCAGCCACCCGCACCTTATCTCTTTCACTCTCATCTCCTTCATCCTCCTTCCTTACTCTTTCACTCTTTATTTCTCTGTATCGTTCGAAAATTCTCCCTTCCTCACCGGACAACCGTCAAATGTCTTGAGTTCGTTTCTTACCTTATAACAAAGTTTAGAATATCGACAACTTATTTCAGAATGACAGATAATCGAGGTCCAGGAGATCCCAGTGTCCGGTATTTACAAGCGACATATATGTCATCTACAGTTTCCTCCGTAACCGTTGATAATATTGTCAAAGTGAAGAGGTCAGAAAATTTGATTTGGAAGTTATATACTGATAATTACATGCACAATCGTGTACTTGCATACTTGAATCATATGTGTTTTTATGGAATTTTAGAATGTGGCTCACAAGTTTTTGATAATCATTTGATTACTGCTCTTGTTGGACGTTGGCGACGCGAGACACACACGTTTCCTTTTACATGTGGTGAAGCAACTGTCACGTTACAAGATTTTTCAATCATTTGGGGTCTAACAATGGATGGTGAAGCAGCACTGCAATAGATGTGTCACATACAGTTGATGAATGACAACACATATGTTTGGATTTGTTGGGATTTGTGCCATCATCAAAATATTTGAAAGTTGGTCATTTGTCTATGACTGAACTACACGACCATTGCATGTCTAACCTTGTTAATGATGATAGTTAAGAAGTAGATGTTGTGAAATAAACCCGTTGTGTAGCGTTAATGATTATTGGAGGAATATTTTTCCCTGACAATCAAAGAGGGTCTGCTAGACTCATGTTTTTGCAACTACTACGGGATATTGATAATGTAAAGTCTTATAGTTGGGGGAGTGTAGTTTTAGCATTTTTATACCGTGAGTTGTGTAACGCAACACGTATAGAGAAGACTACAATGGCTGGACCTTTATATATCCTGCAGGTATAAATAATGTAATGTGATTATTTAACTCGATTTTTTTGTTACTTTTGTTTAAATATTTTTATTATTATAAGCAGATATGGGCATGGAGCAGGATTAAATGTGTCAACCCCGATCGAGATGGGTTAACATTAATTGTACCTCCCACTGATCCAAATGTTATTATTCAAGTTTTTCCATATGGTGCACGGTAATATTTAAAATTTATTGTGGTAATATCATGTATATCACTTAAAATTTTTTGATATGTAATTGTATTTGTTAAATTGTAGGTGGAAAATTGGATTTAATTATACACATTCGTCCACACATGCTGTAAGAATTATAAGGGATTCTCTAGATCATATGAATAATAATGAGGTATTATTGAATTTTTAGTATTTTATTCTGATTAAATGAATATTAAATTTATTTAAGAATAAATGAATGTTTAATTTTAACATTTATATTTTTTACAGTTTAATTGGATCGTTTACGAGAAGAATGACATAGATGTAAAGACGATTATTGATTCATACGACAACAAAATATGGTGATGTGTTTGTCCCCTTATTTGCTTTGACATCGTGGAGATGCATCGTCCTAATCGGGTGATGCGACAATTCAAAAGACGACACTTAATTCCCGGGTCTGCTCTCGACAACGATGATCTTCATAATATCACGAGAACAGGTCATCGAAACACAAATTGGAGAGAATATCATAAAAATTCAATTGAGTTGTGGAATAGTAGGTTGATATATGTTATTAAAGGGGGACGATACGGGCGATCAATGCAAACTGACGAAGATTACTTTCAATGGTATAATCGAACAACTGTACGCACCATATCACCTACAGTTAATGCTGTTTGTTTTCAACCATATCCGTACAATAATTTTGCCAGGAAATTTAATTTCCTATAAAATTTCAGTATGCCTTCTCTTTTTTCAAATCAGTCATCATTCGGGTGGGAAGTGATATGGATAGGCAACCAAGTGGGTTCGCCACTACTGTTCTGTCAACCGAGTTGAATACTGTAGGACCCTCTACTACTCAACCTAGTTTTTTCAATGATTCAGGGATTGCTGACTTACATTCGTTTGGTCACCAGGATTATCAGACTCCATCTTGGGCAAACATACAAAGTGTCACAAATCTGCTTAATGTTGGTCCTCAGCAGCTTGTCCATGATATGCGACCACAGAGGAATGTTATTTCACCTATCACTTTTCCAGGTTACTAAAATGAGAAAAATCCTGAAGATGTTGGATTGCGAAGAGGGATGAGAAGACGCAATCCACCCGCTTGTGGAACCAAGAGTCATTTGTATCATTGTAATTTTGATGATGATTCTTCTAATTGATTGGAACTATATCATTTGTATTGTTGTACCATTTGCATTGTTGCATCGTTTAACATGTAGCGCCGCGGCAAGGCTGGCGCTGCGACACTTAACATGTAGCGCCACGGCGCGAGTCTTGCACAAAGCTGGTGCTACGACGCTTAAAATATAGCTCTGCGGCACTAGTCTTGAACAAAGCTGGCGCTACTAGGCGCTGAGTAAGCCAAAATTTTGACCATTTTTTTTTTCTTTTAACTATAAGCGGTTTCTTTATAAGGTGTGATAACACTTTAATAAAATACTTCATCTGCACAAAACTTAAAAATATGTAGAACAAAAATTTGTGTTGCCTCTCAAAAGCGCAAAATTTTTTACATCGCTGTACTCGACATTCTTTTTTTCTTGTTGCTTATGTTGATTTAGGTACACCTTGCTCGTTGTTGTCTCTCTCTAACTACCGGTCTGTCCATCTCATTTCTCAATCGAGTTGTTCTGTTTCTCCCAACTCTTCCTCTTTCACGTGTAACCGGGTTGTGGTGCAACTCGAACATTGGAGGATCCCAGTATCGCTCATCTGCATGAGGTTGAAATCTACCATCATACATTGCTAAGTACTCAGATATATTATACCATGGCTGCACAAGTGTCGTGGTATCAGACGAGTGCCACTTAGCGGTGCAAATATCATGGGAACATGGGATGCCAAAAATCATCCATTTACCACATGAACAATTTCTTGTTGATAACTTGACCACCTGCATATGTTGGCCACGACTTGGTCTTCCTACAGTAGCAACCGAAGCAGTTTGCTCACGTACATCATATTTGGTAATAAGATGTTCACTAGATTTTCTCGGCCATTTCTCATATTTCCGACATGCATAATCTGACCACAACTGATTTTTCTGTACCATACGACCACCTCTTGTCACATGTTCAATAAAATATTGTACGCACCTCAAAAGTGTCGAGTGTATTATCGCAGATATAGGAAGTCTACGAGCACCCTTCAACACACTATTTAAACACTCCGACATATTGGTTTTCATCACCCCACGACGTCAACAACCTTCATGAGCCAAACTCCATTTTTCTTTCGCAATTCCGACCAAATATCTGTGCGCCAAAATGTTTTTTTGCTTGATTGCCTCCATTGTTGCTTCAAACTTACAAATTTGATTTTGTTCACTTGCCTCCCAACATAAATCTTTCAAATACCCGTCTTTGAATTTAGCATTAAAATTTGAACACACATGTCTCAAACAAAAACGATGCACACCATAAGGAGGTTGAAAATATGGTAGATTTTCAGTTGCTCGCACAATTCCCTAATGCCTGTCAGAAATTAGGCACACACCATTTTCACCACAAACGACATGTAGTCCTAGATTCTCCAAGAACCATGTAGAACCCGTAACTTAGACTACGTATAAGCCATGCATAATTCTAGTATTTTAAATGATTTTATTTCATGAGTATTTAAATGATTTTTCCTTAAGTTAATTATTTCATGTAGCAGTTTGATTTTTTATCATTTCAGTTATTTCAGTGAGGCCGGACTAGAGTTGGAGTTTAGAGATAAAATTTAAGATTCAAGAAACATTTCCAGAATTTATTTTAGCTAGCAAGTAAGTTCATTTAAGTTAAAAAGGGAGTTTAAGGAATTATTTAAGTTACTTGAGGTGAGTAGAAAATAAATTCATTTAAGTTCCTTAATTAAGGGGTTAGTTCACTAAATTATTTAAAGGATAGGTAAGGCTTATAAGGGTTATAAATTTAGTAAATAATCAACATTTTCCCTCCATATATTAGTGAATTTTCGGCCCCTTAGTATCTAGACTAGTCATTGCCAACTCATCACCCTTTTGACCCATTCTTTGTTGGGTTAGCATACTAATCTTTTTAATTCTTTATCCACCTTAATTAATTAATTAGTGAGCATTATCCTAGTCTAGAAAACATGAGGATTTCGGCCACCCCATTCTAGAATCACCCAACAAATATTTGATATCAACCAACAATTCAAATTTCAAATAGAGGTAGACTTAGTCTTGATTTTGGTTCCCTATATCTTGCAACTATCTCCCTCACTCCCCTAATCATCATTTTCCACCCCTCATCACCGAAAACCAGAGCCATTCCAGTGTAAAAAAACGTGAGCACCATAGCTAGAGGCAAGAGAGAAATCGAGCTAGCAAGGTAGAATAGAAAGCGCTCCACCTCCTCCGCGCCGGATCGTCTCTTCTTTTCGTTTTTCTTTCAAACGAAACCAGGCATGCATATATTCTTCCTTGACTCTTCAATCAAGTCCTATTATCATTTATTTTTCATTACATGATCATCATTTCCATGTTAAAACCGAAATACATCAAGAGATTTCAGAAAATGCAACATGCAGAATTTTTCGGTTTTTCTCTTGTGCTTCACGGGTTGCTTTGTTTTGTGGGTTTCAGGTATTGGTTCGATTCCAGGCTCCCAAGGCGACATCTAGACATGTAATAGGATGTATTAGGATCACTTTGGTCCATTCATTCGAGCCCCACACCCACTGGAAACAAGAAATGACAGCAGCTTCCCATTCTTGCCATATTGAGTTTCGATTTTCTCATGTTGCTGTCAAAGGGAAATGAATCTGATCTTGGCTGCCCTAAGGGCTTATAGCCATGGTTGGATCACTTCCCTAGCATGTCTAAGACGTGACTAAGTCGCCCTTTTGGTGGCTCGGTCC
Organism: Primulina huaijiensis; assembly: GCF_012295235.1. NCBI lineage: Eukaryota > Viridiplantae > Streptophyta > Magnoliopsida > Lamiales > Gesneriaceae > Primulina > Primulina huaijiensis. Next base: position 10,001,094 of record NC_133320.1, read on the forward strand.
ATGGTTACTCGGTTTTCAACTAAAACATCAAGAACAGCCCTTACCCCATTTCGGCCCTTCATTTTTACAGCATGTGTCATTTTGGTTTGGTGGATGGTGTGGATCTTGGTTGGCCTATGGCCCTTAGCCACGGTTCATACCATGCCCCTAGATGTCTAGATCGTGTCATGGTCAATCAAATGGCCATTGGAACGATTCGTGACAGCAAAACAAAAGCAATGCATCCTACGTGCAGAATTTGTTCTCGGTTGTAACGTTTGGGTCGTTGCTGGAATATTTCGAATTGTGGCTGGTCTAAAGCCCTTAGCCATGGTTCAAATCATTCCTTGGGATGTTGGTAAGAGATTTTGGTCGGTGGTTCAAGCCCCAATGGCCATTAGTCTCGCAAACGACACAAGAAACCAAAGCACAGCTGCTGTATTTCTGGACAGCAACTTGCTGTGACGGTTCAGTGGCTCGTTCGAGTTCTCGGTTGGCTTTTAGCCCATGGCCTTGGACTGGACAGTACCTCACCGAGTTAGGAAGGTCATGTTTTTGGCCGTTCGTGATTCGGATCATTTTTGAGGTCGTACGAGAATTTACGGTGCGATGTGCCAAATTGACTCTCGAAAGAGCGTTTCGTGTTTTGGCCTCCATTTCACCTAGATTTCGACCCTCACCATTTTTGGAGCATTATTTCATCATTTTGGGTGTATTTTAATCATGACTACATGTTAGTTCAGTGTTGGTTCGGGTTGGTTCGGGGTCATGATTAAATACGGAATCGTTGGATGTAATTGTCGCACTTTCGGGTTTAATTGCATAGTTGTGCATTTTAAAACTATTGCATATTCTTTATGACACATTTAGGTTGCAGCGAGCCTGAGAGCGATCCAATCCAATCAGCAAAATTATTACATGATATTTAATTATGTTAATTAATTATATTACGTGCAAAAATACAAATTTTGAGATTTATGCGATATTGCTTGTGGTCACTTTACTATCATGCTTAAGTCCGGTCGCCAGTTACCGATCAGTTCAGTTGTTTCACCCAGTATACTGTGGCAGTAGTCTGATCAGACATACATTATTAAGTCCCGTCACCAGTTATCGGCCCGGTCGTCAGTTACCGGTCAGTTCAGTTTCATTCCGGTCGCCAGTTACCGGTCAGCTCAGTTCAGTTCAGGGACCACTTGCATAGACCATAATCTCACCAGAAAATTATTACAGTTATTTCATGACAGGGCTCCAAGGAGCAAACATTTTTACAATGATTTTCAGTTCAGTTATGCACGTATTATAATTGCTCAGGACAAGTTATTTTCAGTATGCCTCATGACATGATATTTTATCCCATGCAAATCTTACTATATTACTTACTCGTTATTTACGATATATGCATGTTGAGTCTTTAGACTCACTAGACTTGATTATTGTAGGTACTGATGATGTCGGGATCGAGGGCGGGGACCAGTGAGCCAGCTCGAGTCGGCAGTAGTAGGACCCGAGGACCTCAGTTCAGCATTTATTATTATTTGATTGCTCAGACATTTTTATATATTGTTGGATAAATTTTTAACTATTGTTTCGAAAAATGTTAATTTCTTCCGCTGCCACTTTGAACATCAAACTTTATTTATCAGTTCAATTATGAATGAGGCAATTTTATTTATTTAAAAAGAAATTTTTTGAATTTTCCGCAATTTTTCAAGCACGGATTTCTAGGCCGCTACAAACCATTTCCAAGAATCAGATGTTTCTTCATCCACAATAGCAAATGCTAGCGGTAGAACCTGATTGTTCACATCCAGAGTGACAGTGATCAACATTTTATGCTTGTTTTTGGTATACAAGTGTGTACCATAGACACTAATTATTTTTGACAATGCCGAAACCCAACAATACACGAACTGAATGCCCAGAAAACATAATTCAGTGTCTTAATCATTTCAGTGTTGGATCTGAGATGCTTCCACTCCACGGCTGTTCTCGGATTATATTTGGACAAATCACACATATATTTTGGAAGTAATTGAACGGAGCTATCCCATGTACCATAAGCAATTTCCATAGCATGTTTCAAACGTCGCCATGCCTTTGTAAACGAGATTTGATATCCATATTTATCTTTCACATTTTCAATTATATACTTAATCTCGTACGAAGGATCACAACGAACAACTCCCAATAGTGTATGTGCCATCATATCACTGTTCAAGTTCTGATGGTCTATACCAACAGAGGTGGATACGTTAGAGTAGGTGCCCGTCGAGCCAAGTGTTGGTCGAGGGTTCATGTTGAAAATTTATGTATAAACAATCTTTATTTTAATTATATTTGAAATTATTCTTTTGGCACATTTTTATCTGTATACTCATGCTAATTGCATAGATAAAGTCCTTGAATATACAAATAATAGAAAGAATATGATATGCTCATATGATGAGTATCATGAAACTCATATTTGCAATACTGTATATTCTAAAGAGTTTCTAGTCGATTCAGCCGCCGCTAAGAAGGATAAATGTCACTCAAGTTTGAGACTAGTATCTGCGATGTGAGTATCATGTTTCATCGGTAGGGGACCTTGTGATGTCCGAGCATGCAGATAGGTGTTCCTTGTAGAGTACACTGAACAACCCTCCGTAGACGACTTTCCAAGCAGTTCTCACTTATCGAGTGGAAACGTCCTAGTTTATGGTTGTACTGATGCGATCCTTCGAACCACGAAAAGCAAATGCGCTCAAAAACGGAGTCACGCCCTTGATTTGATGAAACAAAGAAACTGTTGTGTTGTCTCGACCTTTTTGAACAAGTAAGGTTATAATATTCACCTCTAAATCACAAAGAATTTAGCAACAAATATTAACGAGATAAACAATCGAAATTCAAGCGAATCTTCAAAGAACTCGTCTTTTACAATCCGAGCGAAGAACAACCGACAAACGCCACAAAGTGTTAAACTTTGATAAAATGCATCATTATATGTGTTGGTTACATATGAAGAGGTATGATAAGTGGTGTAGTGAAAGGTGCATTGCATATAGGGAGAGGGCACTTGAGCTAGATTCTTATATCGAGCATGAAATACGTCATTTTCCTAGTGAGCTATGGTCGTACATGTGTATGGAATTTGTTGTGTTGTTAACTAGGTCTAAGAAGGAGAGAAATCTAATTTTTGTGATACTTAATGCTATATTATTGTCCTTATTTGGTGTTACATGTTATCTATCGTCCGGAGTAATAGTTGAATACATAGACAGGGCAACCATGAAGTTGGGATTACAAGTGCGGTTGGAGCGGGCCGATGATAGCACCTACAAACTTGGACTTAAAGGTAAGCATGTTGATAATATCATCCTTGTTATTACTAACTTGCTTCGTTTTTGCGTAGGTGGGCAAGATTTGAGGACAAATCTTTTTGAAGAAAGAGAGTTTGATACGAATCTGATCGGGCGTGGCGTGCAAATGGTTGGAAGAAGAATTAAGAAGCATTGTTGTCTCGAAATATCAAGCTTAATGATGATGAATCAAGCATATTCAAGCAAGTGGTGGAGTTCAACAAAGAATATGGAGTCCCGAGCAACCAAGCATGTGAGTGCAAAATGGCCCGAGAGGATGGCGGTCAGAGAACCTCGCGCACATGCACGAATGTATGATGCGCATATGCGCGAGAGGTCGCGCACATGCTCCAGACGGGGCGCGAATATGCGTGGCGCATGATTTTCAAATTACGGAACAGAAGACTTCGCGCATATGTGCGCGGCGCAAAAACTGAAGACAGCAACTTCCGCGCATATACGCGCGGCGCAATTTCAGAAAATTTAGTTTCCTATTTTAGAGTTTTAATTAGTTTGGTAAATAGATTTTTGATATCTTTTTGATTTGTAGACAATATATACACAAAAATTTATCATTGAGTTTAATCATATTGATAGAGTTTTTCGCTCAACTTTTCAAAGCTTGGCTTTGTATACATCTTTGTGTGTTTCTCAAATCAAACTTATTAAAGTTTAACACTTTGTAGTGTTTGGCGATTGTTCTTCACTCGGATTGTCAAAGACGAGTTCTTTGAAAGTTCGCTTGAATTTCGATTGTTTATCTCGTTAATATTTGTGGCGTGACTTCTTTTTTGAGCGCCTTTGATTTTCGTGGTTCGAAGGATCCCATCATTTGGTATCAGAGCTTTAGGTTCCCTCTGATTCAAAAAAGTTTATCCTTTTTATTTTCAGATATGTGTTTATCTATCATTTGTTGTCAGATCTGTTTATCCTATCGTTCTTCATCTTTCGTGGATCTTGCGATTCTCGAAATTTCTGATTTTTTTTTCTTTTTTTTTTTTCAAGTTTGCTCAGCCATTCTTGTGAAATTAAAAAAAAAAGTACCAAAATTTCAAAATTTTGCCATAAATTGGTTTTGGTATTTTTTCTATTCTCTTGTAGAAGCTATATTCAAGTGTTTCTCACAATCAAAAAAAATTGAGCTATTATTTAGCATTAAATCTTGTTCTTATCTCCTTTGTGAGTCATATTCAAGATACTCTCACAATCAAAAAAAAAATTTCAACTTTCCTGTTTTATGCAGTCCGTGTAAGTCAGTTTGCAAGTGTCGTGAAGTTTGAACTTGTGAGTTTGATGCACACAAGCTACAAAGCCTGAAAGTGTACCCTACGAGAGGACTCTTAGAAATCGAGTGAAATACTTGAGTGTGAGCGTTTCTTTCTTGGAGTGACGTGTGAGGTATTTGTAGTGAGGACAAATAAAAAAAGAGAAAAAAAAAAGAGAGGCGAGTGAATTTTCATTGGAGTGGCTAGTGAGGATCCGTGGTGAGGAAATTTATTCTTTATTGTTTTCTACTAAATTTTTCTTGCAGGTATAATGATTGACGATCGTCAATTTCAAACAATGTTAAAAGGGTTGGATAGAATGTGGGAGAAGGAGTTTAAGCCTCTAGATGAGAGGTATAGGAGGTGTGAAGAAGAGGAAATGTATGATAGACAGGGTGATAAGAATAGGCGAGATAGTAGATTTGGAGGGAATAGAGCGTTGCACGTGGATCGTGATGATGATAGGCGATAAGAGACGAATAGAAGAGCGGGCAGAAGTAGTGAACGTGAGGCTAGCGAATATGAATATCAAGGTACATTTAAAAACTCAAACTCTAGTACTTGTGATATTATATATTGTTGGTGTTTAGAAGTTGGGCATGATATCAGCCAATGTCCACGTGAGGAAGTGACCATAGTAGAATTGTCCGTTGAGCTTAAATCTCAAATGGAGGTTGGTGTTGCAGTTGAGCTTAAGTCTCGAGTGGAGGTTGTAGTGGAACAAGAATTTGAGGTTGTGATGAATAGAGTTTGTGGTGGTATTCCGCTAGTTAGTGAGTTGAATGTTGTTGAACAATTTACGGCAGAGAGTGAATCATTAGGTGTAGAAGAAGTGCCTAATTTTTCTGCTATAGAGCTGGAGAGTAGACATGATGAAACGATGGTTTATGAATGCTTTGAGGATAAACATATTTATTTTGATCAATTGAATCCAAATGTTCTTGAGAATCAATTGAAATTTATTCATGAATTGAGAGAAAAGAAATGTGAAATGGCCGAAAGAAAGAGAGAACAAAATAGTGAGATGGCCATAGAAAAGAAAAAGGAGAAAAGATGAAAAAGAAAAAGAGGCCAAAGAAAAGAAAAGGAAAAATAAATTAAAAGACCCAAAAGAGTGAAAAGAGTGAGGTTGAGAGTTCTTTAATTTCGTATAAACCCCTTAACGTACCTTTGTACAAAGAGGTTTATTATCACTATGAAGATATCGTCGGTTCAATCTCGAGCATTGTTATTTCACTCTTGCAGGATTATGGAGATGTTATGATGAGGAGGCAAATAAGGACTGATGGTGGAGGAAGGCCATATGGTGATCAACAAAATGTTAGAAGTAATCATGGTGAGGTAAGGTTAGTTGCCAACGCAACAACCATGAGGTATGACTTTCATCCTTATCTTAATTTTTTGATGTATCGTTTTCCAAAACTTGGAAAACGTGTTGCAAATGTGGTGGTTAAGGGGTCGGATGTAAATTTACCCTTATTCCTTGATTGTTATGAATTTGAGGCCATGGATGAATTGCATTTACCTACTATGAATTTTGATGTCTCACTATTTACTAAGTTGATGGGGTTTGCTTGCTACAATGGTTTATATACATTAGACTTAGATTTTCATGATGAGATGAGATATTGCATTGATAGTATATGGGACGTGTCCTATTTCCACGATTTATATTTGATTGGTGATGATTGTGAAGATTAAATGGATAGTACATTTAGTGTGTTCTATTTGCATGATTTTTGTTGGTTTGATGATGGTTTTGAGAGGTGCAAGGATGAACATGATTATTTCTTTGTTCTTGATGAATACCTGTTTAAAGAGAATAAATTTTCATCTGACACTCATTGCATGAGTTGTTGTTTGATATTGAGGCACATGACATTTGTTTGATTGGTAGCCATGAAGTAACTAGAGCCATAGATATGATGCATGATTTTTTACTGTGGTTGCATATGAGGAGGCATATTGAGTGGGATTGTGAAACATGCATTGCGCATAAGAATTTTTATGATCATAATTATTACAATATTAAGGAGGATAAGTTGTTTGTTCTAAATTCATTGCATGAGTTACATGCTAGTGAGGACTATTGTGGTGGTTTTAACTTTGATAAAATGCGTCATTATATGTGTTGGTTACATATGAAGAGGTATGATAAGTGGTGTAGTGAAAGGTGCATTGCATATAGGGAGAGGGCACTTGAGCTAGATTCATATATCGTGCATGAACTACGTCTTTTTCCTAGGGAGCTATGGTCGTACATGTGTATGGAATTTGTTGTGTTGTTAACTAGGCCTAAGAAGGGGAGAAATCTGGTTTTTGTCATAATTAATGCTATATTATTGTTCTTATTTGGTGTTACATGTTATCTATCATCCGGAGTAATAGGTGAATACATAGACAGGGCAACCGTGAAGTTGGGATTACAAGTACGGTTGGAGCGAGCCGATGATAGCACCTACAAACTTGGACTTAAAGGTAAGTATGTTGATAATATCATCCTTGTTTATTACTAACTTGCTTCGTTTTTGCGTAGGTGGGCAAGATTTGAGGACAAATCTTTTTGAAGAAGGAGAGTATGATACGAATCTGATCGGGCGTAGCGTGCAAATGGTTGGAAGAAGAATTAAGAAGCATTGTTGTCTCGGAATATCAAGCTTAATGATGATGAATCAAGAATATTCAAGCAAGTGGTGAAGTTCAACAAAGAATATGGAGTCCCGAGCAACCAAGCATGTGAGTGCAAAATGGCCCAAGAGGATGGCGGTCAGAGAACCTCGCGCACATGCGCAAATGTATGACTGGCATATGCGCGAGAGGTCGCACACATGCGCCAGACGGGGCGAGCATATGCGCGGCGCAGGATTTTCAAATTACGGAACAGAAGACTTCACGCATATGCGCGGAATTGGGGCGCACATATGCGCACGGCGCAAAAACTGAAGACAGCAACTTCCGCGTATATGCGTGGGTATGGGGCGCGCCTATGCGCACGGCACAATTTTAGAAAATTTAGTTTCCTATTTTAGAGTTTAAATTAGTTTGGTAACTAGATTTTTGATATCCTTTTGATTTGTAGACAATATATACATGAAAATTTATCATTGTAATTAATTAATCATTGAGTTTAATCATATTGATAGAGTTTTTCTCTCAACTTTTCAAAGCTTGGCTTTGTATACACCTTTGTGTGTTTTTCAAATCAAACTTATCAAAGTTTAACACTTTGTGGCGTTTGTCGATTGTTTTTCACTCGGATTTTCAAAGATGAGTTCTTTGAAAGTTCGCTTGAATTTTGATTGTTTATCTCGTTAATATTTGTTGCTAAATTCTTTATGATTTAGAGTTGAATATTACAACCTTGCTTGTTCAAAAATATTGGGACAACACAACCGTTTCTTTGTTTCATCGAATCGAGGGCGTAACTCCGTTTTTTAGCGCATTTTCTTTTCGTGGTTCAAAGGATCGCGTCCTATACACCATTAGTCCTTATTACCTGGGACAACATTGAGACTCTATATGCTAGCATTGCACTTTGACTTATTTACCGACTCTCATGGGGTCATCAGGTGGCAAGATTGATTGTTCTGTAGAAACATATAGGAGTCGATGCATTGTAGTCGGGGATTCACCGCTTACCTTCTGGTATGGATATCCTATGTGATCTCATGTGTATGTAGTTTGAAATCTCTGATCAAAGTGTTGGTGGTAATTAAGAAAGGGGTTTCATATATTACACCATCGATGCAACTACGACATGACACATAGTATCGATTCTTTGAGAGCTCACGATATACCAATAGTTGTCGAATCGGTCGGGATATATGAGATGAATGAACCATACTGTACGCTAACTATAATGGATTGGTTCTTGCAGGCACTATCATTTCATACCTGGGGAATCATGTAAGCGATGCTACTAGGCGTTTAACATGATTGGTTGGGTACTATCAGACTAGAGTTCTGACGTTCTTATTATCAAGGAGTTGATAAATAAGAATGGAGCAATTGGGGTATGCTCATATAAGGACATGTTTAGGCCCGAATCACATTGAGATGTGAACCCACGGCTAGTTGTATCATTGAACCATTGAGAGTCACACAAGTGCCAACTTTCTATATCCCGTTGAGAAAGAAAATAGTTCAATGTGTTGAACGACTTATAAATGAGTTTATAAGCAAAAATAAAAATAGAAGTATGACTTTTATAAAAGGATTATGAGAAATGTAACTTTTAATTTATGAAAGTGTTCCTAAATTAAAAGGTGGCTCAAATAAATAATGTATTTGAAAATTGTGATTTTCATAAATATTATTATGGACTAAATTAAATTAATTCAAGTGTTGAATTAATTAAACACTAGTGGACCTAGTAGAGTCCAAATAATTAAATTAATTCAAATGTTGAATTAATTAATAACATTGGGTCTTGTAGAGCCCAATAGAAAATAATTATTCAACTAGTGGGCTTGAGTAAAATCAAGTAAAGTTTAAATGGTCTTAAATGTGTTTAATATATTTAAATAAAAGTCCATGGGCTTTGTAATTGTTATATGCCCAAATAAAATTGCATGCTTGGGAGCTGAAGGGTTGGACCCAACTTTTTCAACAAACTAGGCATGGCATGCACATGCAACTTTTAACTTTTTTCACAACCAAGAAAAGTTTTCTTCTCTCCTCCTTGCACTCCCTTATGGCCGAAACCTCTCCATAATATTCTCTCAATTTTGGCTTCTTCAATTGTTGAGGAATGTATAAACTTCTCAAAGAAAAATCCTCTATGTATGAAATTTATGTGATTTTGTTATTTGCTACACAACATCAAAGTGGGTGCTCGATTTTCTTCATGAAAATATGATTTTTCGAAAATTCTGTTGCGCTTTCGGGCACCGTAACCGATCTTCTTTCAATTGGTATCAGAGCTAAGGTTACTATTTTGTATAGCAAATACATGATATTATATTGAAAACTATTTCTAACCGCATGAGATAATTTGTCGCAACAAATCGAGGCCGATTTTGGGGTCGATTTTGGGCAGCATGTTGCTGCCCATTTCGGGCAGCTTGGGCTGATCGAGGGGCTGCCCGAAAGGCTGCCCAAACCCCCTCTTTTAATTTTAAAAAAAAATTTTTGTTGGCCGGAATCCCGCGACGGAGCTCTGGCAACGGCGATGACGACTAGGGTTTCCAAAGGTGTTTTGGAATATCAAAATGTCATGGGCTTTGAGTTGTTGGGCCATTAGATGGTTAATATAATTTGTGAAATTTAAATGAACCAAAATATTTTTGGTGAAAAATGTTTTATTGGGTCCTTAAGTTTAAATCTACAAAATTTTTATATATATTATCATAAAATAAATAATTGAAATTGGAATTTAATTATTTATAGTAAATTTTGATCTACAAGAAATTCGATTACAAATAAATTAATTAAAAAGTGAACAAAAGAGTTTATTTACTTTGTTAATTTAATTTATAATCGTGACGGTTAGTGATTGGATCAAGATATATAATATTGGATCAATTGATTATTGTGATAATTAATTGATGGTGTATGGTATGTGATATTATGCATGAAGGATGATCAAAAGCCCAAGCCCATTTTACTAGGTGTGTGCTAGGATATTTTGTGTTGAATGATTGTAATAATTATCAATTTATAAGTGGGCTTGGTTTATGGCCCGTTCCCACCCCATGAGATGTATCCCTATTTGCCATGGATATTTATTTGTAATTATTATTTTAGTGAAAGATCAAGATTGGAAGATGTTGGGCCTTGATGATTGATTATTAAGATCGAAGACATGTAAATATTGAAGGCTTATGGAATTGTGCATTTGCATCCCATGCATTCCCTATGATTGGACCTAGGCCCGTGTTTGGATCACACGGACCATTAGTATTGGGGCGATTGATAATCTTTGTTTAGTTTACTGTTTATAATATATGCATGATATATTATAAATAATGAGTTTGTGCTTTATTATTATTATAATAACAAAGTTGCATGAATCCGGCAAACATACGATCAAACATAGCGAGCTTTTAAATAAAATTAATGATGAGAATTTCAAAATTAAAAAACCCTCATTTTGAATAAGATTCAAAATTAATATCAAGCTCGAAAAGGAGAATTATAAAGGTGGTTAAAATTTCCATGTCTTCCATCGACAATGGGTGCATGATGAACGCTACCCGTGCTCGGGGCTCGGCTCATATTATTGAGGGAGCCCTGGACACCGGAAAGCTGTGACATCCATTGACATGGTGATATGAACTACGTGGAACTGCCATGATTTCGGCTCATATTATTTAGGGAACTCATGACGACCATCCATTAAGGTTCAACATCGATGGTAAGCCTTGACACGTAAAGATGAACGACGTCATATTATTGGGTCCTAATCATACGTGAGACAAAATTTTACGTAAATGGTTGCATGGAGATGACATTAGAAACTACTTTTTAAGAATTATGATTGGCTGATATTATTTGGGATCATAATTGGCTAATTGAACCTTACGTACCTCCTGAGGAAAGGAGTTTCCCGTTTTCACTAGGGGTAGTGAAAAATATCAAAACAGTGGGAGTAAAAATTTATGAAGTAAAAGTCCATACTTTATATCTTACTAAATATTTTAAAATAGTCATTAATGTTTATCTGTTCTTACTTTTCAGTACATATTTGAAAATGTCTCCGATTCGCAATCCGTTATCTGCAATACTCAACTAACATATTTTAACTGGATCTAATTACCTCAATTGGCTAAGAAACTTGAAAATCGTCTTGAATTTGGAAAGGATAGAATATACACTTATCGAGTCGCCCCCTATTGAGGCCTTGACTAGCTGCACTCCTGAGAAATTGCAGACTTACAAGGATTGGTGTGACTATGACTTGAAAGCCAAGTGTTATATGCAGGCTTCTATGAATGATGAGTTGCAGAGGCGTTTTGAGGATGCAAAGAGTGCTGCTGACATTCATTTGTGTAACTTACCGTACTTTTTACTACTTAAAATTTGCGAAAAAATTAAAAATTTTCTTAAATACCAATAAACTCTCAATTTGCATTCATAAATAACTGTCCAACCAAAATTATTTGCGATACAAGAGCTCACAAATAAAGTTTGCTAAAGAAAATACTTGTTTAGACATCGTAAGCCAAAACGTGAAATCAGAGTATTAAAATTTTCATGCTTAAAAACTTAAAAACATAAAACATGGGCGGTCCTCGGGTCTAGCCTCCTACTCAGTCCAAGCCTGCTCCTTGGTCCCCACCCCTCGTCTCCTCAAAGTCATCATCACCTGCATCGATCAAATCTAGTGAGTCTAAAGACTCAACACGTATAAACTGGAAGTATCAAATAATACGTAATAAAACCACATGCATCTTCAAAATAGAGCGTACATAGTAGAAACATGAACTTGAACTTGAACTTGATAACATGAACGTACTTTGAACTTGAGCGTAATAGCATAACATAGACATGCCATATTCATGAAAATTTTCGTAAATGTACTTGCATCATACATACTTGAGCATACATAACATAATTTTACATAGAGGCATGTTTCAAAGCAAGTGACCCATACATAATGCGCCTGATCAGACTAAATCACAGTACTGGGCTGACAGGGAAGATCCACTGCCACATACATGAGATCTCCATTCATAATTTAACGGGTGGATTGGTCCCTGGTCATACTTTACCGCTTTCCAATCCGGATTTAAACCCGTTCATAATTTAACGGGGTGGATTGGTCACTGGTCATACTTTACCTCTTTCCAATCTCATACATAATTTGGTCACAAGACAATTAGCATACCTCAAAAAATTAAAATATTTTTTTTTGCACGTCAACATACTTACTTGTCGTTGAGGGATTCGTTAGATCAAGCCTGGAGCCACTGCTGCACATACTAACATGAATTCAAATACTTATCTTTCATAACTTAGACGTAGGTACTCGTGCTCACCACCAAAGTAAATAAATATCTTATGACATTCTAGAACATTCGGGACTTGACCTCGTTTAATCATCGCACTAAACTAAGACATCGAGCCTCAAAGCATTCAACATAAATCTTCCCAAAAATTAAGTACACGGACCCCGTGCTCGGGTCCGTGTATGGGTCCGTGTAGGTTTGCAACAGAAGTACTCGGAGTGAAGTGAGGACACGGACCCCGTGTCAGGGTCCGTGTAGGTTCGTAAATATGATACTTCGAAGAAAACAAACGCACGGACCCCGTGTAAGGGTCCGTGTGGCCTCGAATTGCTGAACCTACGAGAAAATCTTACACTGTGCCAATTCCACCCAACCAACCCGAATGGACTAAGAGCTAACACATCGAGACCCGCCCTAGGACACTAAGGCATTGACTCCAACCCATGAAAACCATCGAAAATGACCCAACATCGACAATCAACAACCAAACGACACAACCCAAAGTTCGACACCCATTCGATTCCTACGACTCCTAACTCAACCTGGTTCCTAACGACAAGAAAAGAGACACCAATAATAATTCCAACATCATTCTTGACTTACTTAAATGCAGCATCGATCACCCGTCGATTCCCAACGAAGCCTGCAACAAATAAACTACAAGAACACAATTTTCATAAAAGTCGCAGTTTGAGCAGTCCCACAAAAATGATCATAAATCACTCAATATTTATCCAAATATTTCGATTTACTGTCAAATCGAATGTATCAAAATGTTCTACGTTTTATATTTTGAAAGTTTTCTTAAAATCACGACCGAAAAATCTCAGTTTTTAAAAGAACAGCAAAAATTAGATTTTTAGATCCAAAAACGTTCAAAATGCGATCTAAACAATTTCTACTCAAACTTTACACAACACACATGTATCTTTACACATAATAAACAACACAACGCATAATATGACGAGATCGATGCACAAACGAAAGAATATACGTGCCTTTGCTAATTAAAAGTACCGAAACGACGATACCGACGTGGGAAGGATGCGAGAGACGATCCAGGACGAACGTGGCACTATTTTCTTGCAATGAAAATGACGAAATGTCGCTAGAAATAATCAGAGGAAGGGACGGCTGCTGTTCTTGCTAGGAACCCTAGTTTTCTCCTCTCAAAAATAATAAAAATCTGAATTGTGATAGTGTGTGTGTGTTTTGCCGATTTCTAGAGTGTGAAAAATTGTGTGTGGGTGTGAGTATAGTATTAACGTGTGTGTGTTTAATTAAGAGTAATTAGTGCTAACTAAACTAATAAGAATACTAATTAAAAGGCTAACCCACACTAATTTTAAACAAACTCCTTAATTAAAATAAATACACGCTAATTTTATAAAATTCTCCTTCTTAACAAAAAAAAAATGCACAAAGCCAACTTTAAAAGTTTCAACATTCTAAACTCACTAAAAACATAAATAAGGCTTTTAAAAAATGCTGAAATTTATTAAATTAATTAATATGCCCCAACCTTATCTTAAAAATAAAATACCACATTTAAAAATTGTCAAAATCGTCACCGGTCTCTTTCCCTCGATCCCGCCTCGAATAATCGCCTGAAACATGAAACTCGAGAAAATATTTTAACGTGCATCCCATAACATAAATAAATTAAAACAATGCATTTAAATAATTCTTGCACCACTAAGACTCATTTTTCAAATTAAATAAATGCTTTAACAATTAAATGATTGCATGGGTTTTACGTGTACTGAATTTAGGCTCTACAATTTGCATCTCAAGGAGCTCTTTGTTGAGCAAACACGGCCTCTTAGGCATGCTACCGTCAAGGAGCTAATCACTTTACGCATGGGAGATGGGGCCTCGGTCCATGAGCATGGCCTAAAGATGATTGGGCTTGTGGACAAGCTCGTTGGCATGGATCTTACGTTGGCATCGAAGTTGACCACTGACGTGTTGCTCTTGTCACTGCCTGGCTCATTTGATCCTTTTGTGGTGAATTTCAACATGAACAAGCTAGAGCGTACCCTTGAGGAGTTGGTAAACATGCTTGTTACGTTTGAGTCCACCATCAAGAAAGAGAAGTCGGTTCTTTATGTAGGTTCTTAATCTGGTACGAAGACTGGTCCACATGGGAAGGGAAAGAAGCGTTCTTTCCAACGTCCCAAGAAGAATGTGCCCTTGAAGAGGCAAGCTCTGAATCCCGCTATGGCAGCCACACCAGTTAAGGCTGACAAGACTACTGATCTCTTTCATCACTGCAAGAAGCTTGGACATTGGAGGCGTAACTGCAGAGAATATCTTGCCAGAAAGGTTCTGGAAATGGTATGTTCTATATTGATGTAAACATTTCAATTAACTCTATTTCTTGGTTATTAGATACCGGCTGTGGCTCACATCTCTGTAATGATTTACAGGTGATGGGAAGAAGTAGGAGACTAAGGGAAGGTGAGACCTTCTTGAGGATAGGCAATGGGGGCAAGAGTTGAAGCCAAGGTTATTGGAGATGTTTACTTATTGTTGAACAATGACTTTAGGTTAATTTTGAGAGATGTTTTGTTTGTACCTGAGTTGGTGAAAAACATTGTTTTCATTTCTATGCTTGATAAAGATGGATATCTTTGTTTATTTAGCAAAGTTGTTTGCAACACTTACAAGAATGAATGTTTGATAGGTACGGGTGAACTTGAAAACGATATCTACAACTTAAAATAGAAAGATATTCCACTAAACAATGTCCAAGCAATAACAACAAACAAGCGAAAACAAGATACTCTAAATTCGACACAATTATGGCATGCTCGATTAGGACATATTTCTCAAAAAAGGATGAACTAGCTAGTGGGAGTAGGCATGTTTGATATGTCTGATATTAATTCTCCCCTAACTTGTTAATCCTGTCTAAAAGGAAAGATGACCAAAATTCCCTTTAAGGGCCATGTGGAGCGACCCAAAGGATTATTGGATTTGATCCATACCGATATGTGCGGTCCACTTAGCATCACCACTAAGCATGTACATGCCTACTTCATCACCTATACCGATGACTTTTCGAGGTATGGGTATGTGTATTTGATGAAATACAAATCTGAAGCCTTTGAAAGGTTCAAAGAATTCAGAAATGAAGTAAAGAAACAGTTAGGACGAAGCATCAAGTCACTTCGATCGGATCGAGGTGGTGAGTACTTAAGTGCCGAGTTCCAAGAGTATCTTAGGGAGAATGAGATTCTCTCACAGTGGATTCCGCCTGCTACACCACAGTTGAATGGTGTTTCAGAGCGTCGTAACCAGACTTTGATGGACATGGTTCAGTCTATGATGGGGTTCACGGAGTTGCCGCCATCCTTTTGGGGATATGCATTTGAGACAGCGGCACTGTTGTTGAATAATGTCCATTTAAAGGCAGTTGATAAGACACCATACGAGCTATGGATGAGTAAGCCTCCCAAATATTCTTATCTTAGAATATGGGGATGCCCTGCTTATGTTAAGCAAGTAGTGGGAGATAAATTGGATAGTCGAACCATTTTATGTTACTTTGTGAGATATCCAAGGAATTTAGTAGGATATTGTTTTTATCATCCCCAAGAAACAAAGGTGTTTGTTTCTAGGAGTGAAACTTTTTTGGAAAAAGAATTTTTATTGGGTACAAAATGGGATATGATAGAAATCGAAGAAGTTCGAGAGACACCCACAATTGTAGAACCCACACCCGAAGAGCCAAGAGAGGAGATACAAGCTCCTAGAAGATCCGAGAGAGTCTCGAGACCACCTATGAGGTATGGTCTGCTTTTTGAAGAGGGTCACGATCAGCCTAACAATGGATATGACCCAATGACCTTCAAGGAAGTGTTATTTGATGCCGATTCATCTAAATGGCTTGAAGCTATGGAATCTGAGATGAATTCCATGCATTCAAACCAAGTGTGGAATCTTGTGGATCCACCTGAGAGAACTGTTCCTATAGGGTGTAAATGGATTTACAAGAGGAAACTTGGGGCGGATGGGAATGTGTTGACCTTCAAGACACAATTGGTAGCAAAAGGCTATACTCAATGACAAGTAGTTGACTTTGAGGAAACATTTTATCCAATTGCGATGTTCAAGTCCATAAGGATATTGTTAGCCATAGCTGCATGGTATGACTATGAGATATGAAAAATGGATGTAAAGACAGCCTTTCTTAATAGAGACTAGTTACTATGCACATGTGATGCGTGCGTGTACAATGTTTTTTATTATTATCGATGGATTAAAGTGAAATTTGACAAATTATGGAGGGACTAAATTGATATTTGAATTGTTGAAATAAAAATAAAATTGTGTGTTGAAATTAAAAAAAAAAAACAAAAAACAAAAGTGTAATATTATTATCATATAAGGGTAAAATTGGAAAAAAAATTGGTGTCCTCTCTAAAGAGTTATTATCATGTCTTCACACTTAATATAATAGTATAGATATTAAGGAAGAGACTTGCATGTCTCAACCTGAAGGGTTTACATCTATCGAAAGTGAACATATGGTATGCAAACTTCAGATATCTATTTATGGTCTAAAACAGGCATCTAGGAGTTGGAACCTCAGATTCGATAGTATAATCAAAGAGTTTGGTTTTACTAAAAATCCTGAGGAACCCTGTGTGTATAAGAAGGTCAGTGGGAGTGATGTAACATTCCTGTTGTTTTATGTTGATGACATTCTACTCATTGGAAATGATGTAAGGATATTGCAATAAACTAAAATATGGTTAGCGAGTAAGTTCTCGATGCATGACTTGGGTGAAACATCTTTTGTATTGAGAATACAGATCTATAGAGTTAGATCAAGAAGATTGCTTGGTCTCACCCAGTCCACGTACATTGATACCATCGTTAAGCGGTTCTCGATGGATGAGTCCAAGAGAGGACATCTACCAATGTGTCATGGCGTGTCTCTATCCAAGTCTATGTCTCCCAAGACTGATGCAGAGATAGCGGCGATGACAATCATTCCTTATGCATCTGCAATTGGTATTATCGTGTATGAGATGGTATCTACACGTTCTGATGTGGCTTTTGTACTAAGTGTAGCGAGTAGATATCAATCGAACCCTGGTCTTCCACACTAGAAAGCTGTGAAAGACATCCTCAAGTATTTGAGAAGTACCAATAAGTTGTTCTTGGTCTATGGGGGTGGAGAACTTAAATTGGAATGTTATACTGACTCTAGCTTCCAAAGCGATATCAATGACTCAAAGTCAACCTCTGGGTTTGTATTCATGCTTAATGGTGCTGTTGTCTCTTGAAAGAGTTCCAAGCAAGACAGTACTGCAGAATCCACCACCGAGGCCAAATACATTGCTGCATCAGCTGCAGCAAAAGGGGCTGTTTGGTTAAATAATTTCGTCTAAGAGTTGGGCATCATTCCTAATGGAGTTGCTCCTGTCCCGGTGTTTTGTGACAACACTGGAGCCATAGCTCAGGCAAAGTAGCCAAGGTCTCATCAGAAATCCAAACATGTATTGATAAAGTACAACATCCTCCGAAAGATTTTGGAAAGAGGAGAAGTGTCAATTGACAAAGTCGGCTCTGCAGATAATGTTGATGATCCAATAACTAAGCCTTTACCTGGACCATTATTCGAGAAGCATTGCGAATCGATGGGTTTGAAGCATATGGGTAGTTAGCTCTAGTGCAAGTGGGAGATTGTTAGAGTAGGTGCCCGTCGAGCCAAGTGTTGGCCGAGGGTTCATGTTGAAACTCTATGTATAAACAATCTTTATTTTAATTATATTTGAAATTATTGTTTTGGCACATCTTTATCTGTATACACATGCTAATTGCATAGATCAAGTCTTTAAATATACAAATAATATAAAGAATATAAGATGCTCATATGATGAGTATCATGAAACTCATATTTGTAATACTGTATATTCTAAAGAGCTCCTAGTCAATTCAGTAGCCGTTAAGAAGGATAAATGCCGCTCAAGTTTGAGACTAGTATCTGCGATATGAGTACCATTTTTCATTGGTAGGGGACATTGTGATGTCCAAGCATGTAGATAAGTGCTCCTTGTAGAGTGCACTGAACAACCCTCCATAAAAGACTTTCCAAAATGGTTCTCACTTATCGAGTGAAAACGTCCTAGTTTATGGTTGTACACCATTAGCCCTTATGACCCGGGACAACATTGAGACTCTATATGCTATCATTGCACCTTGACTTGTTTACCGACTCTCATGGGGTCATCAGGTGACAAGGTTGGGTGTCTGTCGAAACATATAGAATTCGATGCATTGTAGCAGGGGATTCATCGCTTACCTACGGGTATGGATATCCTATGTGATCTCATGTGTATGTAGTTTGAAATATTTGATCAGAGTGTTGGTGGTAATTAAGAAAAGTGTTTATTAGATTACACCATCGATGCAACTACGACATGACACATAGTATCGATTCTTTAACAGCTCTCGATATACCTATAGTTGTCGAATCAATCGAGATATATGAGATGAAGTGGCCATACTGTACACTAACCATAATGGATTGGTTCCTACAGGCACTATCATTTGATACCTAGGGAATCATGCAAGCGATGCTGCTAGGCGTTTAACATGATTTGTTGGATACTATCAGACTTGAGTTCTGATGTTCTTATTATCAAGGAGTTGATAAATAAGAATGAAGCAACTGGGGTATGCTCATATAAGGACATGTTTAGTCCCGAATCACATTGAGATGTGAACCCACGGCTAGTTGTATCATTGAACCATTGGGGGTCACAAAACTGCTAACTTTCTAGAACCCGTTGAGAAAAAAAAAGTTCAATATGTTGAACGGCTTATAAATGAGTTTATAAGCGCAAATAAAAATAGAAGTATGACTTATATAAGAGGATTATGAGGAATGTAACTTTTAATTTATGTAAGTGTTCCTAAATTAAAAGGTGGCTCAAATAAATAATGTATTTGAAAATTGTGATTTTCATAAACATTATTATAGACTAAATTAAATTAATTCAAGTATTTAATTAATTAAAAACTAGTGGACCTAGTAGAGTCCAAATAATTAAATTAATTCAAGTGTTGAATTAATTAATAACATTGGGTCTTGTAGAGCCCAATAGAAAATAATTATTCAACTAGTGGGCTTGAGTAAAATCAAGTAAAGTTTAAATTATCTCAAATGTGTTTGAGATATTTAAATAAAAGTCCATTGACTTTGTAATTGTTACATGCCCAAATAAAATTGCATGCTTGGGAGGTGAATGGTTGGAGGTAACTTTTTCAACAAACTAGGCATGGCATGCACATGCAACTTTTAACTTTTTACACAACCAAGAAAATTTTTCTTCTCTCCTCCTTCCACTCCTTTATGGCCGAAACCTCTCCATAATATTCTCTCAATTTTTGCTTCTTCAATTGTTGAGGAAAGAATAAACTTCTCAAAGAAAAATCCTCTAATTTTTATTGTGTAAAATTAGAGGGGATCTTCCTTGTTAGTAATGGACCTAACTAGAAGGAAGGAGTCCATAAGAGCAACGTGTGTTCTTTGAAAGCTTGTAGATTTGTGTACCCTTCAAGAGCTAAGTTGTTTACAACTTAGTTGGAGCCTATAATCAATCTTTGTGATTGATAGGTACATTTCTGACACACACTATGTATGAACTTTATGTGATTTTGTTATTTGCTACACAACATCAAAATGGGTGCTCGGTTTTCTTCATGAAAATATGATTTTTTGAAAATTCCGTTGCGCTTCCGGGCACCATAACTGATTCTCATTCAAGATATACATGTGTGAGGCCCGCCATATTTTGTTATTTTCCAATAACCAGTTTTGGCCTTCAAAGACGCACATAGTCCCCATCGACAAATGATCTTAGAAGAATTATTTCTGCAACGTAATTTCGACAAACTGCGTGTGCTATCCACGACATGGTACTCACGCCTGATAAATGTAACGGAATAATCATTCACAGATGCAATAAGATAATTCTTATCTTTAAATAACATATTAACGTGTAATTCACCTCTCCCCGGATTATAATAGCTTGTTTGCATTTCAGAAGGTACACCGACAGAATCAGGAGGCTATTCTCCATAAAATTTATTGAAAAATGATTGCATCTTAGAAGTGTTAGAAAGAAATGGTACAGTTTGCCTTTGTAACGTCTCACAAGGTGGTTGCCGAGATGATGTCCCCTCATCAGGATTTGAAAATTTATTCACTTCTTCATCATCATTCACTTTTTCTTCTTCAGAATCGCTATATGACATATCGGGTTCAGTATCACTCCTAGAAATATCATCATTAGTGGCGAGATCTGAACAACGAGCACTCGTATCTAATGTTGTATTCGGCCAATATGGAGGATTATTTTGTTCCGACGAGACAGTGATATATTGATCCCAAGAGCCACTTACATAATCGAAATTTATATTATTGAGTCATTCAGTAACCTGTGGAACATAAGATTCTAGATCTTGGAAACCACCATATGTAGAAGTATCGGGTTGGTTATTGAACCCTGAATCGGTTGTATGTGGAATGTAGGATTCAGGATCATCAAATCCAACATGATGCTCAATTGAATTTGCTTCCACATATAAATGCAACATATGCATATTGTCACATTGCATTATAAACTCTAAAGCATCATCATCACCGAGATTGACTTGAATTTCATGCCAAGATAATCTCTCCATGAACGAATATTTAGTTGACAACTTAAGAGTAAAATTCATTGGATCGATTCCTAACATTTTATGCACAACTTCAACCAATTCCAACAAATTAATAGATCGTAATACTCGTATCGGTCTAACAAATGGAATACTACATGTTGGAACATTTCATGTTCGCAATATTTACTTGATTTTGATGTTAAAAAAACTTGTCATTTTGTTTCTAATAATCTATCTTAAGTGCGCAGAAAACTGGAACTGAAATAATCAGTTGACAGCCCAAACTGAAGACTATCGGATACGCCAACTGAACGCATCAACTGATCGTATGACCTGAACAAAATCCAACTGATGTACCTTAAATCAGTTCAACTAACTAACCAACTGAAAGATAGTTCAGCAGGAAACCTTCAGAAGCCCGGCCAGCTGATGAAGTGTTCAACTGATGCAGATCTCAGCTGATCAGTTCAACTGAACCAGTGAAATCAGTTCAGCTGACGAGCCAACTTATTTCACCTCTTCAACTGCAGACCAGTTCAACTAACCAATTCAGAAATTCAGTTATGAGCAATCAGTTGCGGAACACGATAGTCAACTTATTGGAATCCAGCTGTACGCAAAGGTACATAAGATTTTGTACTGTCAAAGAACAATAATGGACCGTGCAACAAAGCTTAAAGACAAATTGTTCCAATTTCACGTTTTTTACTTTTTATTAATTTCATTGACTCTAACATGTCCCAAATAATTATTTAAGCTTACATGAATTTTTTCATATTTTTATTTAGCTTAAATCGAGGACTTTTAAATTAATCTTTAAATGTGACGTATTATTGCGTTTTAATCTCGAATTAAACCAAACCTTAATATAAAATTCTCAAATTAAAAACTTAGACTTTTAATAATTATTTAAGCTTAAATATAATTTTTCATAATTTTATAAAGCTTAAACTAGGCGTTTCAATTAATTCGTTAATTAGCGTTTCGTGTGACGATTAAATCCCGCATAAATCTAAAACTCGTTATTTTTATCCCAAATTTTAAACATGACATTTTTATTATTTATTCTACCCTTCTAAGTCGTGAGCCACACCCGTGGACCCTTGGATTCAATTTTTGCTATTAAATTCGAAATATTGACCCATTGTCGAACAACCCGAGCCATCTCTCAATTTACTCGAGCCACGCCTAAGCCACCTCGGGCCAAACCCTAGCCAAGCCACCTAGGAACCCTCTTGACCAAGTCCAGCCCAAAGAACTAGCCCTGGCTCGGTCAAAAACTTGTTGTACCCTGGAGCCAAATTGCATGTGTGTGTGCGTGTGAGGTGTTTGGTTGTATTGGGACTCTTCTCCTCCTAAGAACCTTATAGCCACCTAACCATCTACCAGAACTGACCCTCACCGAGCCTAGACAACACTCAGACCATACCCAAACCAACCCAAGCCCCTGGAGCAGCAAACCACTGAACCAGTGGCAGCAGCCTCGTGTGAATCATGCTGTCCATGCTTCATATGTTCCTTCGAGCCACAGCGCACCCAAGCCGCACCAGCCCCTGCCCAGAACCTAGTGCTCCCTCTTAGGACCCTAATCACTCGACCTAGCCCAGCCCAAAGCCCCCAGGCCGAGCCATCTCTCCCCTGCACCAGCTTCTGTACCTGCGCTACTTCTCTTTCAAACTCTCAGCTGGAGTCCTAGCTTGCTAGGACTCTTCTCCAGCCCCTGGTCTCGAGTCTTAGCGTGGATAGGACTCTCTCCCTGACTCACCCATGACCTTAACCTAGCCGTGGTCCGGCCAAGCCAAGCCTTGCACCAAGTCTCCCACTTAAACGAGCCCAATGACACCAAACAACCACTCATGGTTTCCAGCTTCTGTTATTCGGTAGTGCAACGTTTTAGTTGTGTTATTTGGACCCTAACTCGTGTAAAAACATGCTTAATCCATACCCTAACCATGGCAGCCCCTTGAACAACATAAAACATGATTTTGGAATCAAATAACACAAGTTTAACACCTATATGCACATAGTTACGAAAATAAAATCGTGTGTCATGTTTTCTTTCAAATCATGATCAAATAAATATTATGGTGTGATAGATATTTGAAAGAAAGAAATATGACGTGCCTTTGCGTTTTAAACGCACGATTAACCGTTGACGATTGCGAAGAACGACGACACGATCGACCTTGGCTTTGAAACCTTGAAGAACTTGATACTTTTTCCCTTGATATTTGTGTGTGTGCCGTGAGTTGATGTGGGATTTTCAGAAAATGGCGTAGGAAAATTGTGAGGGTTTGGGGTGGTTTACATATATTATATACTTATAAAATCCTTAATTAAGCTTAGGCCTATTAAGCTCATAATTTAGGCCCTTTTGTCTTAATTAGGATTTAATTAAAATATTAAAATAGTTTTGTTAAAAATAAGTTTGTGTATTTATTAGCTGGGTTGCCAAAAAGTTCGTATTTTGTTGAAAAACCAACACCGATAAAATTTACGTTCCGGCGAATAAAATCACATCAAAACCCTTTATTTTCAAAAATAAAAAAAACCATCAACCATATTTTAAATAATTAAAAACAATTATTTAATAAAAACATTTTCTATTTTTCAGCCCTCGGTCTCCGTTCCTCGATCGTAACTCGAATAACCTTTAAAAATATATTTTAATGCAATAATGTAGAAAATTATATTTTCATCATGTCAATATGCCCAACATAATTAATTTATGTAATTAAAACAGTTAATTAAAATACAAAGAAATTTAATAATTGCATGCATGTGTTTCGCGTGGACCTTCAAATTTTCGGAGTGGACCTTCAAATTTTCGGAGCGTTACATATTATCCCAACATTTGTATTGAAGTTTCCTTCAGTGGTCAATGGTCATGGATGCATTTGAATCTCCTTGATTCTTTCTATAAAAGCTTTTAACACTCCAAGTTGGTTGATTAAATGGCAGTTTGAACTGCACAGGTTAGAAATTCGGTGGAAATAGAGAAAATTGGGAAAAACTGCTAGCGTGTTCCAGCAGCTAGTTAAAATGCTACTTCATTATTTCAAACAAATGAAGCTATATTTTCCTTAAGACCATGGATTTATTCAACCTTGCCATGTCATGTAGAAATTTTCCAGGAATATTTTTACTGAACTAAGTTCAAAGACTCCAATAAATACATTTGGCTTTTGCAATACAAAAATTGAGTCAACAAAATTAATTTATACAGAAATCTAAAATCACTGTCACTTTTCCAACCTTCGTAAAACAAGGGCTAAGACGAAAATCTTTGAATTTCAACACACCATTTCATAACATTTGCAGAAAAGCTAAAACAAGACCAACTCATTTCCCCTACTCATCAAGTGGAACCAAGCTCATAGTATATGTAGCAATAATAGGAGAATGCATGGATTTTGGCCCAAGTGTCTTAGCATCACATAGTATTTTCAGTTTCCCTGTCTCGAATTGGTATGAGTATACGTTAGCGGACACCTTTAAAAACACAATTCCATCTTTGAAAGCAAGAGGATCAATCCAAGAAAGCATGTCCTTGCATAACCGGCTTCCCACTTTCTTTGGTACGTCGTATAATACTTTTGAATTTTGTTTCTCGAGTTTTTCCAAGGATGTAAAGCATTTTAGGTCCCACTGAGATGTGAAGTGATCCTCTAGCACCCATAGTTGGAGACCATCTTCGGAGATTATAAAATAATTCAGCTTACCTTGGGATTCTCCTATACACATTTCCGGTATGCTGGACAATTGTGATGCAGGTACAGGAACCGTTATCAACCATGATATCTCGTTGTTAGGGTCAAACATCAGAATTTGGTCGCCATCTGTGAGCCAATGCAGAATTCCTGCAACTAAGATGCCTTTGTTTTTAGCCAGATTGTACTTGCATTTACAACACTCTTGTGATCTTCTCCACAACCCTGTCTTTGAGGAATATATATCAAGAACAAAACAGGATTCTTCTTCTTCCTTCTCTTCTTCTTTGTTGGCCTCTGTCTCTGTAGCACAAACTGACACTAATGTGAAATCTGTAGAAGCATCAATGGGGTTCAGAAAAGGATCAAACGCAAGGGATATGCTGCTGCTTCTGGGCAGATTAGGCCATTTTACAGGCGTCCATTGTTTAATCAATGGATTGCAAACATATATTATAGGCGTGGGAGTAGGGAAACAACTTCGACAGCAAATTAAGCCGTTGTTCGATGACAAAATGACAACATTTTCGGGGAGAAAGCTCAAAATGTTGTTCCACACTTTAACACTTTCCAGTTCAATTGGGATATAGCTGATCGATCCAATATCCTTATCAGACCACCTATACACCTCCTGGAAGAATAGTCCTGACACAGATTCTGTCTTTTTCAACTGGAGGCGAATGAAAGAACGGTCTGATATAAGATCATACCACTCTTTCGAAACATACTTCAATCGATGCAATGCTCTAGCTGACAGTCGGGATAGTACATTAATGGGGATATCATTGTCAGAAAACCAACGCCCCTTCATTTCTCACAAACTGCAAGAAAGAATTTCATCTTGGGTATCGTCAAATACCAACATATAAATTTTTACAGAGTGCATATATCTGAGAACATACACTGCATAAGTTGTAATAAATATGGCAGTTCTAGTCAGTCTCCTTTCAATTGTGACAGAGAGGAGAAAGAGAGTAGCATTTCGTAGGCAGTGGTTTCAAACCAATCTTCTATACTATGAAACGCGAAATTACAACGAGAGCTTCAAGTACTTTTGGGAAAAATAACAAGTTTAGATGATACGCCACTATACCAAACTAGCGCTAAGCAAACACAGTGTTGCTACCAAATACTAAACTTCAAAATATAAGAAATCATAACACGAATACCCCCATATCTGATGGAAAGGGGAAAA
Source organism: Primulina huaijiensis (assembly GCF_012295235.1). Lineage (NCBI taxonomy): Eukaryota > Viridiplantae > Streptophyta > Magnoliopsida > Lamiales > Gesneriaceae > Primulina > Primulina huaijiensis. The sequence continues at coordinate 10,027,218 of NC_133320.1, forward strand.
AGATGATGAATCTGTGAGCAAGCAAACCGGCAAAAAGAATCCGTAGTGCAAAAAATAAAAGCCGAAGTCAATGAAAAAGCATCTTTACAACTTAAAAGAAAAGATGGGTTTTCCGCCGGACTGTACAACCTCAAAAAAACAGAAATCCCTAAATGTGGAGGCAACCGAAGGAAAAAGTTTCCACGCCCATGAAAGAAAACCATGGATAAAATCACTGAAACACGATCGTACCACATTTCTCAAGCCAAAAAGAATATTATTTTTCGAAAATAAGAGCTCAAAACATGGGGAGCAAGAACAAACCTCAGTTCTTGGCAACGAATTTCTGATGATTACTGGAGCTGAGAAAACAAAGAAGAAAATCGACAGAGACGAGTGACGAATCTGATACCATATATTGTGCAAAAAATAATAATGAAAACAAAAAGAAGAAAAAAAGAAAGAAACTGTAAACCTGGAAATGCTCAAGGATTCGTGCATGTATCAGTCTCTCCGTCTCGGCAAAGTGCAGACAGTGGTTTGGGAATGGACGGAACAAACTCGTCACGCGTTTTATTATTCTCTGTAGTTAAAATTTTCAATTTAATCCAATACGTGATGTGTTTTGGATTCTAGCTTCTTCTTCTTTTTATTTTTTTTTTTGGTCAAATTTTGTTTTCCATGATTCATCTAATAAATTTATTTCTTTTTTTTTAAAAGAAGATTTAGAGACAAAAAAATTGACCTAAAAAAAATTCAAGTTATTAGATAAAAATTAAATTTTGACAAATTATACGATTAAAATATAAATGATTAAAATATAAAACAAATTAATTTACCAAACTAAAATTATATTTTTATCTGTGAAAGCTCCTTTTTTTCAACCGTCTAGGAGAGGTAAAGAAAGTTTCTCTAAGTTAGAGCATGCGATTTAGAAAATTTATAATCTAATAATTATTTTTTTATTCAATTTTAAGTGTATATGCTAATTTTTTTTTTTACAAATTATATATATATTCAAAATTTATATTTGGTTCAATAGAAAGATTTTTAAATCTTTTAATCATATTTCTTCCTCTATCTTTATATAGTTAATTAATTCAAGCACAGAATTACCAATTTAATACAGCGACACATTTTTTAAAATGTACGAACATACACCCCCCACTTAATGGTCTCATATTATTATGTAAATTAATATCACTTCCTATAATTATATATCATCAACTTGTATTATTTATAAATACTTGAATTTCAAAAAAAAAAAAATTACTTAAATTCGCAATCAAAATAGTGAGCTTGTGTGTAACTTAAGTATATTCATCATCTAAAATAAAAATATTAAAATTCATAAATAATCGAAACTCGAATTCATTAAATAATAGTGATCAGCTTGTTCATGCTTAACTTTTTCTTTCTTTTTTATGACAACAAAATGCACAGACGCTATCTTTTGATGTTTACAATATAAATTTTTGTACTAACGCAGTAATCTGCAAACCACGCTAGCAAGTTGAACCTGAGAGTGTTCATACTTAATTTGGATTCTTTAGGTTGGTAATCAAAACTGATTTAGAGGGTGTTTGAGAGAGATTATAACCTCAAAAAAAAACATTTGGTAAATTTTTTCGAAAAAACTTATAAGCTATCAAAATAAGCTGTTTGACAGATTATAATGTAGCGCCCAAAAATCAATTTATGTACAATGCATGCATGAAAATTATTAAATTACTAAAATATTTTAATTAAATGATTTTGAATGTATGAATGATATATTTTGAGTGACTAAATGATTAATTGTGTAATTTTTCTCGATTGCATAATTTAAAGATTTTTAGACGAATATTGATGTTGGCCGGTGACGGAGGATTGAAAACGATTAAGATATTAAAGATTTAAAAGCTAATTTTTTATTTTTAGTTAAAAAAATATTTATTATAAATAGTTTAAGAATTTTTGTATTTTTAAAATCAAATTTAAATTTATTAGTGGGAGCAAGGAAATTAGTTATTTTGTAAGAGATTTTTGAAAATATGTATTTTTAAATCTTTTAAATTTGAGACTTAATGATTTTATTAATTTTAATGGACCTAATTTATTAATTAAAAATTAAGGCTAATTAAGATCATTAATTAAACGATTAAGAAGCCTTTTTGTTTGTTTTAAATAAATAAACCCTAAACTCACACACACCGAAACACACACACACACACACACAAATTAACGTAAAGTGAATTGAAGAGGAAAGCTACGGCTGAACACTCCTTGCCTTGTCCAGGGAAGATTTCAAAATTTTTTCTCCATCGTTCTTCGATTTTCTTCCTTGTTCTTCCTTCAACAACGATCGCCCGACTCCCTTGCATCCCAATGTGGGTTTTCGGGAGGGGGGTGGGTTTACAAGATAAAAGGGTAGAAAAAGTTAGAAATCGTCGTGTGTTCGTCCCCGACGTTCCACCGCTTCAGTATTCGTATTTCGAGTGTTTTAAACGTAAATATATGTTTTCAAACCTTTCTTTATACACCATTCAATCCATAATATTTGTTGGAACATTTCATGTTCGCAATCTTGATTTTGATGTTAACAAAACTTGTTATATTGTTTCTAATGATTTATCGAAGTGCGCAGGAAACTGGAACTGATCAGAATTCAAACTGATAAGTTATCTCGCTATAACTAGAGCTATAGGGAAGCAAACTGAAAACACCGACTGACCACTCAACTGAATCAGTCCAACTGATGTATTAAGAACAATTCCACTGATTGATCAGTTGATAAGTAACTCATCATAAGACCTTCAGAAGCCTGGCCAGAAAATGAAGTGTTCAACTGATGAAGAGCCCAACTGACCAGTTCAAACTGAATCAGTGAAATCAGTTCCAGCTGACGAGTCAACTGATTTCACGTCACCAGTTAAAGACCGGTTGAAAGCATCAGTTAAGAATCAATCAGTTTGCAGAAAACGATAAGCTTACTCAATGGAATCCAGATGTGCACAACGGTATAAAAGCAATGTCCAGTCAAAGGACAATAATAGACATATCAGCAGAGCTTAAAGCCAAAATGTTCCAGAAGACTGTCGGAAAAGTCGAGACACAAAGTTCAAGGAACGCTTTCAAAGTTGCGACGATCATATGTGATGTGTCTTGGTGTACGGTCATCTTGCTGCTGTATATACGAACCATGTAGTGCCCAAAACCAGTACACGTAAACCTCATGCATAATTATAAAATTTAATCTAATTAATTAATGATTTAAATGGTGCATGATACATGATTAAATTATATTAAATGTTTATATACTCATGTTTACGCAATTTAAAATGTTTTCGCAAATTTAAGCTTTTCAGACGAATATACGGTGTCGGACCGAGGAAAGGAGACCGGAGACGATTAAGGTGCTAAAATCGAATGTTATATTTTAATCCAAGAAAATTAATAATTTTAAATTATTTATGAATTTTAGTATTTTTAAAACCTAATTTAAATTATTAGGTGATTTATAAAATTTTAAGCTTTCAAAATGTTGATTTTAAAAATTAAGGATTTATTCATTTAAATTTGGGATAAAACTTTTTATAATGATTTTTATGTCATAATTAAATAATTTAATTATTAATTAAGTTGGATTAGGATTTTAAGTATCTTATTCAACAATTTTCAAAAAAATATTGGAGATATTAATCTTTTGAATTGAGGATTTAATTTTGGCACCTAATCTTTTTAAATTAAAGGTAGAGATTTGTAGTGCATGTTTAAATTATTGATTAGAGTTTTAATCCACCTAAAACACCAAATTAACATCGTAAATAATCTATAAAAGAGTCCTAATCCTACCTTTTCCTACTTTGAACTCACGCACACATAATAACACACACACAAAAACACCTAAACTACACACACCATCAGCTGTGACTTCTTGCGCTTAGGAGTCTTGATTTTTTTAATCTTTTATTTGATCCAACCATCACCGACCCTTCATCACACGTAGAACGTTTGATTCACGTCACTTTTACGCAAGAAAAACAACCAAAACGTCGCTCCGATCACGTGCAAAATAATTATTTTTGAGCTATGCGATTTGTCTTGTGGCCAAATTATGTTACGGGATTGCAAAGCGGTAAAGTATGACCGGGAACCTCTCCACTCGGTAAAGTATGACCGGGGGTTTATGTATGTGGGAGTGGACATCTAGTCGAAAGGCTATGGTGATCTCTGTTGGCCCAGTACTGTGGTTTAGTTTGATCAAACGATTTATGTGTATGGGCCACTTGCATTGAACAGAACTCTACGCAAAATTATTTACGTCTATGTACAAGCTAAGTTTCAATTGCATGGATTTTTATTACGTATTATTCGTTATTCACGGTTTATGCATGCTGAGTCATTAGACTCATTAAACTTGATCGATGCAGATGATGTAGTTGAGGAGACAGGAGGCGGTGACCAGTGAGCAGGCTAGGGTCAGTAGCAGTGCAAACCTGAGGACCTTTTAGTTCAAGTTATATTATTACGCACGTTCTTTTTAAATTATTTACTTTGACTTTTAATTTATTAAGATTGATGATAAGCAAATTAAATTTATAATTTGTTAGACTATTTTTAAATTTCATTAGTATATTTTTTGGATTTGCTGATTAATTGGATGTTTGTGATTTATTTTAAATGATGGAGTTTTAATATTAATTTTATTTTAGTATGAGTGGTGACCATTAATTTATTTTAAGAGCTATACTTGTAATAAATCATTTAAAAAGAAAATTTTAAATTTTTTCGCCAATGTTAAAGTATTAGTATGTTAAGATACGGTTCGTTACAGACCAAGACCATCAACAAAAATATACGAAGAAATGAGAAAAGAACAAAGAGGGCACAATTACTGTTTATCAGCTTACTAGAAGCAACCAGCCCAGAGGGAATACAAATTCATATTAGCTTAATTTAGAAGCTCTTTTTCCTCAGTATGTGAGAACACATTTCTGGTGTATTCATTGTTCAAGTTCTCACACACACTCACTCACCACTACCACTCAAATACAGTCTTGCATAAAGACAATAAACTTGTGTATGTAGTCTTTGACACACATACGTTAAACAAGTGTTGGCTGGAAGGTGCTGCCTTCAGTATAGTCTAGGAGTTCAGTTAGGCAGTGGGTAAGTCCTAAGCTGGGTGGGTTTGTACAAGGTGTTGTATAAATCAAAGTCTTCTAGTGTATTCTACTCGAGGAGGTAGAAGGGGTGACGTAGGAGCAGTTGAAGTCTTCGAACACCCATAAACATATCTTGTGTATTTTTCTTTTTAACTATTGCCTTCAAATTGATTTGATTAGTTAGAGCATCCGTCAGTTCACCTTTCACTATAAGTGAATTGATATATGCTAGAACGGATCCCATGTTTTTCAGTTATTCGGATACAAGTTAAAAGGCTTTCAAATATATCAGTTTTCTTCACGAAAGATTACTTCGAGTATTTTCTGCTTGGTACTTTAACCAAACTAGATTTAATTCATCGGTGTTAACATTCTTAGAACACGAGCTATTGCAGCTCTTGGAGAATATTTTGTTTTGAAGCACCTCAAGGTGCCCAACAAACGATCTTTCAATTAGTATCAGAGCTAGTTGTCCTAAGAAGAACATTTGAAGAAAACTGTGTTTAAAATATTTACTTTAAAATAGTTTTAAATGATATTTAAAAGTACTTTATACAATTTTCAAAACTATTTGAAAATGTTTATCTATCGCTCATAGCGAAGGGTTGAGAGGATTGGCTCTGCAACTAACATTGTCGCCACTTCTCTCGACTCCAATATTTGGGTTTTAATCATCCTGCAGGGACTAGAGTCTTACCTGTTGGCTATTCAGTAAAACTGATCGGAAGACAGGGTTTCAGCTACAAAGCCTTCCAGGTCAGTTGTTCTTCAGACGAAACTCATCCATGCTGGGATGTTGGATGATTAAAATGGAACCTAATCAGCAGCAGCATTCCGCTTGAGCCCAATTTGAGTCAGCTCGACCAGTTGGATAGTATAGAGATCTTGTCCAAGGCAGCTAGCTGATCTACTGACAAAGAGACTCAAGGTCGTTGCAGCTTTTCAAGCAGTCAAGGCAACCAGTTGTTGGTATATCTAGTTCTGTCATACATAAATCAACTGATAACTGATGTTATTTAAAATATACTATTATAGTAGCAATTTTTCTTACAACTGATAATGTAATCAAATGTAAAATATAAGGAAGTTTATTTGATTAAATAAACATCATGTTTCTCCAGTTGTGTCGGGGCCTGTATTTCGTATTTGTAAATTTGCGGAATTTTTTAAAATTTTTCCCTTTAAATAAATAACATGCATCATTCATAAAATAAACTGATAAATGGATTTAACTTTAAAATAACAGCGGAAGTAAATATTTTGTTTCAAAACAACAACTTAAAAATAATTCATCAAAGTAAAAACTGAGTTTGAACATGAATAGTAAATGATGAAATGTGAGGTCATCGGGTTCCTACTACTGCTGACCCAAACTAGCTCACGAGTCCCCGCCCTCAGTCTCGACCTCATCAGTACCTACAACAATCAAGTCTATTGAGTCTAAAGACTCACCATGCATATATCGTGAATAACAAATAATATATAATAAAATTTGGCGTAACGTAAAAATATCGTATCGTAAAACGTAACGTGAAAATCGTGTCATGAGTAATTATAAATACGTGCATATCTGAAAAATCGTATGTAAAATGTTTGCTCGATAGAGCCCTGTCATAAAATCGCATATCATAATTTTTCTGTAGAGATAATGTTCTACGGAAGTGGCCCATAACATAACATGAATCGTCTAATCAGATTAAATCACAGTATACTGGGCGGTAGAGATCATCACATCCCTTGGACTGGATATCCGTACCCATACATGAACTGGTAGTAAGTCACCGGGTGAAGTAATAATGCCATAAGCGTGAGGTGGCCACAAGACATATCGCATATATCTCAAAAATAAACATTTTATATTTTATGCACGTAATATAATTATAATCTTGTTTTATCGAATGAGTTGGATCGTTCCCAGGCTCGCTGCGGCCTAATTCTAATATGAGAAACATGCAAATATTTTCAACTTGACTAACAATTCATAACCGAACCAAAAACGAGACAATTACGCCCAACAAACTTAGTATTCAACCATGGCTTCGTACCAACCCGAACCGACATTGAACCATCGTTTAGCCATGATTAAAATACACCTAAAATACTGGAAAATATAACCTTAGGGCTGTAATACACGAAAATTGTGCCTGGAGGCCAAAATCATGAAACGCTCTTTCGAGAGTCACTTTGGCACATTGCATCATAAATTCTCGTACGACTTCTAAACTTAACCAAATCACAAATGGCAAAAAACATGACCTTCTTAACTCAATGAGGTACTGTTCAGTCCAAGGCCATAGGCTAAAAGCCAACCAAGAACTCGTACGTGACCTCTGAACCGCAGCAAAGCTGCTGTAAAATTCCAACGACAGCAGCTTCGTTTGAAATGCTTGGATTACAAGGCTAATGGCCATTGGGGCTTGAACCACAAACCAGAGCCTCTTCCCAATATGCTAAGGTATGGCTTAAACCATGGCTAAGGGCCCTAGGCCAACCACAATCCAAACAAACACCTACGACAATCCGAAGCTCCACCCGACAACGCAAATTTTGCACGCGTGGGGTGTAATGCTTCACTTGTTGTCTTGGTCATTCCAATGGCCATGTGATCAACCATGGCTTGATCTAGACATCATGAGGTATTGTTAGAACCATGGCTAAGGGCTATAAGCCAACCAAGATCCACCCAACATCCTCAAAATCGAAAACCAACTCACACAACAAAAATCAGAAATTGAAGAACCGAGGGACTTGTCTTGTTTGTTTAAAATTTTGATGGGATCATGAACCAAGCCATGAAAGGTCATCTTGGTCATGTCCTAGACATGCTAAGGAATGGTTCTAACCGTGGTTACAGGCCTTAGACAAACCACGATCCGAACCTTCAACTTAGACAATCCAAACAAGAAATCGAAACTCACAACTTGCAACTATGGAGAGTTGCTGTCCATTTCGTTTTGCTGTGGCAAAGGGACTCAAACCAATGGACCAACACCTCCCTAACACACCCTATAAAATGCCTAGATGCAGCCTTGAGCACCTGGAACCAATCCAACCCCTGAAATCACAAAAACACTACAAAACCGTGAAGAACAAGTGAGAGGGCCGAAAATTCTGCATGCGTTTTTCGAAAAGTTGCTGTCCAATTTTCGTTTTGCTTCATGATTTATGAACATAACAAGATTTAAAAATATATATATGACTTGATTGAAGAGAAAAGAATAATATAGACATGCTTGGAAATCTTTTGTTTGAAAAGAAACAAACTATACGACGACACGGCACGTCGGAGACGGAGTTCCTTTTTTTTCTTGTTTTCTTTCTTATTTTCTCTTGCAAGTCACAATTTTTCTGAATTTTTTACTCTGAAATTTTTGAGAATGAGGAAAGGAGAGAAGGCTAGGAAATGAATGAGGAAGTTGCAAAATAAATGGGGATTGAATGGCAAGATAAAATCTTTCTATCCTTAAGTTTTAGAGATAAGGAAATGAGGTGTGATATGATTTGATTTGAAGAGGAGTAATGGCGATTTTTTCTATCAAAATAAAGGCAAGAATATTGATTAATTAATAATTATTGGTGATTTAAAAGTGATGGAATTATCTCCCAAGAAAGGATAAGGAAAGGAAATAAAAAATGGTGAGTTGTCAATCAATATTTAAATTCTACAAGGGGTGGCCGAAATCTAGAAATAAAATGGAGGAAAATATTGCTTAAATATTGAATTTTAACTCTTTAAAGTTTTAAACACTTATTATGTATTTTAGTGAAATAATAAATTAATTTGGGATAGTAACTTTCTTGCATGCATGGCTAATTCTTAAAATAAATTACTAACATGTTAAGTTACAATTTCTTAAATAAAATAAGCCTAGGTTAATTTATCTCAATTGGTTACACCTTTTTATTTAGGCATTTAATTAATTATTGGACATAAAAGAACTTATTTACTACTTATCTCTAATTAATTAAATAAATCTTTAAACATTCTTTTTCATTAAAATAACTTATTCTTTGACTTAAATTAACTTTAGGAATATTTTCTTATCATTAAATTTTATCTCAATACTCCAACTCCAGTGCGGCCTCATATTTAACCGAAAAGATAAAAACTAAACTTCTGCGATTTAACATAAATGATCATGACTTAACAAATTTTTAAAATGCCTTAAATATAAAAGAAATCATTTTAATTTAAATAATAGTATTTATGCACGGCTTATACGTAGTCTGATTTAACGGGTTCTACAAGTTGTGTTTCGTTGTGACTGAATGGATATTTCCAAGATTTCTTGTCTACTTTGTTTGAATGATTATAACATCTGAATGGATGCTTAGATAATCATATTTCAAAAATGAGTTTTTAAATTCAGTTTTTTTAAAAACCTATTTTAAATTCAGTTCTTGAGGGAGAGCGTTTAAAGACATTTAAATGAACTATCCCTCGAACATTAAAAGTGTTTAAAATTGTTTTTACCGCTTTAACTATTCAAGTTTTGTGATCGTCAAAAGGAGGAGATTGTTGGAACATTTCATGTTCGCAATCTTGATTTTGATGTTAACAAAACTTGTTATTTTGTTTCTAATGATTTATCGAAGTGCACAGAAAACTGGAACTGGTCAGAATTCAAACTGATCAGTTATCTCGTTATAACTAGAGCTATCAAGAAGCAAACTGAAAACACAAACTGACCAATCGACTAAATCAATCCAATTGATGTATATTAAGAGCAGTTCCAATGATTGATCAGTTGATAAGTAACTTAGTAGAAGACCTTCAGAAGCCCGGCCAGCAAATGAAGTGTTCAACTGATGAAGAGCCTAACTGACCAGTTCAAACTGAATCAGTGAAATCAGTTCCAGCTGATGAGCCAACTGATTTCACCTCACCAGTTAAAGACCAGTTGAAAGCATCTGTTAGGAATCAATCAGTTTGCAGAAAACGACAAGCTTACTCAATGGAATCCAGCTATGCACAATGGTATAAAAGCAATGTCCAGTCAAAGGACAATAATAGACGTTGTAGCAGAGCTTAAAGCCAAAATGTTCTAGAAGACTGTCGGAAAAGTCGAGACACAAAGTTCAAGGAACGCATTCAAAGCTGCAACGATCACATGTGATGAGTCTCGGTGTACGGTAATCTTGTTGCTATATATACGGACCAAGACCATCAACAAAAATACACGAAGAAGTGAGAAAAGCGAAGAGAGGGCACACTTATTATTTATCAGCACACTAGAAGCAACCAGTCCAGAGGGAATACAAAGTCATATTAGCTTAGTTTAGAAGCTCTTTTCCCTCAGTGTGTGATAACACCTTTCCTGTGTATTCATTGTTCAAGTTCTCTCACACACTCACTCACCACTACTACTCAAATATAGTCTTGCACAAAGACAATAAACTTGTGTATGTATTCTTTGACACACGGACGTTAAAAAAGTGTTTGCTGAAAGGTGCTGCCTTTAGTCTAGTCTAGGAGTTCAGTTAGACAGTGTGTAAGTCCTAAGCTGAGTGGGTTTGTACAAAGTGTTGTATAAATCAAAGTCTTCTAATTTATCTTACCCGAGGAGGTAGAAGGGGTTACGTAGGAGCAGTTGAAGTCTCCGAACATCCATAAACATATCTTGTGTATTTTCCTATTTAACTATTGCTTTCAAACTGATTTGATCAGTTAGAGCATCCGTCAGTTCAGCTTGCACCATAACTGAACTGATATATGCTAGAACTGATCCCCTGTTTTTCAATTATTCAGATTACACAAGTTAAAAGGCTTTGAAATATATCAGTTTTTTTCACTAAGGATTACTTTGAGTATTTTCCGCTTGGTACTTTAACCAAACTCGATTTAATTCATCGTGTTAACATTCTTAGAACACGAACTATTGCAGCTCTTGGAGAATATTTTGTTTGAAGCACCTCAAGGTGCCCAGCAAACGATCCTTCAATATTGCATGTATTTGATTTTGTGTGAAAATTTCATAAGGATGATGGTTTTAAGTTTTATTCATATGCATCTCATGTTTTCAATAAGAAATCCTTGAATTTTTTTAGAATTGTTGAAGGAAGGATGCTGAAACGTCTGCTACTCGTTTTATTAAAAAAATGTACTAGAAATTTTTTTTCCTCTTACTAAATCGGCCGAATACCTATATATGTACTTTAAAAATAACTTGTACCATTTTAAAAATAAAAAATCGACTAACATTTAAAAATTAAAGGAAAATAGTTTAAATCGTAAAATTATCAACGTTTTACCAAACCTAAAAATATTATTTGAAAAGTACAGCCCATACTATAACCTCTCAAAAATCTCTCATAACATAAATAAAAATCATAGAATATGTTTAACATAACTTAAATCATAAATCATAATTAGTGCGGAAAACTAGCGTCGGTCATCGGGTTATGTGCACCTTCAGTCCAGCAAAGTCAACCATCAAGACCTCCCTTAACATTATTATCCTGTATCAATCACACCTAGTAAGTCTAAAGACTCAACACACCATAATCTTGATAACATTAAGTACTATATATACATATCACATACAACAGTAAAAATACTTGTACTTAAAATATCGTTTTGATGAAGATGCATAAAATTCAAACATGAATATTTTCGTAAACATTTTCATGATGCATAAACTTTAAATAAAATCATTTTCATAATGATGCANTACATTGGCCAAGGCTCAGTTGACGGGTGAGAGTGTCGTTGATGTCCCCGCCGTCCAGTACTGTGGTTTTTATAGATGGATCTATCGCCCAATACGAATACGAATACGAGTCACAATTATCGATCTGAATTCAACGAAAGGAATATGAATATGAATATTNTTCGTATTCGTATTGGGCGATAGATCCATCTATAAAAACCACAGTACTGGACGGCGGGGACATCAACGACACTCTCACCCGTCAACTGAGCCTTGGCCAATGTATTAACATATAATCGTATTCGTATTCGTATTCGTATCAATAGAAATACGATTTTCGGGCTCCCACTAGGACCTTCACCCTCACGATATCTCCAACATATTTAGTCACAATTACTTCACTTCCTTCAACGTTTCGTATTATCATCACTTAATAAAAATTAAACATGCATATAACGTTTTTCTTTTAAACCAAGAATGCAACATATCTTTTAAATGTCAATATTAAATCATAAAAATCCATAAACATTAAAAATAAACGTTTTAACATATAAAAATCATAAAAAGCCATAAATGTTTTAAAATCAACATTTGAACATATTAAATAATAAATATTTAAAATAAACATTTTTACATCATAAAATTGTAAGATCCATAAACATTTAAAATAAACCTTTTAACATCATAAAAATCTATAAATATTTAAAATTGACATTTTAACATATAAAAATTCATAAACATCCATAATCATTGAAAATAATCATATTAGCATATAAAACAGCATTGAGGACACTGCCATTACGTTTACTAATTTTCGAGTGTAAAATTACTGTTTTACCCATAGACGTAAAAGTTCACGTTTTTGACATTTTCTTAATTTCATTGACTCTAACATGTCCCAAATAATTATTTAAGATTACATAAATTTTCTCGTATTTTTATTTGACTTAAATCGATGACTTTTAAATTAATATTTAAATATAACATATTAATGCGTTTTAATCCCGAATTAACCCAAACTTTAATATAAAATTCTCATATTTAAAACTTAGACTTTTAATAATTATTTGAGCTTAAATATAATTTTCAATAATTTTATTAAGCTTAAATCTAGGTGTTTCAATTAATTCTTTAATTAGCGTTTCGTGCGGCGATTAAATCTCGAATAAATCCAACACTCATTATTTTGATCCCAAATTTTGAACATAAGATTTTTATTATTTATTCTACCCTTGTGAGCCATGAACCACATCCGTGGACTCATGGTTCCAATTTTAGTTCTTTAATTTTTGTTTTGGACATCTAATCGAACACACAGAGCCATTTCTAAAAATACTCGAGCCACGCTCCAGCCACCTCAAGCCAACCCATCTAGGAACCTTCCTGGACCATTAGAACCCATTGGACCTGCCCCTAAGCTCCAAAACCGAAGCTAAACATAAGCTGCGGAAACAGCCGAGAACCCACCTAGACTACCCTTGAGCCATGTTCGTTTTTCCTCGAGCCAAGCTCGAACCATCATGAGCCAACCTCAAGCTAGACCCTCTTTGGACCCTAATAGACCCTTAGAATCCTTAGGACTCAACCCAAGCTCCAAAACGAAAGCTCCAACTTCAGCTGCATGCCGCAGCCGGGAAACCCACTTTGACAAGGACTCTTGTTTCTGTTGCTAGGACCTAGCCAACCAACCCAGACCCTGAACCAGCACCTTGTGCACCTTCTTAGGACCCTAAGGACCTAACCTAGCCCAACAAAAATTAAAGCCCCTGGCCGAGCCAACCAACCCTGCACAAGCTACTGCAACCTACGCCCCCCTCCTTGATAACTCTTGGGTTGCTAGTACTCCTCCCCAGCCTCTTGTCTCGAGTCCTAGCATGGCTAGGACTCTTCCCTTGACCCCTCACGGACCCTAGCCAAGCCCTGGTCCCAACCGAACCCAAGCCCAGCAACCAAGTCCCCAAAACCGTGCCTTACATACTCCATGACATCATTATGGTTCCAGCTTTGTTCTTCCTGATTTGCAACGTTTTTGGTTGTGTTCTAGGACTCTAAACTCGTGTAAAAAAATGCTTGATCATGTCATAATCCTGGCAGCCCTCTTAAACACATAAAAACATGAATTTGGAACAAATATTCAAGAGTTTAAAACACATGTAGGCATAGTTACGAAAATATCAAGTTTTGTGCCTTGTTTTCTTTCAAACCATGTTCAAATAAATATTATGGTGGGATAGATGTTTGAGGAAAGAATTATGGCGTGCCTTTCCATGTTTAATGCACGAATAAACGTTGACGAATCGAAGAACGATGGCTTGAATTTCCTTGAAGAACCTTGATGCTTTTCCCTTGATATTTTGAAACTTCTCTTGAATAATTATGTGTGTGTGTCGTGTAATTTGCAAGGAAGAAAGAGTTTTGATTTGTTGGGGGAAGTGGGGCGTGGGTTAGTGATTTGGTTTGGGGGTAAATTGTATATTATATAGTTTAAATAAACACTAATCAAGCCTTGGCCCATTAAGAGATTAATTAGGCCCATTAGTGCTTAATTAAAAGATTAAAAATAATTTTGTTTAATAAAGTTTGTGAATTATTAGCCGGGTTGCCAAAGCGTTCGTTTTTTTTTGTTGAAAATCCAACATCGATAAAGTTTACTTTTCGACGTATAAAATCACCTAAAAACTCCTTATTTTCAAAACTATGAAAAATCATAAATCCTATTTTAAATCTTTAAAAAAATTATTTAATAAAAACATTTTCCATTTTTTTCAGCCTTGGTCTCTGTTCCTCGATCGTAACTCGAATAACCCTTAAAAATACATTTTAATGCAACAATCACTACAAGGAATTCGGCATATAACCACGCACATACGACAACGGTTTTTGTGAAAAACCGTTGTCGTATGTTTTTAACAACGGTTTTATCCAAAACCGTTGTCTTTGGGGGGTCAAAGACAACGGTTTTTAAAAACCGTTGTCTTTTCGAGGTCAATTACAACGGTTCTATAAAATCGTTGTCATTGAGCGTTTTTTTAAGGTCAATGACAACGGTTGTCTATTAGCGTGTTTTTTTGGTGTTTTTTTGGATAATCGACAATGGTTTTAAGAAACCGTTGCAATATTTCGCGATGGTGTTTCAAAAACCGTCGCTAATTTTAACTTTAGCGACGGTTTTCAAATAACCGTCGCGAAGTTTAGCGACGGTTTTAATAAAATCCGTCGCATGTTTAAAATTAGCGACGGTTTTACAAAACCCGTCGCTAACATTAGCGACAGTGTTCTAAAACCGTCGCTAATAGTAGCGACGGTTTAAATATAAACCGTTGCAAATTTAAATATTGCGACGGTTGCAAGATTACCGTTGCCAATAGCGACTGTTTAAACAACACCCGTCGCAAATTGTCTATAAATATCACAGTCCATTTTCCTCCACAACACTTCACAACACTTAAAATTTTTCTCTTTTACACCATTTTATCACTTCACACAACACTTAAAATTTTTCTCACCACTTCACAACACTTAAAATTTTTCTCTCTTACACTATTTTATCACTTCACACAACATTTAAAATTTTTTTCTCTTACACAATTTCAGACAACACCTAAAATTTTTCTAAGCACTTCATAACACTTCAAAATTTTTTCTCTCTTATACAATTTCACACAATACCTAAAATTTTTCTCTCTTACACGATTTTACTACTTGACAACATTTAAATTTTTTTTCTTTTACACGATTTTAGTTTCGATTATAAGTTTTTTTTAGATTTCTTAAATTATTAAAAGTATTTTTTTTATTTTTCGAAACAAATTAGCGACGGAAATTGTGGTTAATAACCGTCGCTAATATTAGCGACGGTCTTAATTGATAACTGTCGCTAATTTCTAATTAGCGACGGTTAAGTAAACCGTCGCTCATTTGACCTAGCGACGGTTTAATAAACTGTCGCTAAGTTTGACTTAGCGACGATTTGGAATAAAACCGTCGCTAATTTGATTTAGCGACGGTTTCAAAAACCGTCGCAAATATGACCTATCACAACAGATAAAAACCATTGTCGTTGAACTGACTTTCAACAACACCCTCAGTTATAACAGTTGTAAGAAGGCTACGACAACGGATAAAATCCGTTGTCGTTTGCCGTTTTTGGTGTAGTGAATGTAGAAAAATATATTTTAAACATGTCAATATGCACCACATAATTAATTTATGCAATTAAAACAATTAATTGAAACACACGAGGAATTTAATAACTTGTATGCATGTGGTTCGTGTGGACCTTCAAATTTTCAGGGCGTCACAGATGCAAACAAAGAGATACAAGGGTAGAACTAAATGTTTAGAGTAAGTTTTGAAGGGTAAGAATCATAAAAGAGGCTGGTTAGGGCTGCACAGCCCTGTAGCGTGAAGGCCGAGAGGGCAGAGGACACGACTTGGGCTTCCTTCGGCTATGAGGGCTGCATGGGCTCCTATCCGTAGTCTTGAGGGAAGGTTTAGTGTCCTAGGAAGGTCTAGGATGGGTTCAGTCAGGGCCGGGACAAGCTGGTACAGTGCTGCGATCGTGACTTCTAAAGTTGCATTTGTTGTCTTGTTTTGGGGGTGTGAGGTCCTAGGGCTAATGGGATGCTGTAAGGGCTAGACAAGGGGTTTGGGATGTTTCTTAGGGTCCTGGTGAGGGGTTAGTATGATCCCAAGGCTGTGACAGCCACTGGTGCGCGAGAGAGCCGCTGCGCGCAAGAAGGCGCTCTAGGAGAGCTACAGATGCGAGAGGTTTAGGGCATAGGGCGTCGGTTTTGTGTCCAAAAAGGGCTTATTATGGTCTTAGTTAGGGTCTAAGTAAGAGGTCTAGGGCCTGGTTCTGCGTTGTTTCGAGTCGTGGTCCGTTCGGGGTCGTAATTTTTTCGAACGTGTCAAAATAGAGACAAAATGGGCCTAGGTTAAAATTGTGATTTGAATTTCGGTTTTGGCTTGGGTTTGGGAAGTTACAACAGCTTAAATTGGGTCTTAGGATATTAATAAAGGTCTGGCCTCAGGTTGGTTCGAGTCAAAAGGGTAGTTTGGTCATTTGTTTACACGAAAATACGAAAACGGAGGTAAACGAGTCACTTGGTGAGCAAATCGAGTCGTTTTTTAAACGTAAGTCCTAAGATGAAATTTCCAACAAGTTTTTGTGTAGAACCCGTAAATTAGACTACGTATAAGCCATGCATAATTCTAGTATTTAAACTTAAAATGATTTTATTTCATGAGTATTTAAATTATTTTCTTTAAATTATTTATCTCATGCAGTAGTTTAATTACTACTTTTTCAGTTAAATAAGTGAGGCCGGACTGGAGTTGGAAGAAAGAGATAAAATTTAATATTTAGAAAACATTCCTAGAATTTATTTAAGATAAATAATAATTTATTTTTATGAAAAAGAAGATTTAAGAATTTATTTAATTAACTTGAGATAAGTAGTAAATAAATTCTTTATGTCCACTAATTTAATTAAAAAGCAAAAATTAAAATATGTGACCAATTGAGGTAAGTTAATCTAGAATTATTTTAATTAAAAAATTATAATTTGACATGATAGTAAATTACCTTTAAGATTTAAAGATTTAGCAATGCATGCAAAATAATGTCTATCCTAAGTTAATTTATTAATTCACTAAAATATTTAATGGGTAGATAAAATATTAATTATTTAAAATACAATATTTAAGCAATATTTTTCCCTCCCATTATCTCAAATTTTCGGCCATGATCTTTTAGGGATTTAATCAATTTGTCAACTCACAATTTTGATTACCTTTCCTTATCCCTCCTTGGTAGAATAAATCCTTCAACTTTAAATCTTCAATAAATATTAATTAAGCAATTTTTCTACCTCTTTTGACTAGCTAAAATCGGCCACTTCATTTTATAAGATTTGATTTTTGACAACTCACCAATTTTTATATCTTTCCTTATCCCTTCTTTGTAATATAATTCCTCCACTTTAATCACCAACAAATATTAATTAAGCAATATCCTTGCCTTCATTTTTATTGGAAAAAAATCGGCCCCCTTGATAGATTTAAAAATATTTGACAACTCATCCTTTTATTTCTTTCATTAAGCCTTTTCTTGGTAGATAATTCCCTTCATTTTAATCATCCATAATTAAATATTTAAGCAATATTTCTATCACATTTGAATGCAAAAAATCGGCCCCTTGATATCATCCCCCAATAAAATCAAATCATCCCATCATATCATATCATTCCTATCTAGCAAGCAACAAGGATAGAAAGATTTTAATTGCCATTCAAAATCTCCAATTAATTAGTAGACTTCCCTCATTTCCCTAGCCATTTTCTCCCTCACCATCCTCGAAAATTCAGAGCACTTTCAGAAGGGAAAATCGTGCACCACCATCAAAACAAGAGAGAAAAAAAGTGAGAAAAGAAGAAGCCTCCTCCTCCGCGCCGCGTAGTCGTTTCGTTTGTTTTTCTTTCAAAACAAACCAAGGCATGTATATGTTTTTATTTACTCCTCAATCAAGTCATATACTGATTTTTTTTAACATCACATGTGCATGATTTTTAACCTTGAAAACCGAAATGAAGACAGCCCATTTTCGAAACATGTACATAAATTTTTGTCCTCCTTGTGCTCTTCACGGTTTTGGCTGTTTTGATGATTTCAGGTGGTTGGCTCGACCCTAGGCTCCCAAGGCTGCATCTAGACATGTACTAGGATGTATTAGGACCATGTTGGTTCATTTGTTCAAGCCCCATACGCACAACAAAAGGGAAATAACAGCAACTCTCCCCTTAGTGTCATTATGAGTTTCGATTTTTCAGTTTTGCTGTCAAGGGTGGTGTTTCTGATCTCGGCTGCCCTAGAGGCTATATCCATGGTTAGAACATCTCCTTGTTATGTCTAAGACGTTACCAAGTTGGCTTTTCATGGCTTGGTCCATGGTTGCAACGGTTTTTAAATAAAACAAGAACAGCCCCCCTTTGGCCCCTTTTCATTTGCTGCATGAGTACTTTCGGTTTTGGTGGTTGGGGTGGATCTCGGTTGGCCTCTGGCCCTTAGCCCTGGTTCACTCAATACCCCTGGATGTCTAGATTGAGACATTGTCAATCAAATGGCCACTGGAAAGATGAAAGACAGCAAGCGAACCGATGCATCACAGTACAGATTTTTGGTGCTCTCGGATGCAAGCTTCGGGTAGTCCATGGTGTTGTTTGGATTGTGGCTGGCCTAGGGCCCTTAGCCATGGTTCAAACCAACCCTTAGGATGTTGGGAAGAGGCTCTGGTTGGTGGTTCAAGCTCCAATGGCCATTAGCCTCGCAAACGAAGCAAGGAAACGCTAACACAGCTGCTGTATTTTTTTTACAGCAGGGTGTGCTGCGGTTCAGAGGTGGATTTCGAGTTCTTGGTTGGCTTTTAGCCTATGGCCTTGGACTGGACAATTCCTCATTGAGTTAGGAAGGTCATGTTTTCAGCCGTTTGTGATTCAGATCATTTTAGAGGTCGTACGAGAATTTACGGTGCAATGTGCCAAAGTGACTCTCGAAAGAGCGTTTCAGGTTTTTGGCCTCCATTCACTAAATTTCGAGTACTGTAAATTTATGAGCATTATTTCATCATTTTTAAGAGTATTTTAATCATGACTAAATGTTGGTTTGGTGTTGGTTCGGGTTGGTCCGAAGTCATGATTAAATACTAAGTCAGTGAGCGTAATTGTCTCGTTTTTGGATTCAATTACAAAGTTTGGTCAAGTAAATCATTTGCATATTTTTCATGACATAATTAGGTCGCAGCGAGCCTAGGAACGGTCCAACCCTTATGGTAAAATTTATACAGGATATTTAATTTTGTATTTAATTATATTACGTGCAAAAATGTAAAATATTCATTTTTGAGAGTTACGTGATATTTCTTGTGGCCATTGTACTATCATGGGATTATTACTTCACCCGGTCGTCAGTTACCGGTCAGTTCAGTTGTGTACCACCCAGTATACTGTGGCATTAGTCTGATTAGATGATTAGTATTTCACCCGGTCGTCAGTTACTGGTCTCGGTCGTCAGTTACCGGTCAGTTCAGTTCAGTTCAGTTCAGGGGCCACTTGCGTATACCATAATCTCAACAGAAAATTATTACACGTTATTTTATGACAGGGCTCTACGGAGCAAACATTTCACTTACTACATTCAATTCAGTTCAGTTCAGTTATGCACGTAATATTTATTATTCATGATGCGATTTTCAGTTCGGTTATGCACGTATTTCATTTACTCATGACATGATATTTTCACCTTGCATGCGATTTTATTATTATTACTTGTTATTTACGATATATGCATGCTGAGTCTTTAGACTCACTAGACTTGATTGTTGTAGGTATTGATGATGTCGGAACCGAGGGCGGGGACCAGTGAGCTATCTTGGGTCGGCAGTAGTGCAACCCGAGGACCTCATTTTTTAGCATTTACTATTTTTAGGCTTAAACATTTTTCTCGTTGTTGGATTATTTTAAATTATTATTTTGCAAACAAACATTTACTTACGCTGCTATTTTGAACATCAAACTTTATTTTTATCAGTTTATTTATGAAAGAGGCATTTTAATTAATGAAAAAGAAAATTTTTAAATTTTTCCGCAAATTTTCAAGCACGAATTTAGAGGCCTCTACATTTTGGGTATTTTGGGTTTTTTCAAAGTTGTGGAGTGGAGTCGAGTCGAGTTGCTTTTGTTAAGACAAAGTCCGAGGTCGTCCGGGTAGGTATAGAGGTGAAGCGTGGGTGTTAGAGGGCGGTTTGCAACTTCTTAAAACAGTTCCATATAATGTTAAATGTTTTTTTAGAAGTTTTAAAGTATATATATGATATATGCTATTTTCAGAAGTTTTAACGTATTTGCATGCTTTTGCTATTTTTAGCAATCTCGACGTATACAAATGATACAAGTCATTTTTGGAAGTTTTAAAGAATGTGGAAAGTTATACATGTTTTTATGAAATGGTAAAGTAAAACAAAATATTTTTGAGGAACATGAATTGATCGTGACGTAAAAGTTCTAAGGGATCCATTGAAAACTTTTAATTGACAATTTAGGGCCCACTATCTACTAAATTACTATTTCATTAACACCTTAACCTCACTTAACCTAAACCTAATCACTCCATAAGCGCCCCACCCTCCTTCTTGTGCAGCATTCCACGTGAAATCCAGCAGCCACCATTCCCCCATTTCTTTTCCTTTCAAGCAGGGGATTTCTCGATCCAACTTAGAGCATGGAGAATTTTCGATTTTTTGTTCATGTCATACATTTTTTTTTATTGTTCAACTCACGTTTTTATGATTTCCTTGCAAGGGGATGCCGACTCCTGGTTGTTAAGGTAAGAGTGTTGCGTTTTTTTTAAGATTTCATGAAGGTGGGAGACTAGGGTGTTCGGTTTTTGAGTAAGGGTCGAAGCTTTCCACCTTGGGCGGTTAGGGTTGATTCATGGTTGGGGTTTATAGAGGAGACGAGGTTGTGGGAGGGCTACACCAGGCTGAGGTGAGATCCAGGAGGGTTCAACCGAGGCTTGAAGAGGCCCTTAACAAGCTGGCCTCGTCTAGGAAGGACATGGTTCGGGTTGGGGCCGATGGTACTCCATGCGGGATGCGGCCATGCACGCTTGGGGGAAGTTTGTGTGGTGTGCGCTCTTGGGCTGAAGGCGAGCCTAGGATTGGTTCAGTAGGGTGTTGTTAGACTGAGCGTGGTCCTAGGAAGCTTTGGTGCGAGTCGGGTTCGAGGTGAATAGAGCTAGGATCGACTAACTCAAGAGGGCACACTAGGGTTCGAAGAGGGTAATGTGCAGAATTTTTCCAGCAACCTATGGGGCCTGGTAGAGGGGTTTAGGGACTGTTTTTGAAGGTTTTAGGGTCTTTTCAATGTTTTTAAGGTATGGTAAAAAGTTGGGTGAAATTTGGTTAGATTTCGATTCGATTCGGGTTAAAACCGAGATCCTGGTCCAAGTTTAGGGATGTTTTAAGGAGTTTAGGGATGTTTTAAGGAGTTTGATAAGCTTCGTGTCAATTTTAGAGATCCAGGGGTAAAACGGTAAATTTTGGGTTTCTAGGGGCAAAATGGTCATTTTGCATCCGGGTTGAGATTTTGGTCTCGACAGCGCCGTGAGGACATTTTATCATGTTTTTAATGGTTATGCATCATGTTTTTTATTTTTATGAAATTATGATAAATACGGTGTATGCTTGATTTTAAGAAAAAGTTACGTATATGCATGTTTTTATTAAATGGTGAATATGATGAAATTTTTGAAGAATGGAAGTTGGTTGTGATTTACGATGTATATGTATACGATGACATGAGATATGATGAGCTGAGGCCAAGGCTCAGTGGACGGGTAATGTTGTCGCTGATGTCCCCGTCGCCCGGTACCGTGGTTATACGTAGATGGATCCATCGATAGAGCTGATATGAAAGTCATAACTAATGAACTGAATTCAAATAAAAAAAAATGTATACGTATATGATGACACGAGATGACATGATTTGACATGATATGATTATACACGACACGTTTATGTTATGCTTTTAAGTTCATGAAAGATATGTTGAGTATGATATTTTTCACTGCTGTGTGTCATGTATATATACTTGTTATTTTTCGAAAATGCGAGCTTTTTTTTTTTAAAAAAAAAAAAATTTCGCGCTTTTAATTGAGTAGACGTTACAGTTGATATCAGAGTAAGGGTCATGTATATGGTTGTGCCACCACCAGCTTCTGCATCTCAGTCTTCAAGCCTCAGTCTGTAAGTTTAAAGGTTTTAAATGTTTTGAAAGATTTACTGCTATCACTTTCATGTTTACATGATATATGTTTTACTGTAGATGTTGAGCTGCTTATATGTTTTGGAGATTAAATGTTTTAAAAACTAGATTAAATTGCATGTTGGTTACGTTTGGAATTGGACATGTCTATGAATTCGAATATTGGGCGTTAGGAGAGATTAATAATGATTTGACTATATTTTTTGTTAATAGTACTGATGTTCTACTTTTTGGGGTCATAAGTTAATCTTGAAGATTATGAATGCTTTCGGGATTTGTAGATTTTCTAAGAAATTACTTATAGTTCGTGGTTACTAGTTGAGTTAATTTTTGAGGATTTCATGTAAGGAATAATGATTCGAAGACTACGATGACCTTTAGAAGTATAAAACGTAGAATTTGTTTAGGATGCATGCTCTAACTAATTGGATTTAAGGATTGAGTTGCATGCATTGAGAATTTTAAATATCTAATTGTAATAACCAATAATTTGAAGACCTAAGTGCAAACTAAAATCCTAAGGGACTATTTTCGAATTTACCGAATTTTTGGATTAAATTCTGAGTTTCGAGAATTTAAGGTTTAATGAGTCAAAAATCGAAAATTTTATGAGGACAATAATGCAAATTTCGAAGGGTCGTAGGACCAAAAATATAATTTTCGAGAACTTTAAGGGCTAAATTGCAAATTCTAAAAATTTTGCGGATTAAATTCGAACTTTGAGGAAAACTTGTGTTAAATCAATAATTTTTTGAGGTTATGAGAATTTATTTTAGGTTTAATAAACTTAAAATTTCTGAAATTTATGTTATGAGAAACCTATAACATGGAATTAGGAACGCCAAAAACTTATGGGTAATTGTGGAATTTTCAAAATTAAAGACAAATTTGATAATTTTTGAGGAAATTAAGAATTAATGTGGCAATTGATAAGAATTTTGGAGACTAGTTTAACTGTAAGTGAGAATCGAATGATTTAAATGATAATAAATTTTGATGATTTAGATTTGAAGGGATATTTAGAACCTTGAAACAATTGGGTTAGAATGTTATAGGGAATGGTAATCGAAGACATTGTAGGATGAATCAATATTGGCTTGAAAATCTAAGTGTTAATGAAATAATGCAGTGAGAAATTAAGAGTTTAGATTGATGACAATTGAAGATAAAGTTTATTAATTAGTTAAGTTATAAGAATAGACAGTAAGTTAACTGAACTCTGGGAGCTTAAGGTTTGATGTAGCATAAGTTTTAGTCATGATCTTAATAGTTAAAGTTTTATCTTTGTTAGGGTTAAATTTTTCTACAAAGTTGGGTATGACTGATGGTTAGGTTCTTTTTTAGACGCATGTAAAAATTGAGGTAGACACCTTATCTTGAGGAATTTTTGAAAGCCGTTAAGAAACTTGGGATTAAGTAGATATGTGTATTGGAATTGTGTTATCTAAAGACTATTTGGGTTATGTAAGTGAATTACAAGTTTATGGGATAGGCGGTTATACGAAAATTTTGGTTGAAATAAAAACAAAAAGAGAATTAGTTGTGTTCAACATAGTTTATCGACGAACGAATATTAAGATTTTTATCGAGGAAATCTAAAATATTGATATGGGGATTCTAGAACTCTATGGGTTATAAGTGAAGTTGATTTATTAGAGTTAGTCTAATGCTACACTGGGGAGAATTTATTAAGTTTTATACGCTAGTATGTATTAAGCATTGAGGATACGTAAGAATGCGATATTCGTTCCAATGAGGAAAGTCCAAAGGTCTTAGGCCTCAACTTTATTGTAATTGGGAAGAGAATAGTTTAAGCATGTAATCGATGCTAGAAGAGTTTTATTATTTAGGTAGAATATCGATATTGTAAATTGTGGGCTTTTATGGATTATCACTACTTTAAATTTAAGATTTGCAAAAATTTTATATTTGGGATGTACTTGCAAATAGTTAAGTTACGTAAGTTTGGTGCCGTAAAATAAAGATTCGATTCAAGGATCTTAGGCTAATATTATTATAGGGTTGAGATAAGGTTTAACTTTTAAGTGTATTATCGAGGGTAGAAGTCGATCAGTAATTTTTGGTACTAAGGTTTCTTAAATTGAACTGCATAAATGCTAATGTAATAGGTTGATGAACATCATGTGCATAGTACAAGAAAAGTAAGGTAAGATAAGTTTGGACATCCATCTCTAGTTTGAGGAATTGCGAGATAAGTCAAATTTGAGGTCATAGTAGAATAGAACTAAGTCACCCTAAGTCGTTTTAAGTTGCTATTCGCAAACGAGGATTTTGGTAAGCAATTTAATTAGGATTGGGGAGACATAAAGACAGCTTAACACTTATTTTATCAGAGTCGCGCAGCGGAAACGAAGATTATTGGGATATTAGAATTAAATGTCTAAACTTTTGTTTATCGAGGATAAGCAAATTTCGGGGACGTAATTCAATTTAAGGAGGAATATTGTAACGTCTCAAAAAAATTGAAGGTCCACGTGAACCACATGCATGCAAGTTATTAAATTTCTTTTGTATTTTATTAAATTGTTTTAAAGCATTAATGCATGTTTATTTTATTAATTTGTGTTTAATTATTTTATGTATTTTATGCATAATTTATGCATGATAGGATTTATTTCATGATATTTTAAAAATTCATGCATTATGATTTTTAAGTTGCATTTCGCGCTCGAACGAGGAACGGAGACCGATGAATTATCAGGAAAATTATTTTTATTAAATGATTAATTTTTATTAATTAATATAAGATGTTTTAAAGGTATTTTTTAAGAATTGGGCTTTGTTGGGTATATTTACCAGCCAGAGCATATTTTTCAGCGATACGTAAATTTTATCGAATCGGGGACTTTTTGAGGGTTCGGCTAATATTTTCAAGAACTTACCCAAACGAAATATTTTTCGGGATTGTGTTTGGACTTAATGGGCCTAATTTAAGCTTGTTGGGCTTAAATTCTTTTTTAAAACTTTTAATTGACAATTTAGGACCCATTATCTACTAAATTACTATTTAATTAAAACCTTAACCTCACTTAACCTAAACCTAATCACTCCATCAGCCGCCCACCCTCCTTCTTGTGCAGCATTCCACGTGAAATCAAGCAGCCACCATTACCCCATTTCTTTTCCTTTCAAGCAAGACCATTTCTCCGCCCCCCGGTGTCGCCCCGTCGTGGTTTCTTCAAAGTTTTCGAGCCCCATTTATCAAGGCACGCCATGTACCATTATTTTTGCATCACTCATGTCATATATTGCTGATATGTGTATATTTTTGCGTGAGGATTTCTCGATCCAACTTAGAGCATGGAGAATTTCGGTTTTTTGTTCATGTCATGCATTCTTTTATTGTTCAACTCACGTTTTTATGATTTCCTTGCAAGGGGCTGCCAACTCCTGGTTGTTATGGTAAGAGTGATGTATTTTTTTTTAAAGATTTCGTGAAGGTGGGATACTAGGTTTATAGACGAGGCGCGGCTGTGGGAGGGCTACACCAGGCTGAGGTGAGATCCGGGAAGGTCCAACCGAGGCTTGAAGAGGCCCTTAACAAGTTGGCCTCGGCTAGGAAGGACATAGTTCAGGTTGGGGCCGATGGTACTCCATGGGGGGTGCGGCCATGCACGCTTGGGGGAAGTTTGTGTGGTGCGCGCTCTTAGGCTGAAGGAGAGCCTAGGATTTGTTCAGTAGGGTGTTGTTAGACTGAGCATGGTCCTAGGAAGCTTTGGTTCGAGTCGGGTGCGAGGCGAATAGAGCTAGGATCGACTAACTCAAGAGGGCACACTTGGGTTCGAAGAGGGTAATGTGCAGAATTTTTCCAGCAACCTATGGGGCCTGGTCAAGGGCTTTGGGGACTGTTTTCTAATGTTTTAGGGTCTTTTAAATGTTTTAAGGTATGGTAAAAGGTTGGGAGAAAGTTGGTTAGGTTTCGAGTCGATTCGGGTTAAAACCGGGACCCCGGTCCAAGTTTTTAAACGAATCAGTTAAGTTTTGAAACGGGCTCGAGTTTACATCTAATAATGATTTTAAATATGTTTAGGGATGTTTTAAGGAGTTTTGTAAGGTTCGGGTCAATTTTAGAGGTCTAGGGTTGAAACGGTAAATTTTGGGTTTCCAGCGGCAAAATAGTCATTTTGCACCCGGGGTGAGATTTCGGTCTTGGCAATGCCCTGAGCACATTTTATCATGTTTTTAAAAGTTACGTATATGCATGTTTTTATTAAGTGGTAAATATGATGAAATTTTTGAAGGATGAGAATTGGTTGTGACTGACGATGTATATTTATACGATGACATGAGATATGATGATCTGAGGCCAAGGCTCAGTGGACGGGTAATGCTATCGCTGATGTCTCTGCTGCCCGGTACCGTGGTTATACGTAGATGGATCCATCGATAGAGCTGATACGAAAGTCACAACTAATGAACTGAATTCAAATAAAA
The DNA here is from genome assembly GCF_012295235.1 of Primulina huaijiensis. Taxonomy (NCBI): domain Eukaryota; kingdom Viridiplantae; phylum Streptophyta; class Magnoliopsida; order Lamiales; family Gesneriaceae; genus Primulina; species Primulina huaijiensis. The sequence goes on from NC_133320.1 coordinate 10,054,270, forward strand.
AAATGTATACGTATATGATGACACGAGATGACATGATTTGACATGATATGATTATACACGACACGTTTATGTTATGCTTTTAAGTTCATGAATGATATGTTGAGTATGATATTTTTCACTGCTGTGTGCCATGTATATATACTTCTTATTCTTGGTACAGGTGTGTTGAGTCTTTAGACTCATTAGGCGTGTGTGATGCAGGTGAGCCTGAGGATGAGGAGGCTGGAGGTGCCGAACTCTGAGTAAGTAGACCTGGTGCGGTGACACGACACGAGGACCGCCTATTTTCCGCAGTTTGATATTGAGATTTGAGAGGAGATGAATATTTGCATACGTTGATGATTTTACTATTTTTACTCGTTTATGTTTACGTATGATTTTGGATGAGTTTGTTTATTTTAAACTGTACTATTTTTACTGTCAAATATTTATGATCATTTTTAAATGTTATATTTTTCTGTAGAGATCATGAATGCGAAACGTTTAAATGTTATTTCAAAAATGTGAGCTCTTGTTTTTTTAAAAAAATATATATTTCTGCAATTTTTAAATGAGTAGACGTTACAATAGGCTACGTCCACGGAGCTACTGCAAATCGTTTATAACAGAAGAAATATTACAACAAGTGTATTTAATAATAAACTAAATATCTCACACTCCCAACCCGAGTATAACCTAGAAAATATTTTCTCTAACTCACACAAGAGAACACTTAACACTCTAATGCTCTCTCTATTACACTAAGCTTTGAAAGCTTTTGATTTTGGGATGAATTTGCAATACGAAGGATGCACTTATTTATAAGTGCAATCCTCCGTATGAACAAAAAAAACATTTTCCTTTTATGCTGGCACAAACTAATCAAACATTCAAATTTGACACGTTTAGCATTAAACATAGTGGACCCACTTTACCTAACATTTCTCCCACTTGAAGACTTGATTTCAATCATGTCTTCACACCTTCATTGCAGCAGCTCATATATCTCCATTTATACGTGCAGTCCAACTGAAGTTGAACACAACTTTAGTTTTTCAATGGTTACCGTCTTCGTGAGCATATCAGCTAGATTTTTATTTCCAGGAATTTGCTCCAGCATCAAAACTTCATCTTCCAGCACTGATCTAATGAAATGGTACCTAACCTGTATATGCTTTGTCTTAGCATGATAAACAGGATTTTTTGCTAAATGAATAGCACTCTGACTGTCACAATATAACGTGTTATCTCCAAGCTTCTAACCCAATTCTTCCAAAAAAGATCTCAATCATATCATCTCTTTGCTAGCATCTGTAACTGCAACATACTCAGCTTCAGTAGTTGAAAGCTCAACTATCTTCTGCAACTTAGATACCCAACTTACTGTCGTACCACCTAATGTGAACACATACCCAGTGGTACTTTTCCTGCCATCTAGGTCACCACCCATGTCGGCATCGACAAAACCTTGTAAGCCCAAATTTGATCTTTTGAAGCACAAAGATAAACTAGCAGTACCTTTCAAGTACCTCAGAATCCTTTTAACTGCTTTCCAGTGCTGTTTTCCTGGATTGCTCATAAACCTGCTCACAACTCCCACTTCATGTTCTATATCTGGTCTAGTGCACACCATTGCATACATGAGGCTTCCGACACCAGAAACATAAGGAACCTTGTTCATATAAACTTGATCCTGCTCCGTCGAAGGTGATTGTGCTTTGGTTAGTTTAAAATGACTAGTCAAAGGAGTACTCACATGTTTAGCTTCATCCATGTTAAATCTGCTAACCACATTTTTCACGTACTCTTCTTGAGATAACTTCAAGATTCCGTTCACCCAGTCTTTAAAGATCCTCATTCCAAGGATTTGTTTTGCGACACCCAAATCCTTCATAGAAAATTCTTTTGATAACTCTTTCTTGAGTTTATTACCACAACAAGAAAAATGATATAAGACAACAGTTAAAAACCGTTGTCGTATCCATTTTAAAACTGTTGTTAAAGCCCCTGTGGTTAAAGGGTACGCTCAAAGACAACGGTTAAAAACCGTTGTTGTAGCAACATTTGCGACGGTTATTGAAAACCCGTCGCAAATAAAATTTGCGACGGTTTTTTAAACCGTCGTCAAGTGGCGACTGAAATCATGTCAACAACCGTCGCTATTTAAACCGTCGCTAAAATAAGCGATGGTTTATGTAACATCTTCGCTAAAGTTAGCGACCGTTTATTCATAAAGTCTGTCGCTAATTAGCGACGGTTAATTCATAATTTCCGTCGCTAATGTTTTCAGTAAAATAAAAAAAATTACTTTTAATAATTTAACAAATCTAAAAAAATGACAATCAATTACAATTCCACCATCGTAACATTATTCGTAAATTTATTTAACACAAAAAAATTTATCAAAAAATAAAACAAAAATATTTATCCTAAATCAAAATTAAAATATTGTATGAGAGAAAAAATTTTAAGTGTTGTGATGTGGTGTGAATGAAAATGGAACGAAAACACTAATATTTATAGACAAATTGCGACGTGTTGGGATCGATTAGGGGGTAATCGTTGGCTACAATAGCTCGGTTCTTGAAATATTGAACACCGATGAATTAAATCGAGTTTGGTGTTCAAACCAAGCGGAAAACACTCGAAATAATTCTTCGTAGAAACCGATTAAATATTTTGTAAACCATTTAAAATATATGCAAGTTGAATGAGTAGAAATATTTTGGTTGAAGCATTTTATCAAACACTTGGTATGCAATATTTTGTATTTGAAGAACACATAAAATGCTTCAACAATAAATCCTTAAAACAATGCAAATGATAAATAATGCAATAAACAAATAAACACGAATTTGTTTATGGATGTTCGGAGACTTCAAATACTCCTACGTCACCCCTTCTTCCCCTTGGGAAGGATTCACTAGAAGACTTTGATTTATACAACTCTTTGTACAAACCCACTCCGGAAGGGCAGCACCCAACTAGAACTCCTAGCACTCAAGATTGTAGGCAGCACCTCACAATCAGCATATTGTTTAATGTCTTATATGCAAAGACTACATACACAAGTTTATTGTCTTTGTGCAAGACTCATTCAACTAATATTTGAAGTACAACTCTCTTGTACATTTCAAATGTATCCTCACACAAGGGCTTGTGCTCTCAACTAGCTGATTTCTTAATGCTAACTGCCCATGATTTGAATCCCCTTCAAAAGCTTTGTTTGATCTTCAAGATGATGTATTTATAGGCCCCAACAATGATATATACATTAGACACAAGAATATGACCGTTTGGAAAGTTTCTGTACTGTTTTCGAGATTGCAACGGTCAAATTCGCCTTGCTGGACAATTTCCTGACTGGTCAACTCTGGTCAACTCACCTGGTCATTCAGTTCAACTGGTCAGCAGCTGGTTCATTTCAGTTCAGCTGGTCAGCTGCTGGTTCGGTTCAGCTGGTCTGGTTCAACTGGTCTTCAGCTAGTCTGGTTCAGTTCAGTTGGTTCAGTTTAGCTAGTCCGGTTCAACTGATTTTCAGCTGGTCTGGTTCAGTTCCAACTGGTTCAGTTCAGTTTCAGCTGGTGTGCTGAAATCAGCCTAGCTAATTTCAGTTTGTGCAGAACCAGTAGCTTCATTGTCATTTATCAGCCTCTTAAACTTCGATTCAAACTTTGATTTTTGAAGATGATTTGTAGATCTTTGTCTTATCTTTTCAACGCATACTGAATTGCTTTATTTCCATAACCGAGCTGAGAGATATAACCAAAATACCGCAACTGCTCAAACCCAACTGATTGCTGTTTTTTTGTGATCAGTTTGGTAATTCAGCGATAAGTTAGATCATGATAACATCCGATTTTGCCCAATTATTGTGAAATACGACTTGTTTTAAATTGAGTTTTCTGATCGTTCAACTTGGCGGATTGTCATTTAGATCATCCAGCTAGGAGATATCATGAAAACACAGAAACTCGACAGAAATTTAGTTTGTGCAGAATTCAGTTTCATCTTGCTTCTTGTGTTAACAACTTCACACTTGAGTAAATATGTTAGAAACACAATAACAAGTTTTGTTAACATCAAAATCAAGATTTCAAACTTGAAAAGTTCCAATACGACGGTTTTTTTTGTTAAACCGTCGCTACAATAAAACGTCGTACATTTAAAATAGCGACGGTGGTATTTAAAATTAGTCGCTAAATGCAGTGACGGTTGTGGTAATCCGTCTTTATATTTGACGACGGTTTTATCTGAAATCAGCCTAGCTAATTTCAGTTTGTGTGTTAACAACTTCACACTTGAGTAAATATGTCAGAAATTAAACTGTCGCTAAATTTAGCGACGGTTGTAGTCAAAACCGTCGCTAATTTAAAACTAGCGACGGTTTTTACATCCGTTGCGAAATGTAGCGACGAATTTATCAAAACCGTCACTAAATAAAGCAACAGTTTTAATGAAACGTTGTTGTTTGTAAAAAAAACACGCTAATCGACAACGGTTTTCTAAAACTGTTGTCGTATATCCTAAAAAACACGCTAATAGACAACGGTTTAAAACCATTGTCGTAACCCATATACAACAACGGTGTTTGTTAAAACCGTTGTCTTTAGCAACCAAAAAAAACGCTCATAGACAACGGTTTGCTAAAACCGTTGTCGTTGACCCATAAAGACAATGGTTTTTTAAAAACCATTGTCTTTTGACAAAAAAAAATTCAGAAAGACAACGGGTTTAACGAAAACTGTTTTTAAAAGGAAAAAAGACAACGGTTTCTGATAAAACCGTTGTCTTCTGAGTGTGGTTGTATGTTGATTTTCTTGTAGTGTACGCTCCTCCAGATAAGCTCCTACTATCAATATATCATCTATATGTAGCAGTAGAATTATATAAGAACCATCAAACTTCTTCACATAACAACAGTGATCATCATGACACCTCAGGAAACAATTATCACTCATGAATCCATCAAATTTCTTGTACCACTGTCTTGGAGCTTGTTTGAGACCATGCAAGCTTTTCTTAAGTTTGCACACCATTCTCTCTTTTCCCCATACTTCAAAGTGGCTGCTTCATATAAATTTATTCATCTAGGTCACCATGAAGAAATGCCGTCTTTACATCTAACTGCTCCAGATGTAAATCTTCTTTTGCCACTAATCCGAGTACAGTCCTTATTGTGGTTAACTTAACCACTGGAGAGAAAATCTCAGTGTAATCAATGCCTTCCTTTTGTTGAAAACCTTTTACAACAAGTCTTGCCTTGTACCTCTTACTACCATCATGTTCTTCTTTTAACCGGTACACCCACTTGTTATGTAATGCTTTTTTACCTTGCGAAAGTTCTATCAACTCTCACGTCTGGTTGGATGACAGTGAATCCATCTCATCTTCCATGGCTAACTCCCATTTGATTGAATCGTCATTTTTCATAGCCGCTTCATAGGTCTCCTGTTCACCTTTGTCTGTCAGTAAAATATAGTGAAGTGCAGGGGAGTATCTCTCAGGTGGTCTAATTGTTCTCGAAGATCTCCTGAGTTCAATCACTGGAGTTTGTGGGTCATCATCTTGTGCAATCGATTCTTCATCTTCCTGGTTATTGCTTTTTGATTCATTCACATGAATATCTGTCAATGGCACTTCATCTTTATTTTTGAATTCAGAACTCATCTTCAGTTCCAATTTCTGACTTGTCCTGGTAAAGAACTTGCTCATTGAAAATTACATCTCTGCTCCGAATGATTTTCTGATTTTGGTCATCCCAGAAACGATAACCAAACTCATTATCTCCATAACCAATAAAGAAAAACTTCTTTGATTTCGGATCAAGCTTTGTTCTGCTAGCTGAGTCAACATGGACATAGGATAAACATCCAAACACTTTCAAGAAGGAAATGTTTACTTCTTTGCCGCTCCATACCTCTTCGGGTATTCTGCAGCCAAGTGGTATCGAAGGTCCTCTGTTGATCAGATATGCTGCAGTGTTAATAGCATCAGCCCATAATGATTTTGGTAATCCAGAATGCAGTCTCATGCTTCTAGCACGTTCATTCAAAGTCATGTTCATCCTTTCGGCTACACCATTATGTTGAGGTGTACCAGGAATGATTTTCTCCATCTTGATCTGCACAATATTTCTTGAACTCATCATCTTCATATTCACCACCATTATCAGACCATAAGCACTTCACCTTCAAGTTGGTCTCATTCTCAATCATGGCTTTCCACCTTTTAAAGATCTCATAAACATCAGATTTATTTTTCAAAAAATAAACCCAAACTTTCCGGCTCGAATCGTTGATAAATGTGACATGATATCTCGAGCTTCCAAGGGATTTCTCGGGAGATGGTCCCCATACATCGGTATGAACCAGATCCAACTTTGCTGCTTTCAGTTCTCTACCGCCTTTTGAAAAGCTCACTTTTTCTGTTTTCCAAAGATACAAATTTCACATATCTTGTTCTCAACAATCTTTAATTCCGGTAGCTTCCTATTTGATACAAGCATCTTCATTCTCTTCTCACTCATATGCCCAAGCCTATAATGCCATAGACTTGAATTTGCTCCATCATCCACGGCTGCTAATGTATCTCTACAACTGGAAGTCATATAAAGTGTTCCAGTTTTTTTCCCTCGAGCAACAATCATGGCTCCTTTGTTTACTTTCGAGGAACCATCATCAAAGGTCACATTATGGCCTTCATCATTGAGCTGTCCCACTGAGATCAAATTGCGTGTTAATTTTGGTACATGTCTGACTTTGTTGATTTTCTAGACAGATCCATTTGACATCTTCATCCGGACATCACCCATACAAACTATTTCCAAAGGCTTTCCATCAGCCAAGAAAACTTTTCCGTAATAGCCAGCGATGTAATTATTGAATACATCACGATTACCAGTGGTATGAAATGAAGCTCCTAAGTTCATAACCCAAGAATCAACTGAGCTTTCCATAGATAGTAATAGAGCATCATGTACCTCCTCAGTAACAGCATTTGCATTATTCTTTGTTGATTTGCAGTTCTTTTTTAAGTGACCATTTTTACCACAGCTCCAGCACTTCAATTTCTTTTCAAAAGTGTTTTTGTCTTTTCCATTTCTTGACTTGGACCTACCGCACCATCGGTTAGAACTCTTTTCGCCACTCCTGCCCCTTCCTCTGTTCTCGAGATTTAGAGCAGATCTCAATGATGTTCCTTCACCCGAATCCATCTTGCGAACTTCTTCAACAAGAATTTGATCTCTGACATAATTGATTTGTAGCTTTCTTTCTCCAACAGAGTTGCTAACCACTGCCCGCATTGGTTCCCAAACATTTGGTAAAGACGCCAAAAGAATAAGTGCACGAATCTCATCATCAAAATTAATTTCAACCGATGTTAGCTGAGAAACAATCTTGTTGAAATCATTGATGTGTTTTGCTAGCGAAGCACATTCTCCTATTTTCAAGTTGAATAACTTTTTCATGATATGTACTTTATTGTTTGCTTATGGCTTCTCGTACATGTCCGATAAAATGGACATCATCTCTTTTGTGGTTTGTGCCTCCGCCATGTTATGTGCCACATTCTTCTTTAGGGTCAATCGTATCACACCTAACACATGTCGTTCAAGGAGCTCCAAGCTCCATCTTTTTCGGTTTCTTTCCTGATAGAGGTTGATACAGTTTCTTAATGTACAGATAATCTCTAATCTGTAACCGCCAGAACGAAAAATATGTTCTATTGAACTTGTTGATTCCCAGTCCCGATCCATCATCTCCGGCCATCGCTTCTATAGCCTTGGCAAAAAAATCTAAAAAATCTTTTCTGATGTGGAAGATCAGACAAAGCTGCAAGCACAGAGCTTACTCATAATTTTAAGAAATTTTACAACAAGTCTCTGATACAAGTTGTTGGGTAATTTACACCGAAACGATGACGACCGTGATGATAAAAAAATACGGAATAAAATAATCAGCAAGAACACAATGATTTACGTGGTTCACCCAATATAGGCTACGCCCACGGAGCTACTGCAAATCTTTTATAAGAGGAGAAATATTACAACAAGTGTATACAATAATACACTAAATTTCTCACACTCCCAACCTGAGTATAACCGAGAAAATATTTTCTCTAACTCACACAAGAGAACACTCAACATTCAAATGCTCTCTCTATTATACTTAGCATTGAAAGTTTTTGATTTTGGGATGAATTTACAATACGAAGGATGCCCTTATTTAAAGGTGCAATCCTCCGTATGAACAAAGGAAACGTTTTCATTTTCTGCCGGCACAACTAATCAAACATTCAAATTTGACACGTTTAGCATTAAACATAGTGACCCCACTTTACCTAAAAACCTTATGACGTATGACCTCCTCTCTGATGAGATGAACTCCAGCTTGCATGCTCTCTCCATCATCGCCAAGACACCAAAAGAAGCCGACATCAATATTACAAGTGAATAATCGCATTTTTTGTGGTCTTGTAATGATTTACTGTTTGATTACTACGATTGCGAGCAAAAATTATTGAATTGAATTGAATTGAAAAATCCGAAAAAGTATACAAAATCTTTCTTTGGCATGTAATTATATTAGCTGTTTGTTGAATGAAAAACGACGATAATTGTGGATCAAGTTTTCCAAGTATATTAGTTGTTTGTATAAAAGTCTGTTTACAATGAATTTGAAATTAGCTATGCATATCGAATATTTTAAAACTAGCTCATGTTGCTCATACAGATTTATCCAATAAATTGTCAGTAAGTTATATCCAACGAATGATGATTATATATTACATAGGCACCGCTTGATATGTAGGATGAGATTAATAATTGAAAAGTAATATAAGGGATAAGAAAGTTTAGTAAATGGACATTTAGTACGATTCATTAAACTTCATTCCTGTTTGGTTCTATTTATTTTTTCGGATAAATACTACTACATTATTTAATTTCAAAAATTTCCCTGCCACTGTACATATCAGGCTACCTATTTTTTACCCAAAGCACAGATCTACCCAACTACTCTGTCACTCGACGCTGCTTCTTTCCATTTTTTAGATCTCACATCTGAGGCAGAACCGATGTAGATCTATGAAAAGCGATTTATGTGATGGGTTACAAATAAATTTTATGCAATTTTTTTTTTTAAAGTTTCCTATCTGTTCTACATGTGCAGAAGAACGAACGTGTTTAATTATTCATTTTATGTTCATTCATTTCCACGCCTTTGTGTTTTTGAAAAGAAAAATTTGCAGGTTTGTGGACAGTTGATTTTTCGCTCTACACCATACAAGGTTCTTTTCAAGAAGAAATTTAAGGCATCAACAACACACTCGGTGTCAAAGTATATCCGATGGCGATTTTTGGTTGTCTTTGAATATTTTGTTTCTGCGTGCGCTTTAATGATCTGAATAAATATTTGTTGTTCAGATGTGTGTTGGATCTCGGTTTTCTCGTGCCCAAAACGCAGCGGAAGTTTTAAAATTTTTTAGATCTTGACATTGAAGATATATTTGAGCACTCATATGGTTTTAATAATTAAACATACATAGGATGTTTAGTAATATACTTTTAGTAAATTAATTCACTCGGCTCCAACTAATCTGGTATTAGCGGATATAGCTCTTGTTGAATTCCCGATGAACTTTATTCAAGAACTCCTTTCTTCAATCCTTCTATCACGTCCATGAGTAGAAGATTTGTTCCTCTTCCAAATAGCACTAGAATATTTGGGAGAACTTTCAACGTTGGAGATTATAAGTCGAGATACGGCTCAACAAAAATAACTTTTATGGAGGCCGAAATTTGAGAGGAAAATTGGAAAGGTATTTTTCGAAAATCACGTCATGTGGAGGCTAGGGTTTTCAAAAATTATGAGTGTCATTAATTAACCTCAAACCTAATACACATATATATAAGCTTAGGGCCCATTAATTAAATCAAATATTTAATGGGCTTAATCAATTAATTTGTAAGGCCTTAGAGTTTATCACTGTAATCAGACATTAATTACTTGACTGAATGGAGATTTCAGGAGCTAAAATAAGATGTGAGTGGAGAAGCCGAGCGCCGGTACATTGCAAGACCAACGATTTTGACATAATGTTTGGCGCCCGAGCGGTAGAAAATGACCGCCCGAGCGCCAGTGCACAATAGGTCGAGTACTCGGACAAAATGTTCTGTGCCCGAGCGGTAGTTTTCGACCGCCCGAGCGCCACTTTATGTTTAAGAAGATTAAGCCATGTGTCTTGGCCATGCAATAAATAGATAAACATTCCTCATTTCATTCCAGCTGAGCAACAAGGAAGAACGAGAGTCCCTGGAGGAAATTTCAAGTTCTTGATATTAGAATTCTGATTTTACAAGATCCACCTGTCTGATTTTCGATCCGAGCCCAGTACCGTGATCCTCTCAACAAAGGCTTCACAAAGACGTAAGTTTTCTTCATTTCCAGCATGGTTCAGAAATTTTGTGTTGGAGAAATTATCATTTGATTTCTATGGTATGTTCTTGAGATATTAGATATCGTATAATCGAAACCGGATCGAAGAACGGATACCGTATGAAAATGTTATGATTTTTCAGATTTGATTTGATGGAGATTATACATATTTGGTATTGGTATTTGTATTGTTTTGTTGATTGGTTATAAGTTGTTAAGATTGACATCTGCTGATATGATACTGCTGGGTATATCGATATTGTGATGTTATGCCGTCGAAACATCAGTAGATTGATATTGATCAGATTCAGTATTGATTTGAGTTGTATTTGATATTGTGCCTATCGAATATGTCATTTTGGATTGATATTGGCAGCTTCGAATTCAAGACTTCGGCTCTGTCAGACTGAGAACGAAAGGTATAAATCAATGTTGAACTGGGAGATACGACTCGAGTTAGATATGACTTGAGTGTCCCAAAAACCACATACTTTATTTTATTGCATTGATGTTTGCAAGTCATGAGATTGATATGCTTTTTCTATTGATTTATAGAAAAGCAGAAAATAGAAGATAGATATCGAGAAATAGTTATTGGCAGACGCGCCAAGTCTGTGGCAGATAGGCCAAGACACTGGATGTTTGATATACATCGATGTGCTTAGGAGTAGATCGACTTCTATTGCAGATATTCGATGTTTAGTTATATTGATGTGCTTAGGAGTAGATCGACTCCTATTGCAGAGATTTGATATAACGTGCCAACGTCCGAGAACCGGAATCCCTAGACTAGATCAGAGGAGAGATAGAGATTAAGAGTCATCGAGTTTGATTTACAGTTTATCTTGATTTGTGTTTCACAGATTGTGATACATGTTATTTGATAACTGTTTATGCTTTCTTATATGCTTTTATATGAAATGCATGTATACTCGGTTTATACTGAGAATTATATTTTCACCGGAGTTATCCGGCTGTTGTTGTGTCTGTATGTGTGCATGACAACAGGTGGGACATGATCAGGGTCAAGAAGAGGATGAGAGAACAAGATTAGCGTTCAGATCCGGGCCCAAAAGTAGATTTGGTTGCGACACTTGAGATGTAGTGGTTGAACCCTAGTTTGATGTAAATGTATTTGACAGGATCGATTAACGAAACAAGAGTGTTTAGAAGGGGGGTTGAATAAACACTCACAATTAAAACTGATCTTTTCGAGTTTTGAGTTCAGTTTGGTGAGAAACTGATTCTCGGAATCTTGTTGGTCAATGACAATATGTTAAACTAAAGTCGTTGCGGAAATTAACTGACTGAAAGATAGAATACAAAACTGAAATAAAAGACACAAGAATTATTTCTGGATGTTCGGAGATTTCAATTACTCCTACGTCACACCTTCTATCTCAAGGATAGGATTTCCACTAAAAGACTTTGATCGAATACAAGATTTGTACTGACCTACTTCAGTTTGGACTTATCACTGCCAAAAAGTGATACTCTTAGTATTACAGAATGTTCTCAGTGCGTAACTGATCTTAGCACTATCGAATTTAACGCTTATTACAAAGTGCTAGTGAGCTCAAATTGTAGCCTTGACTGCTACGAATAAATCAAGTAAGTGTGAGTTAAAATTTTGACAGAGTAATAGCAAGCTTTGAATAGAGAGTCTGTGCGCGTCTATTTTTTTCAGCTGATCTTCTGTCATATTTATAATCTTCCCTTCCAACGGTAACTTGAGATATATTTGAATCTTTGTATCCGTTGATTGCCACTTCATTATTCCTTGGGTATTGTTTGCTTCGTTTATTGGAATGCGGCGTCTTAATTGCTTTAGCCGAAATGCGTTGTTCTAAGCTGTATTGATTGAAGTGCGGCGTTTCGTATTTAGTTGCAATCTGCTATGTCTCTTTGTCGGTTGAATGTTCTTTTCCGAGACATGTTTAGTTGAAGGAAGCATACGGCAGAATATATCAGCTGATCGGTTTCCAACTGATCAGTCAGCTGTCTTCGAGAATTCAATTAAGTTCAACTGATCAGTTGGTTTTCTTCGAAAGTTCAGTTCAGCTGGGTTTGGATGCCATAGATAATATGCGCGATACTTCTTCAGTTAGGCAAGCTGTGTAGATCGACTATTTGATCAGTTAGTTCCATTAAATAATCGGTTTGTCAAACATCCGAAATTAAGTTTCCAACAATTTCCCCTTTTTGGTGTTTGACAAAACTAAACAACTAATAACTAATCAATGAAGCTTATATGATCTTCAAGTCCGTTGAAGATAAAATAATCTACTGTTGTGTACAGATTCGTACAATGAAAGAATGAAATAATCTGAATGAAATAATCTGTAGCTACATTGTGTCAAATCCATTGAGCTGATCTCCATTGAACTACTGATCTGATGATCTATTCCCTCTTTTTGTCAAACGCCTCCATTCTGACAGATAATCTCTTAAGATCGGTTGAAAGAATCTTGACAGAAGTGGCTACGTCTGCGACTGCATTGAGCACAGTGGTTTGCATGAAGTCTATCTTTCTTGATACGAGTGTCTCCACAACATCAACTCTTTTGCTGATAGTGCCTTGAGTCACTGATAGACTTTCAGCTATACCTCTACTCTTTTGGATTTCAGCAATTGCAAAGGAAAGAGAGGTCACGGTAGCTTGAACTTCCTTCAGTTTATCTGAGTTAAATACTTCTGCATGTTCCAGTTTCAGAGAATGGGAGAGTTGAGTATGCGGAATGTTAGAGATGGCAGAGAGAATTTTATGCATATTATTCTGAATATCTTGAATTTCTTCAAGAACTAATTCAAGATCATTAGAGGAATGAGGCGGTGATTGTCCAAAAGTTCCAGGTGCTTGTTCTTCAGAGACTGGATTAAAGACCACTAAAGTCCTGTCAGTTATAACTGTCTCTGCAATGGTCTATTCTTAAACAATTATTTCAGCAACTCCAATTTGATCTGGAGGAGGAGAAGATGGATCTTGAGTAGCAACTGAATTGTCCGGCTGAATAGGAAAATTTGTGGTATCTTCAGTCGGAGCATCAAGAACTGGTGCTTCTGCTGGAGATTCAGTTGAAATGAGGACTGGCTCGTCAGTTGGAATATTTTCAAAATTTAGCAACTGAGCCTCCACATTTTCAGTAGTTTCTTGACCAGGTGACTGAGCTTGCACATCAGTAGGCTGAACAAGCTCTTTAGGTAAGACGGGATCCTCTAGAACTGCTCGATCAGTTGAGTGATCAACTGATACAGAAAAAAGTTCCTCTGTTTGAGATTCTTGAATTACTGACTGAATAATTTCATCAATATTGGCGAGTGTCAAATCAGCTTCTGAGTACATTTGAAGATCAGCAACAGAGGATCGAGGCATATCCTGAGCTTGTTCTTTATTCGGTGATGTGGATTCTTCTTCTTCTTCTTCGGAAGGCCCTCCATGAATAACAAATTCCTGATCTCTTTCCCAAAATTTTATCTGTAAGTGCAAAGAGGTAAGATCTGAATCCAATTGAGTAAGCACTGCTCGATCATTGTAGGCAGTTGGATTCGTAGGAATGTAGTTGGTCTTCAGCTTTTCAACCAGTTGTGCCAACTTTTTGGTTCTCATTAGATCAAAGAAATAATTTTTTCTTTGCAAAGCATGCACGATAGTGGCAGCTTTGACTATCCTCAGGACAATTTCTTCCAACCTGATAAACTTCTTCAGCTGGGACTTTCTCTTCAATTGTTTTGCACAAGTATGAGTTCTGTACATAGTCCAAGCGTCATAAGTTTTCAGTTTGGTTGTGTCAAATGCATTTACCTGTTCCCAAATGAGGTCGATATGGGTTTGAACTGCATTTGTTGGCCTGGGCTCTTCAATCAACTTTCCCTTCCCTTTCTTGTCGGCAAGAATGTGTGGAATGTTCAATCCTGAACGAGTAGTTTCCACTGACTCCTGAATAGAGATTCTCTTTGGTCGAGCAAGAGCAAAGAAAATAAGGCGATGAACTGTTTTCAGAGAGGACATGACCCTAACTGACTCCTTCTTTTATAGGTCAGTTGTTTGAGGCAACTGATCTTTTGCTGAAGCTTCAGCTGAAACGGTTTTTAATGGAATAGCCTGAATAGGTTGTTGAGCGTCCGATGATTTCAACCGTTCAGTAGGAATAGATTCCAGGGAAGCTATTGGTTTTGTCTTCTGAGTTCTAGGCTTCTTGACAACCTGGGGAGACGGAATTTTCTCCGATTCTGATTCACTTATAATCAACTTTCTCTTTGTAGTCTTTAGTTGAGTCAGCACTTTTGCCCTTTTTACAGACTTGGTAGCAGCCTGTTGAGCTCCAATCTCCTTTTTATCTTAATGAACTGATCAGGATTGAGATCCAGTTTGGCCTTGGGTGGCAACACATTCTTGGCATTGAAAATTTTGAATTTGGATGATCTCTTCGAATCACCAGCCACCAATCTTTTAACTTTCATCAGGTAGCTTAACTAAACAGCGAATCCCTTGGACTGCTTGTTGGATTGGAACATGTTCTTCAAAGTATTGAAGATGAGGTGCTTCCAGTTGAGTCGTTGTTCGGCCATAATAACAGCAAGGGCCTGAAATTTTTCCAAGGTTAAAGCAGTAAATGATCCTGCCTTTGCCAATAGCCCTTTGGCTACAATATCAGCCAGTAACTGAACTTCATGTTTCAGTTCTTTCTTTGGATCAGAGACTTTGATTTTCCGTCCATCAGCAGAAAGAAGAGTTTGCATAGCTTCAACATCTGATGCTTTGACTTCAGCAATGTGTGCCAATCCATCAGAAGGCAACAAAAATGTTTCTCCGAAAGAGTCTTCAGATAAGGTCAACAACTGACCATTAACAGTAGAGGTGATGATACCATCGGGATTGACAGAACCATTGGAGTAGAAATCAAGAAGTTTCTTCGAATAAATCTCCTGGGAAGATTGTCCCAAAAACATCCTGAGACCAGCCGATTCAATCTTCAGAAAAACGTTCTTAACATCAGCTTCCTGAACTGATAAAACTGAGTCAAAATCAATGGCCATAGCGTTCAACATGTGAGCTGGGATCTGGTTGGCCAATTGAACTGAATGATTGCCTGCGAAAGAGAATGCTTGAATTTGTTTTTGCTCTGAGAAATTTGGATAAGCGTAAAGAAGAAGAACTGAAATTGGGCGGGTAAAGTACTTATGTACGTGACTGTTCGAATTATAGGACACGTGTCGGTCCCAAAAAAATTGAATAAAAATATGTGTACGTGTACTATAAGCGTGTGTGCAAAAAGTGAGTGGTTTTAAAATATGCAACGTTATGAAACTGCAGTCACGTCAGTTGATTTGAAATATAATAAGTTTTTTAATTTGTTAACTTGTGTGAGAAGATTTGTAAAACATCCAACTGAACAATCAGTTGGGAAACTGATTCATTTCAGTTGAGTATTCACAAACAATTGTCCTCTCAGTTAACATTTTCAAAAACTGATATTCCCCCTTAATCGGTGCATAGAATAATTAAAATGATGTTATAAAATAAATTTAAGGGTCAGAAAGATTATCATTTGCTGGAACGTCGACGGCCCTTCAGCTTCCATGATTTTCGGCTATAAATAGAAGTAACACAGTTAGTTTCAGTCATATTGGTGAAAATATTTAAGACAAAAAGAATGGCAGATACGAGTAGCTCGAGTGCTTCGCTGTTTTCTCTAGAGACCAGCAAGGGTGCTATAGAAGATGAGGTCTTCTATAAGAGTCTTCATTACTAGGAAAAGTTACAGAAGCTTGAGTTTCTGTATAATACTGGGGAAGCTACCACTCCTGAACTGATGGCAGAGTTGAACAAATTGCGGGAGCACTTGAACATAGCTGTGTGGGTGGACATCTTTAAGGATGGTCATATTTATTAGCTAATGCTTCGAAAGGAACTGAAAATCCTTAAGCGCATAGCTGGTTCTCATAGCTTTGTCAAGACATCTACCGCACCCTTATCCGCTTGGTTGAAGATGTGGATAATTGTTGTAGAGGAAAAATATGATGATGTAATCCGTGCAAACGTTTATGATTGAATGAAGTATTTATTAGCTTAACTTTGTTTTTCTCTTTCTTGCAAATGATAAACTTCATCAGTTGTTATGAATTGCGAACTTTAAACAGATGAACTGATAAAAGACTAACTTTTATCAGTTGAATATGAACTGAAATTAGTTAAGCAATAAGTAATAAATAACAAACTGATATCAGTTGATAATGAACAACTGATAATTAAGAAGCATGGGTAAATGAAAAAAACGCTTCTGTTGAGTCGAGACTCTTTAGCTTCTTCAACATTTAACGTCATCTGTCTATAAGAAAGACGATAGAGATACAATGTGAGATAATAACAGTTCAATATGTCGGATTTAAGTAATTCTGATGCATACAGTAGTACTCATGTTCAAGTTACTGAACAATTGAGTCCATATTTAGAAGAGTTGAAGAAAACAATGGAGGAATATGTCTTCACGAAAGTGATGTCAACATGGTTCAAAATTCATGATTTGCAGAGGATAACTAGTAGTGGTGCTGCTCCTTCTCGTGCTCAAGCAGCAACAGCAAGAAAATACATTGATCGTTTTGAAGTCAGACATGTTACAAACCTGGTTGATGACAATGTTCTGTTACATGCAATGTTATGGAAGGAATGGCATGTAATTTAGAAGATTTCTACAACTGAATCATTTTCTAGAATCCGAATTTATGAGTTGAATAATTGGATTACACAATGGTAGGATTCAGTTGGTTCTAAGTTATCTTCTGTAACATGGAATCGATTTTATTCTTAATAAAGTATCATTTCCAATTTGTTGTTGTGTTCTTATTTTATGCAAATAATTTTATTAGTAAAACTGCATCAATAATAATTTTAAGACAAGTCAATTAAACCAAAAATATTGCAAAAGTAAGAAAACTTAGTCTCGGGCAATGGTTTGGTGAATATGTCAGCTGCTTGTTGCTCAATTGAAATATACTCCAGTCTGATGTCCTTCTTCAAAGCATGATCTCTAATGAAGTGATGCCTGACATCTATATGCTTGGTCCTTTAGTGAAGAACTGGGTTATACGTGATAGCAATAGTGCTTGTATTATCACAGGATATTGGCGATTCATTTGTAATTACTCCATAATCTTTCAGTTGTTGCTGGATCCAGATCAATTGTGCACAACAACTACCAGCAGCAAGGTATTCTGCTTCAGTTGTTGAGGTAGCTATGGATGTCTGCTTTTTGCTGAACCAAGAGATCAGTATGTCTCCTAGAAACTGACAAGATCCACTTGTACTTTTGCGATCAAGCTTACATCCTGCATAATCTGCATCTGAATATCCAACTAAATTGAAAGTAGAGTATTTAGAATACCATAACCCAGCATTTTTTGTACCCTTAATTTATTTCAAAATTCTTTTAGCAGCTGAGAAATGTGATTGCTTAGGATTTGCTTGAAATCTAGCACACATACAGACAGCAAATACAATATCAGGACGACTGGCA
This sequence comes from Primulina huaijiensis, assembly GCF_012295235.1. Taxonomy (NCBI): domain Eukaryota; kingdom Viridiplantae; phylum Streptophyta; class Magnoliopsida; order Lamiales; family Gesneriaceae; genus Primulina; species Primulina huaijiensis. Next base: position 10,072,202 of record NC_133320.1, read on the forward strand.
GTTAGGTACAACAATGAACCTATTAAACCTCGATATAATGTTGCCTCAACTGATATTCTCCCTTGATCAGTGTCCAATTTTACTGATGAGCTCATGGGAGTATTTGCAGCTGAACATGATTCCATGCCAAATTTCTTCAGCAGCTCCTTTGTATATTTAGTCTGACTGATGAATATACCATTCTCCAGTTGCTTTACTTGCAGTCCAAGAAAAAATGTCAGTTCACCCATCATGCTCATTTCGAACTTATCCTGCATTAGCTTAGCAAATTTTTCGCATAATTTGGGGTTAGTTGACCCAAATATGATATCATCAACATAAATTTGAACTAATAAAATATGATCATTCTTAGCAAATTTGAACAAGGTCTTATCAACTGATCCAACAAAATCATGATCAGTTAGAAATTTTGAAAGAGTTTCGTACCAAGCTCTGGGAGCTTGTTTCAGACCATATAAGGCTTTGTTCAAATGGTAGACATGATCAGGAAAAGCATGATTTATGAAACCTGGAGGTTGTTCAACATATACTTCCTCTTGTAGTTGACCGTTCAGGAATGCACTCTTTACATCCATCTGATATACCTTGAATTTTTTATGTGATGCATAAGCAAGAAAGATTCTGATTGCTTCCAGTCTTACAACTGGAGAATACGTCTCATCATAGTCAATTCTTTCTTCTTGCCTATATCCTTGTGCCACTAATCTTGCTTTGTTGCGTACAACTGAACCATCTTCGTTCATTTTATTTCTGTATACCCATTTTGTACCTTTCATAGTTTTTGAAATTGGTCTTGGAACTAAGTTCCAGACATTGTTATAAGTGAACTGATTTAGCTCTTCTTACATTGCATTCACCCAGTTAGGATCAGCAAGAGCTTCATCAGTTGTCTTCGGTTCTAGTTGTCAAACAAAAGCTGAATAGATAAATAAATTTAGCATTTGATTTTGAGTTCTTACTGGATCAGATGGATTTCCTATTACCAGTTCAGGTGGATGTGATTTTCTCCATCTGTATTAAGTATTTGTTGTATCAGCAATTTCTTCAGTTGGTAACTGAACACAGTTTTCAGTTTCAGTTGGTGCTTCGTCAACTGGTATTTGAATGTTATCATTATGCTCTGTCAACTGATTATCAGCAACAACTTCCTGTACATCTGATTGGTCCAGTACTTCTGGTTCAGGTGTTTGAAATATGTTTTGATATCCATGACTTTCATCTGTGTCATCATCTTCCAAACAGATATCTGTAAATCGATCAACTAGCTCAACTTGATCAGTTGGCTTATTAGTTAGTTCAGTTTCATCGAAATCAACATGAGCAGATTCTTCAACATTTAAGGTTTTCTTGTTGAAAACTCTATAGGCTATACTAACTGATGAGTATCCAAGAAATATTCCTTCTGCAGATTTTGCATCAAACGCTTTTAAATAATTTTTGCCATTATCAAGAATAAACATCTGCAGCCGAATATTTTGAAATAAGTAATTATACTTTTTCTTCCATGCCAGATCTCATATGGTGTTTTCATATGATTCTTATTAATCATTAATCTGTTCTGAGTATAACACGCAGTGTTTACTGCCTCTGCCCAAAATCTTTGAGAAATACCAGAATCAGCAAGCATTGTTCTGGCAGCTTCTTTAAGAGTCCGATTTCTTCTCTCAGCTACACCATTTTGCTGAGCAGTTCTGGTTGCTGAGAGCTCATGCTTAATTCCAGCATTTTCTAGGAAGTTTGAAAGGGTTTGATTGATGAATTCAGTTCCTTGATCAGATCTGATTTGATCAATTCCAACTGATTTTTCATTTAAAAGCCTTTTGAAGAGCTTTATCAGTTGTGCAGCAGTTTGGTCTTTGGATTTGAGAAAAATAACCCATGTAAATCTTGAAAAATCGTCTACGACCACCAAGGTGTATTTTATTCCCCCTAAGATCATGATTGGTATTGGACCAAATAGATCCATACGCAGCAGTTCTAAGCATCGAGAAGAAGATTTACATCCCTTGTTTTTAAAAGAGGATCGTACTTGTTTACCAAACTGACATGCTGAGCAAAGTTTTTCTTTCGAAAAATCTATTTTGGGCAAACCAGTTACAAGTTCATGTTTACTCAGATAGGCAATGGATTTAAAGTTTAAATGATTTAGTCACTTATGCCACAACCACTTTTTAGATGATTTGGAAGCAATAAAACAAACTGGTGCATAAGTTTGATCATTCCAACTGACTTTATATGTGTTTCCACAACGTTTGCCAGTTAGTATGATTTCATCAGTTGAAGTTTTTACTAAACATGAATTTTTGTCAAATTGTACTAAGAGTCTACTGTCGCATAACTGACTGATGCTAATCAAGTTATACTTCAGGTTTTCTACTAATAGAACATCTTTAAAAGTAAAGTTACCATGGATAAGCTTACCTTTACCCACAGTTCTACCTTTGGAATTGTCCACGAAACTGATGTTTGGAACAGTGTATTTGATCAGTTGGGATAATGCACTTGCATCTCCTGTCATATGTCGCGAGCAACCACTGTCCAAATACCATTGAGTTGTTGTTTGTACCTGTTACCTGCAATCACACATATAATATAACTTGATACCCATATCTATTTGGGTCCTGAACTGATTAGTCCCTCAGGAATCCACACTTGGATTAGTCTAACAGACTTTCTAGTAGCTGTAACCCAAATGGTTTTTCTCGGCTTTTGTGTGCTTGGTGTGTAGTGTATAGATGATACAATATTTGTTTTAGTTTTGTTCAACTGATTGTTCAGTCTATATCTCTTCTGAACTGGCTTGCAGTTATAGTAATTGAAATAGCTATTCGAATAGTTCTTGTGAGACCTCTTTGATGACTGACTTTGTTAATCGGTTGAGAATTTTTTACTATAACCAATCCCATATCTTCTAGCCTTGTTCATATTCTCAGTAGGTTGCTCAATCAGTTTACTGGGCTCAATTTATTCTTGTATCACTGCTGTTTTGACAAAATGAATGTATTTCCCTTTGTCTATTTTTGGCTTTGGTTGAGTATCATTTGGATATATTTCTCCTTGAGTGTTGAACCCTAAACCAGTTTTATCAGAAACTGATTTTTGTGAATTCTGCATCTCATTCAGTGCAGTAGATGACTTGTTCCAAGACTGAATGAGCTCAGTCTGTTTTGAGTTTTCAAGAAACAACTTCTGGATTAATGACTGATTTTTGTTTCTCTCTGCTTTTAACTCAGCAATTTCCCTTTTTAGACTCAACCCATCAACTGATTCATCAGTTTTGGTTTTATTGTTTGTGGGATCAGTTTGCTTTGCTTTGATTTTTTCAAATGATGATGCAAGCTTTTGATACTCATTTACCATGTCATGTAGTGTTTGAATGAGTTCTTCTCGTGTGAAATCAGTTGAGCTGAAATCAAATACCTGTTGGCTAGATGATTCTTCTTCTGCATTATTAGCCATTAAGCACTTGACTTCCTCATCATCACTAGAGCTGCATGAGCTTTCTGGTTCTGACTCCTCACTATCAGTTTCTGCCCATTTAGATTTGTTTTCTTCAGCTAAGAGTACCTCATGTTTCTTTCTGAAGGACTTCTTATCTTTCCTGGGTCTTCTTTTGTGCTCATATGATTTCTTTCTTCTATTAGTTGAGCCTTGACTGTCCTTCTTGGGTTTAGTACAATCAGCCATAAAGTGACCTGATTTGCCGCAGTTGTAGCAGGCATTTGATTCATCTTTGGAACTGTTCCTTTGATATGGTTTCTGGAAGTTTCCTTGATTTTTCCTCACGAACCTTCCAAATTTTTTGATGAACAATGATATAGCATCGCTGCTCAACTGATCAGCAGATTTCTCGACTGAACTGATTGGTTCTGTTCTGACAGTAGCTAGAGCAGTTGTGGCTGCAGGGGTAGGTTGTTCACCTTCTCTGGTCTGCAGCTCAAATTCATAAGCCTTTAAATCAGCAAACAGATCATGAAGTTCAATCTGGTTCAGATCTTTGGACTCCCTCATTGCCATGGTCTTGACATTCCATTCCTTGGGAAGACCTCTCATTACCTTTAGTACAATCTCTTTGTTGGTATACACTTTTCCAAGTGCATTTAACTCATTGATGATGCTGCTTACTCTTTCATCATACTCGTGCATTGATTCTCCTCCTTTCATTTTGATGTTATCAAACTTTTGAACAGCAATAGAAAGTTTATTTTATTTGGTTTGATCATTTCCTTTACACAGCTGGATCAACTTTTCTCAAATTTCTTTGGCTATCTTACACATCTTTATTTTGCTGAAGGTTACTTTGTCCAGCGTTTTGTTCAGAATGTCTTTAGCCACATTATCAAGATTTGCTTTTCTTTTATCTTCAGTTGTCCATTCATCTCTGGGCTTTTCTACTCTTTGTGGTGCCCCTTCTGTTATGGCAACTGCTGTATTTGTGTTTAGAATCTTCATGGGTCCATAAGTTATGACATACCACATGTCATAATCTTGTGCAGCTAAATGAGCCTGCATTCTGATTTTCCAATCATCAAATTCTTCTCTGGAGAACATAGGAATTTTGATGAATGAAGTCATGCTAGCAAGTTTATAGATCAAAAGTATTCAAGAACAAGATTCAACTTGTAATGCCCCAGATTCGACGACTTTCCTCACTGTACCAAGACGAGTCTTTCCAGTGTGCTTTTGTCCTCACTCACACGCACCCTGGGAAACTACCCAGGAGGTCACCCATCCCAAAATTGCCCCAAGTCAAGCACGCTTAACTATAGAGTTCTTATGTGATGAGCTACCGAAAAGAAGATGCACCTTCGTGATATGAGTAGTACAAATCAAATCCTTTAAGCCCTCTTCAACTGTACAGTCCATTACATTGAACAGTCTCGGAATCCCTCTCATTCCCGTGTGGGATCGGTTCATTCATGTTCCCTCCACCTAGAAGCCTGCCAGGAGCCGCTCATTGTCCGTGCAACTGATGGCACCGGAGATCACCCCCCGCCCTCGGGCCTCACATGCCCACCAGCTTCCGCTTGGTTCGTCCCCGAACCACACCGTACTAAGAGAGGTCGGCTCTGATACCAACTTTAATGCCCAGATTCGACGACTGTCCTCACTGTACCAAGACGATTATTTCCAACGTGCTTATGTCCTCACTCACACGCACCCTGGGAAACTACCCAGGAGGTCACCCATCCCAAAATTGCCCCAAGTCAAGCACGCTTAACTTTGGAGTTCTTATGTGATGAGCTACCGAAAAGAAGATGAACCTTCGTGATATGAGTAGTACAAATCAAATCCTTTAAGCCCTCTTCAACTATACAGTCCATTACATTGAACAGTCTCGGAATCCCTCTCATTCCCGTGTGGGATCGGTTCATTCATGTTCCCTCCACCTAGAAGCCTACCAGGAGTCGCTCATTGTCCGTGCAACTGATGGCACCGGCGATCACCTCCCGCCCTCTTCGGCCCCGGGCCTCACACAACCGCTCTGATACCACTTGATAGGATCGATTAACGAAACAAGAGTGTTTAGAAGGGGGGGTTGAATAAACACTCACAATTAAAACTGATCTTTTCGAGTTTTGAGTTCAGTTTGGTGAGAAACTGATTCTCGGAATCTTGTTGGTCAATGACAATCAGTTAAACTAAAGTAGTTGCGGAAATTAACTGACTGAAAGATAGAATACAAAACTGAAATAAAAGACACAAGAATTGTTTCTGGATGTTCGGAGATTTCAATTACTCCTACGTCACCCCTTCTATCTCAAGGATAGGATTTCCACTAAAAGACTTTGATCGAATACAAGATTTGTACTGACCCACTTCAGTTTGGACTTATCACTGCAAAAAACTGAAACTCATAGTATTACAGAATGTTCTCAGTGTGTAACTGATCTTAGCACTATCGAATTTAACGATTATTACAAAGTGCTAGTGAGCTCAAATTGTAGCCTTCACTGCTACGAATAAATCAAGGGAGTGTGAGCTAAAATTTTGACAGAGTAATAGCAAGCTTTGAATAGAGAGTCTGTGCGCGTCTATTTTTTTCAGCTGATCTTCTGTCATATTTATAATCTTCCCTTCCAACGGTAACTTGAGATATATTTGAATCTTTGTATCCGTTGATTGCCACTTCATCATTCCTTGGTCATTGTTTGCTTCGTTTATTGTAATGCGGCGTCTTAATTGCTTTAGCCGAAATGCGTTGTTCTAAGCTGCATTGATTGAAGTGCGGCGTTTCGTATTTAGTTGCAATATGTTATGTCTCTTTGTCGGTTGAATGTTTTTTCCCGAGGCATGTTTAGTTGAAGGAAGCATACGGCTGAATATATCAGCTTATCGGTTTTCAACTGATCAGTCAGCTGTCTTCGAGAATTCAATTAAGTTCAACTGATCAGTTGGTTTTCTTCAAAAGTTCAGTACAGCAGGTTTCGGTTGCCTTAGATAATATGCGCGATACTTCTTCAGTTAGGCAAGCTGTATAGATCGACTATTTGATCAGTTAGTTCCAATAAATAATCGGTTTGTCAAACATCCGAAATTATGTTTCCAACAGTATTTTGTACTAGACTTGTACTTTTAACTTTAAAGTTTATATCAGATTGATTATAATATGTTCCGCACTTGTAAAAAAAAAATTAGACTCAGCTTATTTAATTGATCCAATTATTCCCAAAGATGATTAAGAAATGAATTAGCATCCGGGTCCCTATAGCAGGTGGTATCAGAGCAGTAGGTTCCTTATCAGAGCAGTAGGTTCCTTATCAAAGCAGTAGGTTCCTTAAACTGAGATAGAAGAGAATGAGCGGGGTAGATTGAGTTTCTTTCCTGCTTTTGCGATGATAGCATGTTTTATTGCTTTACTACATGTTTACTTGACTTATCTGGTTTGATTGGACATACGTATTATTGAGAATGAATCAAAACCGATTCTTGATTAGAGGTAAGATAATCAGAAGGGGACTGAGACAGATTTGTCAGATTTGAGTACTAACCATTTTGATAATCAGATATGCCTCCTCGAAGAATCCCAAAACAGGGTAGTACCTCAGCTAATCTGATGGATGCCACAACAACACCGATGGAAACACTACTGAAGAGATTTCAGTCATTTAAACGGCCGACTCTGAAAAAAACTGAGACATCTGTTGACTGTGAGAGTTGGCTAGATGATATTGAAATGCTGTTTGATTTATTGGATTATTCAGATGAACGAAGAGTTAGACTGATCGGGCAACAGTTGCATGATGTTGCAAAAAATTGGTGGCTCAAAACAAAGAGGGCATTGGAGCATCGAGGTATACTTATTACATGGAAAATCTTTAAGACTGAATTCTATCAAAGATTTTTCCCAGTATCGTACAGGAAAGACAAGGGACCAGAGTTTGCTAATTTGAGATAGGGTCAACTGAACATAGAGGAATATGTTGTCAAGTTCTCTACCTTGTTGCGATTTGCTCTACATGTTGTTGAGAATGACGAAGCTGTTGCTGATCAGTTCATCAATGGGCTGAATCCTGAGATCTTTACATTGGTGAACACTGGGAGACCGAATAACTTTGCCGATGTTTTGAACAGAGCGAAGGGAGCTGAAGCGGGCCTGATTAGGCAGAAAGGAGCTTCGTATGTTGCATCAGCACCTAGACCACAACAGCCATCTACTACTCAGTTCCAGCAACCCCCTCCCAAATTTGAGTGTAGTAGTAGCAGCAGTGAGAAGAAAGATTATTTGAAAGCCCGAGGAAGACAGTTCAAGAAGTCTGATAGTAGTTCATCTAGCTCTAGTGGTTCACGCCAGAGCCAGAGTTATACAGGGGCTTATTGCAGAACTTGCGGAGGGAGACATCTCCCAGAGCAATGCCAAGGAGTTTCTGGTAGTTGCAACATCTGCAGACAGCAGGGACACTTTGCCAGAGTTTGTCCACAAAGAGGTTCCCAAAGATCACAGGGAACAGAATCATCTGGATCAGTGGCACATCCTGATAGACGAGCATCTGTTTTTCACTCATTCCAGCCAGCCCATACTCAGTCAGAGCCGAGGCCAGGAGGAAGCTAGACAATTAGCCAACCTCCGAGACAGCAGGCCAGAGTATTTGCTTTGACTGAAAACATGCCCAGGAAGCACCAGATGATGTTGTTTCAGGTAACTGTTCTCTTTGTGGTTATCCTGCTTATGTATTGATTGATACGGGTGCCTCCCATACGTTTATTTCTGAACGATTTGCTTTGATACATGCTTTGCCTGTTGAGTCATTATTTGCTGTAGTATCTATCTCTTCACCGTTGGGAAGAGGTCTTATATCAGTGAATGCTGTTAAACATTGTATACTGCAGTATGATGGGAATGAGATTGAGTTAGCGTGTATTGTACTTGGTTTGTCTGATTTTGATTGCATTATAGGTATCGATATGCTGACCAAGTACAGAGCTACCTTAAATTGTTTCCAGAAGATTGTGAGATTCAGACCTAAAATGGCTGATGAGTGAAAATTCTACGGTAAGGGTTCTAGATCTAGAATTCTTTTGATATCTGCACTCCCTATGACTCGATTATTACAGAAAGGAGCAGAGGGATTCCTTGTGTATTCAGTAGATGTACTGAAAGCGAGCCCGTCATTGGCAGATTTGCCAGTGGTATGTGAGTTTGCTGATGTCTTCCCAGATGAAATTTCGGGTTTGCCTCCAGTCCGGGAGATAGATTTAAGCATTGACTTAGTACCAGGTACTGTTCTTATTTCTAGAGCTCTATACAGAATGGCACCGCTTGAATTGAAAGAGTTAAAAGATCGGTTGGAAGATTTACTGGCCAAGGGTTACATCAGACCGAGTGTTTCTCCTTGGGGTGCTCCAGTATTGTTTGTTAGAAAGAAAGACAGTTCAATGAGACTCTGCATTGATTACCGACAAATGAACAAGGTTACAGTAAAGAACAAATACCCTTTGCCTCGTATCGATGATTTATTTGATCAGTTACAGGGTTCTTTTGTGTATTCCAAGATCGATTTGAGATCTCGATATCATCAGCTGAGAGTCAGAGATTTTGATATCTCGAAGACAGCTTTTAGAACCAGGTATTGCCATTATGAGTTTATAGTCATGCCGTTTGGTTTAACAAATGCTTCAGCTGTATTTATGGGTCTGATGAACCGTGTATTTCAGAAATATCTTGATGATTTTTTGATTATTTTCATTGATGATATTCTGATATATTCAAAGAATTTGAATGATCATGCTGAACATTTGAGAATTGTATTGAGAACTCTGAGGGCTGAGAAACTGTATGCCAAATTGTCGAAATGTTAATTTTGCCTGAGACAGATCGTATTTTTGGGACACATTATATCTGGAGTTGGGATTTTTGTCGATCCTAGCAAAGTTGAGGCCGTGACCAGTTGTTCGAGACCGACATCTGTGCCAGAGATACGCAGTTTTATGGGATTAGCAGGATATTATCGACGATTCATAAAAGATTTCTCCAGTATTGCTAAGCCGATTACTCAGCTGACTCAGAAGAATACACCATTTGTTTGGTCAGAGGAGTGTGAATCCAGTTTCTTAGAGTTGAAGAAAAGATTGACCAGTGCTCCGGTGTTGACTATTCCGTTAGGTACTGGTGATTTTATTGTTTATTGTGACGCTTCCCACCGAGGTTTGGGTTGTGTTTTGATGCAGCGAGGCCATGTCATTGCTTATGCCTCGAGACAGTTGAAGCCACATGAGACTCGCTACCCAATTCATGATCTTGAATTGACAGCCATTGTATTTGCTTTGAAGATCTGCGACACTACCTATACAGTGAGAAATTTGAGATTTATTCTGATCACAAGAGTCTGAAGTATCTATTTTCACAGTTAGAACTGAATATGAGAAAAAGAAGATGGCTTGATTTAATGAAAGATTTTGATTGTGACATCAAATATTATCCAGGGAAGTCAAATGCAGCAGCTGATGCACTAAGTCGAAAGGTATGTTCTTTATCCTTATCGAAGATTGGTGTTTCACATTTGATTGCATATTGCTGTTTGTCTGGATTAGTATTTGAAACAGATTGTAAACCGTTGAGACTCTATGCTATTCAAGTCGAACCAGAGCTGATTTTGAGAATTAAAGAAGCTCAGAAAGCTGATCAGAATGTTCAGAACTTGATTTTGATTGTCAGAGCGGGGCATCAATCCGAGTATCAGGTTCGTGACAGTGTCTTATATGTGAATAATCGTCTTGTTGTGCCAAATGTTTCAGATTTGAAACAACAGATATTGTCAGAAGCGCACAGTAGTCGTTTCAGTATTCATCCTTGTGGCAGAAAGATGTATAATAATTTGAAAAGACAATTTTGGTGGAAAAAGATGAAATCAGACATTGTAGAGTTTGTATCCAAATGTCTGAATTGCCAATAGGTAAAGGCGGAAAGAAAGAAACCAGGAGGTCTGTAGCTGAGCTTATCTATTCCTGAATGGAAATGGGATCACATTTCCATGGATTTTGTGACGAAGCTACCATGTTCCTCCAAAGGTTGTGATGCGATTTGGGTCGTGATTGATAGATTGAACAAATCAGCATGTTTTATTTGGTACAAGATGATGTACAGACATGACCAGATGGCAGAGATCTATGTCAGAGAAGTGGTCAGATTACATGGAGTGTCGAAGTCGATTGTATCATACCATGATCCTCGGTTTACTTCGCACTTTTGGCACAGTTTACAGCAAGCTCTAGGTACGAAGTTACATTTGAGTACATCATATCATCCTCAGACAGAAGGACAGTCAGAGCGGACTATCCAGACATTGAAGGATATGCTTAGAGTTGTAGTGCTAGATTTTGGCACTAGTTGGCAAGAATCTTTGCCACTTTGTGAATTTTCATACAACAACAGCTATCAGACGAGTATTGAGAGGGCTCTGTTCGAAGCGTTGTACAAAAAGAAGTGCAGATCCCCTCTGTATTGGGATGATATTTCTGAGGTCCCTGAGATTGGACCTGATATGATTAGAGATATGACAGAGAAAGTGAAGTTGTTCGACAGAAAATGAGAACAGCTCAAGACAAACAGGACAAATATGCCAATGTTCGAAAAAGACCATTGGTATTTGAAGCAGGAGACAGAGTATTTTTGAAGATTTCTCCCTTCAGAGGCGTCAGATTTGGCAAGAAAAGAAAGTTGTCTCCCTGATATATTGGGCCGTACGAGATTCTCGAGAAGATAGGAGATCATGGCTATCGACTCGCTATTCCTCCATCTTTATTTGGAATCCATGATGCCTTTCATGTATCTTTATTGAGGAAATATCTTCCTGATGCATCTCATATTCTTCAGCCAGACGACGCGGAACTTGATGAGACACTGAGTTATTTCGAGAAGCCGATCCAGATTCTTGATTGTAAAGAAAAGCAGCTCAGAACGAAGACTATTCCGCTGGTGAAAGTTCAGTGGAGTCGTCATGGCATTGAAGAAGCTACCTGGGAGACTGAATCAGACATGAGACAGAGGTTTCCAGAGTTATTTCCCTGATGTGAGTGTCTTATTTATTTTCTGTTATGTCTTCGTATATTATATGATATGATTGCATGCGATTTCGGGGACAAAATCAGGTCTTAGAGGGGGATAATTGTAAGGCCTGAGAGTTTATCACTGTAATCAGACATTAATTACTCGACTGAATTGAGATTTCAGGAGCTAAAATAAGATGTGAGTGGAAAAGCCGAGGGCCGGTACATTGCAAGACCAACGATTTTGACAGAATGTCTGGCGCCCGAGCGGTAGAAAACGACCGCCTGAGCGCCAGTGCACACTAGGTTGAGTACTCGGACAGAATGTTCCGCGCCCGAGCGATAGTTTTTGACCGCCCGAGCGTCGCTTTATGTTTAAGAAGATTAAGCCATGTGTCTTGGCTATGCAATAAATAGATAAACATTCCTCATTTCATTCCAGCTGAGCAACAAGGAAGAACGAGAGTCCCTGGAGGAAATTTCAAGTTCTTGATATTAGAATTCTGATTTTACAAGATCCACCCATCTGATTTTCGATCCGAGCTCAGTACCGTGATCCTCTCGACAAAGTCTTCACAAGGACGTAAGTTTTCTTCATTTCCAGCATGGTTCATAAATTATGTGATGGAGAAATTATCATTTAATTTCTATGGTATGTTTTTGAGATATTAAACATCGTATAATCGAAACCGGATCGAAGAACGGATACCGTATGAAATTGTTATGATTTTTCATATTTGATTTGATTGAGATTATACAGATTTGGTATTGGTATTGTGTTGTTGATTGGTTATAAGTTGTTAAGATTGATATCTGCTGATATGATATTGTTGGGTATATCGATATTGTGCTGTTATGTCGTCGAAACATCAGTAGATTGATATTGATCAGATTCAGTATTGATTTGAGTTGTATTTGATATAGTGCCTATCGAATATGTCATTTCAGATTGATATTGACAGCTTCGAATTCAACACTTCGACTCCGTCAGACTGAGAAACGAAAGGTATACTAGATCAGAGGAGAGATAGAGATTAAGAGTCATCGAGTTTGATTTACAGTTTATCTTGATTTGTGTTTCACAGATTGTGATACATGTTATTTGATAATTGTTTATGCTTTCTTATATGCTTTTATATGAAATGCATGTATACTTGATTTATACTGAGAATTATATTTTCACCGGAGTTATCCGGCTGTTGTTGTGTCTGTATGTGTGCATGACAACAGGTGGGACAGGATCAGGGTCAAGAAGAGGATGAGAGAACAAGATTAGCGTAGAGATCCGGGCCCAGAAGTAGATTTGGTTGCGACACTTGAGATGTAGTGGTTGAACCCTATTTTGATGTAAATGTATTTTGTACCAGACTTGTACTTTTAACTTTAATGTTTATATCAGATTGATAATAATATGTTCCGCACTTGTATAAAAAAAAAAAAAATTAGACCCAGCTTATTTTATTGATCCAATTATTCTCAAAGATGATTAAGAAATGAACTAGCGTCCGGATCCCTACATAATTACTCTAGTCCAACTAGTTAATTAATTAATTAATATTTTAAAGTCCAATTAAGAACCTTAATAATTTGTATGTTGGTCTTATACTCCTACAATCCCATAATACATAAACCCATTACATTTAATTTAAATCTATTATAAATTCAACGTTTGAATTTAATATTTAAATTATAAATTCAACTTCTTGAATTTATCACCTCAAAAATTTAATATTTAATAAACTTAACTTTTGAGTTTAATAAATTAAATCCTCAAATTTTATAAATTAAAATTCTTGAATTTATTCTCTCTAAATTTCATAAATTTAACTTCTTGAATTTACTATATAATAAATTCAACACCTTAAATTTATTTTCTCAAAATTTTATTATCATAAATTCAACTCCTTGAATTTACTATATCATAATATAAATTCAACTTCTTGAATTTATTCTCTCCACGGGAACAAATGATCCAGTGCTTGTGTGACCTTCAATGGTTCAGGGATACAGCTAGCCGTGGGATCACAACTCTTTGTGATTCAGGACATAATCATTTATTCGGGTTTACCCTAATTTACCCCATTCTATGTATCAACAATTGATAATGAGAATGTAAGAAATCATATTTCTGATTGAACCCGTCGAATCATGGTAAGGACGTCTAGTAGCATCGCCCCATGATTCCTTAGGTATCACTGATAGTGCCTGCAAAAACCAGTCGGTTATGATTAATGTACAGTACGGTCCCTTCATCTCATATATCCAGATCGAATCTGCAACCATTGGTTCATCGAGCGTTGTATAATAATTCGATAACTATGTGACACATATTTGAGAATAAATAGTGGCGTCGCATGTACAATTGCAAAACTCCTTATCTAATGTACATCTCATACTCTGGCCAGAGATACCATGCACTATTATTTCATTAGATAACAAATCGACGTACACTAGGTGGCCCTGCAGTTCAAGATCGATGTCTCTGACCACACTAGTAGCTGATAATTCTTCCCCTGATGGGACTGTCACTGAATAACTCATGTCGAGCCCAATGGACTCTATGTCCAAATGACTAGCGAACGTCTCCGAAATAAAAGAGTGTGTTGCCCCTGAATCTATCAGGACCTTCGTGGCTACTCTCTTTATGAAAATATTCCCTGAGAGACGTTGACACAACACACAAAACTAATATCCCAAAAATTCTAATCTTAACCTTAAGCATAGTAGAAAATTTCTACACAAGTCACCAAAAATACTAACTAGCACACTAATAATCCCAAAACAAAGATTCGAAACATGCATGGCAAAATTAATGCGGTGCTGAAATAAATAAGTTACCAGTCAACAGGGTCATGTCTGGGTTCACCTCCTCTGCTGCATGGCGAACACTTTACCTGAGTCGGCTTCCTCCACTGTGGGCAGTCCTTCAACATATGATCGCTGGCTCCACACTTGAAGCATTTGCCCGATTCAAATAAACACTGTCCCGAATGCTGGCGGTTGCACTTCGGGCACACTGGGTACTCAGCGGGTCTCTAAGAAGCCTTCTTTTGAGGAATATGACCCTTGCCTTTCGGCGGTCCCTGAAATGGCCTCTTCTCCTGTAGCTCCTGGAAAGGCCTCTTAAACTGTGATCGCTGCTATGGCTGCTGTTAAAGTGCCTGATAGGGCCTCATGCACTGCCTATCGACCTCAATGTCCCTCTGGTCCTGCTCTGCCGCCAAAGCTCTCGATACGAAAATTTCATAAGTAGTCGAACCATCAACTCGAATGTCATGGCGCAAGATCTGCCGCAACCCATCAATAAAATGCCTCAGCTTCTACCGAGCATCATTCGTAATCAGGGGTACAGAGTGACACCCCCTCTCGAACTTCCTCACAAACGCAACAACGCTGCTGTCTCCCTGATGCAACGTCACGAACTCCCTGGTCAGGCGGGAGCGTACTTCCTCAGTGAAGTACTTGTAGTAGAAAACCTCCTTGAACCCATCCCAAGTCAGTGTTCGCAAGTTCACTGACACTTATGCGCTCTCCCACCACAGTCTGGCGTTCACTGTCAGTAGAAAGGTGGCACACCTGACCCTGTCTACATCCTGCAGCTCCATAAATGCAAAGATCACCTCGATGGACTTAATCCATCCTTCCGCTATCATCGGGTCAGTAGTCCCCGAAAACTCCTTTGGGTCCACCCTCTTGAACCTCTCATAAACTGCCTCTGGCCTAGGCCTCGCCCTTGTGTCTGCTGCAGCTTGGTTCCCGCAAACTGCGTGAAGAACTGAGTCATCCTTGCAAGCATCTGAGCCTGCATATCTGGGGGTGGACGAGGAGGAGTGACCCTCTCCCCATCCTGAGCTTCCCTATCTCATCATCTGTTTCACTCACAATCCTACGTCTGAGAGGCATACTGTTCCAAAATTTTCCAAACACGTAAACCCAACATGCATGAACATAATATCATAATATAAGATGCACGCAATTTGAATTTAAATTTGCACATGCTGAAATCATGACTTGATTCTTACTACATGAAATAATTTAAAACCTTAAAACTTACAGACTTAAGGTGTGGCTTCATAAGCTTCTCGCAACTGGCAGTAGGCATAACTATTTACAAGAACACCGCTCTGATACCAACTGTAACGTACCGTACTTTTAAAATAAAAAATTTTCTTAATAAAATAGAAACCTTCAAATTTAGATAACAATAAACTGATCATTCAAAATATTTGCAACGAAAAGATCACAAATAAAGTTAGCTAAAAACATTTGTTTAAACATCATAAACCACTTCATGAAAATCAGTGTATTTGAAGCAACATGCATAAAAGTATTCGTAAAAAAAATGGCGGTCCTCGGGTTTAGCCTCATGCGCAGTCCAAGCCGGCTCATTGGTCCCCACCTCTCGTCTCCTCAAAGTCATCCTCACCTGTATCGATCAAGTCTAGTGAATATAAAGACTCAACATGTATAAATCGGAGATAGCAAGTACTACATAATAAAACCACATGCATCTTTAAAGTAGGGCTTACATACTTGAAACTTGAACGTAATAGCGTAAACATACTTGAAACTTGAACGTAGTAGCGTAAACATAGACGTGCCATCATCATAAAATTTTTCTTAAACATACTTGCACCGTACATACTTGAGCATACATAACATCATTTTGCATATAGATATGTTTCAAAGCAAGTGACCTATACATAAATGTGTTTGATCAGACTAAACCACAGCACTGGGCTGACAGGGAAAATCCACTGCCACATACATGAGATCCCCGGTCATGCTTTACCTGGTGAATTTGTCCTTGTTCATGCTTTATCGCTTTCCAATCCTAATCTAAACCCGGTCATGCTTTACCAGGGTGGAGAGTTCCTCTGCCATGTTCACCGACTTCCAAACCCGTTCATAATTTGGTCACAAGTAATTTAGAATACCTAAAAAATAAAATATTTTCTTTTGCACGTCGAACATACTTACATAGCGTTGAGGGATTCGTTCGATCTCGCTTGGTGCCACTGCTGCACATACAAACATGAGTTCAAACACTTATTTTTCTTAGCTTAGATGTATAGTCATGCTCACACCCAAAAATGACAAATTTCCTTATGAAGTTCTAAATCTCTCGAGACACGACCTCGTTTAATCATCATACTAAATCATGACATCAAACCCCAAAAATAATCCTTAAAAAATAAATATTTTTTTTTAAAAAAAAAAGGGGGTACACGGACCCCGTGTAAGGGTCCGGGTAAGGGTCCAAGCAGACGTTGGAATTTCGCACTTTGAGGGAAAAAGGGCACGGACCCCGTGTAAGGGTCTGGGTACAGGTCCGTGTACCCACTAGAAATGTAAACTAACGGAGAAACACTACACTTATGGCTTATTCTTCCTAACTCGATCATACGGACTGTAATGCCCGAGATTTTTATACTGTTAATCTGAGACTATTTATTGATTCATTGATATGATTATAGATAGAGCACGTCGAAATTGGATTGGAGCTATTGAGTTGTAATTATGTGCGAGGACAGAAGGTCTCGCGCATATGCGCGGCTGGTGGGCGCATATGCGCGACAAGAGGCGCGCATATGCGCGAGTTGTCCAGAGTAGTGGGCGCATATGCACCGAGGAGGGGCGCGCATATGCGCCAGCAGATTACATTGTTATATGCCGAGACTGTAGGTCTCGCGCATATGCGCCGTTTGAGGTCGCGCATATGCGCGAGACGTGCAGAATGAAAAATAAGCTAGTGTCCTTGCCATGCATATATAAGGTGTATTGTCTTCATTTCCCTCTTTCTTCAGCAGCAAAGAACCGAGAGAAAAGTTTCAGAATTTCTTCAAAGTTTCATCATAGCTTAGATTGGTGATTGTGAAGAATCCGATCATCCAATTTTCGATCCGAGACTAGATTTGTGCTCTTCTCATCAAGAGCTATCTAAGGATGTAAGTGTTATTACTTTTCAACATGTTTTGAAGTTGAGATGGTTGGGGAAATTTGGGTATGATTGAGATTATATGTTCTTATGATTACAAGCAACGTTTATTCGCAATCGGATCGAAGAAATGGTACCGTATGCAATTGTTGTGAATTTCAGCATATATTGATTTAATTGAATAGATTTTGAAATGCTAGAATTAGAATTGGGATGATATGATCTTGCTTATGAGCTATTGATATTGATTATTGATGTTTGAGTTGACCGGTATCGCAAGATTACGCCGTTATGCCGCTGAAATGTACCGAGATTGAATATTGATCCGTATGTGTACTCCTTTGAGTTAAAGTTTGACATGGGACATTTTATACATGTCATTTCAGATTTGTATTGACTGATTAGTATCAAGATTTCAAGACTTCGACTTGTTCAGACCGGGATTACGACAAGAAAGGTATAATTCATGTTGATTCGAGGATATATAACTCGAATTATATCTGATTCGAGTTTCCCAAAATCACATACTAGATTGTTATGTTTTTATATGTTGATGCTTTGTTTATAGATTTGTATTCAAGAATTTAAGATAGGAAAGACATTGGTAGACTTGCCAAGCTAGACGTTTGGTGATATCGACGCATAGGAGCAGAATTGACTCCGATTGTAGACATTCGATATAGACATGACCGAAGTGTAGGAATAAGACATACCGTCACCCCGATTGGGAGGGTAGGTGGCAGACTGTGACGTCTTATTCACAACGGGATCCCTAGAGTTAGAGTCGAGTCGAGTCAAGATATGATTTCGATTTCATTTGCATGCTGATATTGATTTGGTTTCATAGATTATGGAACCTATTGCCATTGATTCTATTCCGGATAGCATGCTTCATGATTTATATTGTGTATATGCATGTGTACATGTTTTATATTGGGATTTGTTCTCACCGGAGTATCCGGCTGTTGTTGTGTCTGTATGTGTGCATAACAACAGGTGGGGCAGGATCAGGGTCAAGACGAGGATGATTGAGAGGTGATAGCGTGGTGATCACGGGCGTAGCGGAAGAAACTAGTTGTTGTATTAGACATGTATTAATACTTTTAAACACTAGTTTGATTGTATGAACGAAACAAGACATGTATTTGCTTTTTATGAAATGCAATAAATCTTATGTATGTGTCGTATGTTAAAAGCAAAATTTTGACCCACATTTTTTAACAAAGATCCAATTAATCCCAAAGATAATCGAGTTAGAGCCCGGGTCCCCACAAGAGGTGGTATCAGAGCAGTAGGTTCTGTATAGACTGAGATAGAAGAGAGTGAGCGGGGTAGATCGAGTCATCTTCCTTGCTTATATCATTCTAGCACACGTCATGATTTATTGCTTTCACTATGATATGTTGTATTGTTATCTGAGTTGATTACAGCATCTACTTGCCAAGACTGAATCAGAACCGACTCTGGATCAGAGGTATATGATCAGAGGAGGATTGAGACATATTGTATAGACTGTATACTAATTCGTTTGATAATCAGATATGCTTCCTCGACGAGTAATACAACCAGTAGCAGTTCGGGCACCAGAACAGGGCAGTACATCCAATGATCCGATGGATGTGACCGCTACGCCGATGGAGACTTTGTTAAAGCGGTTTCAGTCATTTCGACCATCTACACTGAAGGGCACAGAGAATTCAGTTGAGTGTGAAAGCTGGTTAGATGACATCGAGATGTTATTTGATTCTCTTGACTACACCGATGAACGACGAGTTAAACGGATTGGGCATCAACTGCAAGAAGTTGCCAAGAATTGGTGGCTTACTACAAAGAGGGCCTTGGAGCATCGGGGTACAGAGGTCACTTGGAAGGTGTTCAAGACAGAGTTCTATCAGCGATTCTTTCCCGTCTTCTACCGAAAAGACAAAGGTGCTGAATTTGCCAACCTGAGACAGGGACAGCTGAACATCGAGGAATATGTGGCTAAGTTCTCCACATTGCTCAGATTTGCTCCCCACGTTGCTGAGAATGACGAGGCCGTTGCGGATCAGTTTATCAATGGCCTGAATCCGGAGATATTCACCTTGGTAAACACGGGACGACCCAACAATTTTTCTGATGCCTTGAACAGGGCGAAGGGAGCAGAAGCCGGATTGCTTAGGCAACGAAGCACTTCTTATACCACTCAGACTCCTAGACCACCCCAGCCCTCGGGTCAGTATCAGCAACCACCTCCCAGATTCGAGAGTGGTGGTAGCGGCAGCGGGAGGAAAGACAGGTTGAAAGTGAAGGGGAAACAGTTCAAGAAATCAGGGAGCAGTTTGTCGAGCTCCAGTGGGCCGAGACAGACAGGTCGGGCCAGAGATCATAGTATACAGGGGTTTACTGTAGTTCTTGTGGAGGTAGACATGCGACTGAACAGTGTCAGGGCGTGATGGGTCGCTGCAACATTTACAGACAGCAGGGACACTTCGCCAAGCTGTCCACAGAGAGGTGCACAGCAGACTCAGAGTGTAGGAGCATCTAGCTCTGTAGCTCAGCCTGAGAGGCAAGCTTCATCTGTTCATTCATTCCAGCCAGCCCCTACATCGACACAGCCCAGAGCTAGGGGTAGCCAGACGGTGGGCCAGCCGTCGAGACAGCAGGCTCGAGTGTTTGCGCTGACAGAAGAGAAGGCTCAGGATGCCCCTGATGACGTGATAGCAGGTAATTGTTCGCTTTGCGGTTATGTTGCTTATGTTCTGATAGACACAGGTGCATCACATACATTCTTATCTGAGCGTTTTGCATTGACATATGCATTGCCTATTGAGTCGTTGTCTACTGTAGTGTCTGTCTCTTCTCCTTTGGGGACAGGGTTGATATCAGTGACATCTGTTAGATCGTGTTTACTACAGTATGATGGGCAGGAGATAGATTTAAAATGTATTGTACTTGGGTTATCTGATTTTGATTGCATTATTGGTATCGACATGCTAACCAAGTACAGAGCGACAATAGACTGTTTCCACAAGATTGTTAGATTCCGACCAGAGATGGCTGAAGAGTGGAAGTTCTACGGCAAAGGGTCTAGAGCTAAGATTCCTTTGATTTCAGTATCGTCTATGACTCGATTACTACAGAAAGGAGCAGAGTGGTTCCTTGTCTATTCAGTTGATTTATTGAAATCGGGTCCTACCTTGGCAGATGTGCCAGTGGTTTGCAAGTTTGCAGATGTGTTCCTCGATGAGATTCCGGGATTGCCTCCAGTCAGAGAGGTAGATTTTAGTATCGACCTAGTACCAGGTACGGTTCTTATTTCTCGAGCTCCTTATAGAATGGCACCGATAGAGTTGAAAGAATTGAAAGAACAACTTGAAGATTTGCTGGCCAAGGGATATATCAGACCGAGTGTATCTCCTTGGGGCGCACCAGTGCTATTCTTGCGAAAGAAAGACTGTTCGATGAGATTGTGTATCGATTACCGGCAACTGAACAAGGCAACAGTAAAGAACAAGTACCCATTGCCTCGCATCGACGATTTGTTTGATCAGTTGCAGGGATCCTCTGTCTATTCCAAGATCGATCTGAGATCTGGATATCACCAGCTGAGAGTTAGAGATGTTGATATACCGAAGACAGCATTCCGAACCAGGTATGGACATTATGAGTTTATTGTCATGCCTTTGGGTTTAACGAATGCGCCAGCGGTGTTTATGAGTCTGATGAACCGTGTCTTTCAGAGGTATCTGGATGAGTTTGTGATTGTTTTTATAGATGATATTTTGGTTTACTCGAGAAATGAGACTGATCATGCTGAGCATTTGAGAATTGTGTTGCAGACGTTAAGAAATGAGCAACTGTATGCTAAACTGTAAAAGGGTGAGTTTTGGCTGAGACAGGTTGTCTTCTTGGGTCATATCATATCTGGAGACGGTATTTCTGTTGATCCGAGCAAAGTCGAGGCAGTGATTAGTTGGCCTAGACCGACTTCTGTGCCAGAGATACGCAGTTTCATGGGTCTAGCATGGTACTATCGACGATTTATTAAAGATTTCTCCAGTATTGCGAAGCCAATCACTCAGTTGACTCAGAATAATGCGCCTTTTATCTGGTCAGAAGCATGTGAGTCGAGCTTCGTAGAGTTGAAGAAGAGATTGACTAGTGCTCCATTCCTGACGATACCTTCAGGTACGGGTGATTTCGTTGTATATTGCGATGCATCGCACAGAGGGTTAGGATGTGTTCCTATGCAGCGACAGTATGTTATTGCCTATGCTTCGAGACAGTTGAAGTCACACGAGACGCGATACCCAATTCATGATCTTGAATTGGCGGCTATCGTATTTGCACTGAAGATATGGCGACACTATCTCTATGGCGAGAAATTTGAGATCTACTCTGATCACAAGAGCTTGAAATATCTGTTTTCTCAGTCAGAGTTGAACATGAGACATCGTAGATGGCTCGATTTATTGAAGGATTTCGATTGTGAAATCAAATACTATCTAGGGAAGTCAAATGCAGCAGCGAATGCCTTGAGTCGAAAGGTATGTTCCTTATCCTTGTCGACGATAGGTGTTTCGAATATGATAGAAGATTGTTGCTTTTCTGGATTATCATTTGATACAGATAGTAGGCCGTTGCGACTTGCCACTATTCAGTGTGAACCAGAATTGATTGTTCGCATCAAAGAGGCACAAAGAAACGATCAGAGTGTTCAGAAGTCGATTGATATGGTCAGATCAGGACATATTTCTGAGTATCAGATACGTGATAATGTGTTGTATGTGAATAACCGTCTTGTAGTGCCAGATGTTTCAGATTTGAAACAACAGATACTGTCAGAAGCGCACTGTAGTCGGTTCAGTATTCATTCTGGTGGCAGGAAGATGTACAATGATCTGAAGAAACAATTCTGGTGGAAACAAATGAAGTCAGACATTGCAGAGTTTGTGTCAAAATGCTTAAATTGCCAACAGGTGAAGGCCGAGAGAAAGAAGCCCGGAGGGTTACTTCAGAGTTTCGCTATTCCTGAGTGGAAATGGGATCACATTTCCATGGATTTCGTTACGAAGTTACCACGATCATCTCGGGGTTGCGATGCGATTTGGGTTGTGATAGATAGATTGACCAAATCCGCATGCTTCATTCCGTACAAGATGACGTACAGATATGATCAAATGGCCGAGATATATGTCCGAGAAGTGATCAGATTACATGGTGTGCCGAATTCGATTGTATCAGATCGTGATCCACGATTCACTTCACACTTTTGGCACAGTCTACAGCAGGCTCTAGGTACGACTTTACACTTGAGTACTGCTTACCATCCCCAGACAGACGGACAGTCAGAGCGGACTATCCAGACTTTAGAAGATATGCTGAGAGCTGTAGTACTAGATTTTGGTACTAGTTGGCAAGATTCACTAGCTCTTTGTGAATTCTCGTACAACAACAGCTATCAAACGAGCATTGAGATGGCACCGTTTGAGGCATTATACGGGAAGCAGTGCAGATCTCCGCTGTATTGGGATGACATCTCAGAGGTACCAGACTTAGGGCTAGATATGATTCGTGAGATGACTGAAAAAGTAAAGATAATTCAGAAGCGAATGAAGACGGCACAAGATAGACAGGCGAAGTACGCAAACATCAGACGTCAACCGTTAGTATTTGAACAAGGAGACAGAGTATTTTTGAAGATTTCTCCTTTCAGAGGTGTTGTCAGATTTGGCAAACGTGGGAAGTTGTCTCCTAGATACATCGGTCCGTACGAGATTCTTGAAAAGATTGGCGATCGAGCATATCAACTTGCTCTTCCTCCTTCTCTATCTGGGATACATGACGTCTTTCATGTATCGATGTTACGGAGATATATGCCAGATAGTTCTCATGTCATTCAGCCTGAAGAAGCCGAGCTAAATCAGACTTTGAGTTACGTTGAGCAGCCGATTCAGATTCTTTATCGGAAAGAGAAACAGCTCAGAACGAAGACTATTCCATTAGTGAAAGTTCAGTGGAGTCGTCATGGTACTGAAGAAGCGACTTGGGAAACAGAATCAGAGATGAGACATAGATATCCAGAAATATTTGCATGATGTGAGTATTTATTCAGTTTGATTATCTTGCTTTTATACACGCTTTGATTGATTTCCTGAGATTTCGGGGACGAAATCATATCTTAGAGGGGGAGAAATGTAATGCCCGAAATTTTTATCCTGTTAATCTGAGACTATTTATTGATTCATTGATATGATTATAGATAGAGCACGTCGAAATTGGATTGGAGTTATTGAGTTGTAATTATGTGCGAGGACAGAAGGTCTCGCGCATATGCGCGGCTGGTGGGCGCGCATATGCGCGAGCTTTGTGATTCCAAAATGTGCCGAGACGAAGGTCTCGCGCATATGCGTGACAAGAGGTTCGCATATGCGCGAGTTGTCCAGAGTAGTGGGCGCATATGCGCTGAGAAGGGGCGCGCATATGCGCCAGCAGATTACATTGTTATATGCCGAGACAGTAGGTCTCGGCATATGCGCCGGTTGAGGTCGCGCATATGCGCGAGACGTGCAGAATGAAAAATAAGCCAAGTGTCCTTTCCATGCATATATAAGGTGTATTGTCTTCATTTCCTTCCTTCTTCAGCAGCAAAGAACCGAGAGAAAAGTTTCAGAATTTCTTCAAAGTTTCATCATAGCTTAGATTGGTGATTGTGAAGAATCCGATCATCCAATTTTCGATCCGAGACTAGATTCGTGCTCCTCTCATCAAGAGCTATCTAAGGATGTAAGTGTTATTACTTTTCAACATGTTTTGAAGTTGGGATGGTTGGGGAAATTTGGGTATGATTGAGATTATATGTTCTTATGATTACAAGCAACGTTTATTCGCAATCGGATCGAAGAAATGGTACCGTATGCAATTGTTGTGAATTTCAGCATATATTGATTTAATTGAATAGATTTTGACATGCTAGAATTAGAATTGGGATGATATGATCTTGCTTATGAGTTATTGATATTGATTATTGATGTTTGAGTTGACCGGTATCGCAAGATTACGCCGTTATGCCGCCGAAATGTACCGAGATTGAATATTGATCCGTATGTGTACTCCTTTGAGTTAAAGGTTGACATGGGACATTTTATACATGTCATNTTTTTATATGTTGATGCTTTGTTTATAGATTTATATTCAAGCATTTAAGATAGGAAAGACATTGGCAGACTTGCCAAGCTAGACGTTTGGTGATATCGACGCATAGGAGCAGAATTGACTCCGATTGTAGACATTCGATATAGACATGACCGAAGTCTAGGAATAAGACGTACCGTCACCCCGATTGGGAGGGTAGGTGGCAGACTGTGACGTCTTATTCACACCGGGATCCCTAGAGTTAGAGTCGAGTCGAGTCAAGATATGATTTCGATTTCATTTGCATGCTGATATTGATTTGGTTTCATAGATTATGGAACCTATTGCCATTGATTCTATTCCGGATAGCATGCTTCATGATTTATATTGTGTATATGCATGTGTACATGTTTTATACTGGGATTTGTTCTCACCGGAGTATCCGGCTGTTGTTGTGTCTGTATGTGTGCATAACAACAGGTGGGGCAGGATCAGGGTCAAGACGAGGATGATTGAGAGGTGATAGCGTGGTGATCACGGGCGTAGCGGAAGAAACTAGTTGTTGTATTAGACATGTATTAATACTTTTAAACACTAGTTTGATTGTATGAACGAAACAAGACATGTATTTGCTTTTTATGAAATGCAATAAATCTTATGTATGTGTCGTATGTTAAAAGCAAAATTTTGACCCACATTTTCTAACAAAGATCCAATTAATCCCAAAGATAATCGAGTTAGAGCCCGGGTCCCCACACGGACCGTGAACCAATGCCTCGAGACCCATCCTGGGATGCTATGACACTTATTCAAACTCAAAAAAAGCCCCAAAATAACTACGCATCACAAACAACGCAACTCAATCCGTGAACACGACATTTGACACCAAAACGCATCCTACGACTTCTAATGCAAACAAGTGCCTATCGATGCGAACCGACGCACCAAAAACAATCCCAACATCATACTCAACATACTTAAATGCAGCAGCGAGCACCCGTCAATCCCCAACGAAGCCTGCAACAATAAACTTCAAGAACACATCAAGAACACATTTTTCAAGAAAACGCAGTTTGAGCAGTCCCACGAAAACAACCATAACTCATTCATTTCTTATCTAAATATTTTGAATTTACTGTCAAATCGAAGGTATCAAAAAGTTCTACCTTTTTTATGTTGAAAGATTTTCAATAAAATCGACTAAAAAGTCACAGTAATTAAAATGACAGCTGATTTGGAGTTTTAGATCCAAAAACGTTTCAAAAATCGATCCAACAAATTTCCTCTCAAACTTTGTACATCATACATGTATTTTTACGCATAATAAACATCACAACACATAATATGACGAGATCAACGTAGGAATAATAGAATATACATGCCTTTTGATATTTAAAATTACCGAACCGACGATACCGAAGCGGGAAAGATGCGAGGTTGATCCGGAACGAACTTGGTACGATTTTCTTAAAGAAAAGTGACGAAACATTGCTAGAAAAATTTGAAGGAGAGGGGCGGATGCTGAATAATATAAGAACCCTAAACTTTTACTCTCAAAAATTGAAAGGAATGGAATGAAATGATGTGTGTGTGTGTCGTGTAGGTGTGTATGTAAAAGTGTGTGTGCTTGCGTTTTAGTGTGTAGGGAAATAGCTTAATTAAATAATTAATTGGCGAATTAGGGGCTAATCATGCTTAGGAAATTAATTAGAAATAAAATAATACTAATCTAATAATAACTTTCTAAAATCTCTTAATTTAAAATAAAATGCACAGGTGCCACATCTTTAAAAGTTTAAAAATCATAAAATCGCCTAATAATTAAATTAGGCTACTAAAATGCTAAACCTAAATAAATCAGTTAAAATGCCTCAATCGTAACTTAAAATAAAATACCACATTTTAAAATTGCCAAAATCGTCGTCAGTCTCTTTTCCTCGTCTAAAACATAAAACTCAAGAAAACATTTTAACGTGCATCACATAAACATAAATAATTTAAAATGATGCAATTAAATAGATCTTGCATCTCTATAAATCATTTTAAAATTAAATAAATGATTTAACAATTTGATTAAATTCATGGATTTTACGTGTACTGAATTTAGGCTCTACATATATACTTGTTTTCCTATGTCAAAATATATACATATATTATAGGTGAAAAGTAGAACATGAACGTAACACTATTTAATTGAGTTACTATTTTTTTGCGTTAGAAAATTTTGTCAATGCTAATGTTTGCAGTTTAATTTATTCCTTGTTTTATTCAATGGACTTTACATAATATATTTTGTAAATACATATTTCGTTTAAAATATATATTCTCTTAAATGCAAACCAAAACATACGTCGTGTTCGTGAGAAGGAAGCCTGGAGTGTTTGATAGATGGTTTGAGGCCAATGCCCAAGTTTATCGTTTTCCTGTGCTCATTACAAAAATTACGAAAGTAGAAAAGTTGCCGAGAAAGCCTTTAATTTTTCCGTGAACCAACCGGTTGAAGTTCCGAATTTGAATGAGTCCACTAGCTCCACTTCTACTACAGCTGAACCTAGTGCTCCGAGAACAAATCAAAGTAAGAAATTAATTGAGCTACTGAAGAAAGTATTTGATTTAGGTCATGAGAATCTCAACGAAGGTATGAAAATGGAGAAGTTGTCCGAGGAGATTGGAAATTTATTGGAGGAACTGGAAATTACTTCTGTTTCATAGATAATTCCTCAGACTAAGCTTCATTCGTATGCTATACTTTCTTGTTTCAATGTTAATGTTAATGTTAATGTTAATGTTAGTCTTTAATTGCCCTGTTTCGTGCAAAAAATTTTAAGTACCATATTTCAAAGTGTTGCCTGCTGCACCTTCGTTTCTGCGTGTCGAAGAACCACTTCAACCGATGAACTACTTTGTCAAATGTTTTGGTGTCACACATAGTTCTCTGATGCAGGTGTGACAATTTCGTTCCTCATCCATTCTAATTATAAATTTAGTACGCTTCTCTTTAATTTGAATTTGTTGTCTAATGGATTTAGTGTGGGTTGTTTCTTATTTGCAGGAGGAAAAATCAGTAAATCATGTTATTTACTTATTAATATTGTTGGTACGAAGGTTCTTTACTTATCAATTTATGTTGATAAAGTATGTTCTTTACTTATGTACTCCTGTTCCAAAAAGTTAATTAGGTGTACAATTTTAGTAATTAATGTAAGTTATAATTTTCTATTTAATGTTTTCGTGTTGAATTGTATTCATTTTGGTTACATTGTTGGTCTAAGATTTTGTGTCAAAAATGAGTGCGTATATTGTTTTCATATACATCATTTTTTGGATGGCAACACAAGTTGTATTAAAAGGTTCATGCAATTTTCTGACAAAATTAATTCTACATAAATCCCACTTGAATCTACCACTTTACCAAAATTGATTTCAAAAACTTGATAGGTGTTGACCTAGTAAAAATGTGCATCATTACCACATCTAAGAAATGCTTTGGATTGAATACAAGTAGTTGGACAACTGAACTCATTAAATTCTTGTTGTTATATATCTGAAGTATGCTGATTATGATACTATAGAAAACATAACCTTTTACGGGGCTTCTTTCTGTGGTGCACAATGTCTTTATCTTGTAAAAATAGCTCTGAAGAAACTGTGAGCAGCAAGTACCAGGTATCTGTCATTGATCTCATTTCTAATGATGAAATATTTATGTGCAGTGAACATGAAGTATCTGGTTGTAAATTCAAGTTCTTAACTGCTGAGCAAGTTGAAGTTGTTCCAGAAAACGGTAGGAAGAAGCAGAAGTTGTGTCACACAACTTTTGTCCATAAGTGTCATGCTACAGAGACGAATAAAGCTGTGTATCTGAATGTTGGCATCAACATCGAAGCAAAGGAAAACCACATCAAATCCCATGAGCAAAGATCAAAGAAGGTTGATGTTGTTGAGCTGTCATCAGATGACTCCAGTGCTTAAATTATTTAACATTACACTATTATGTGCAGTTATGGCACCACTCTTTTGTTGTTTTGACCGAGTAAATTCAAGTATGATGATATACTGTGTATTTTGGTTAAATGTATGTACAAGTGTCTACTCGGTTGTCATTTCTGCACACATTATATATATTGTGTATTTCATGTTCGTGTACGTATAAGTGGTAGGTATGGTGCGGCAATGTGCAAGACTTTCTTACGTGCGGTGTAGTTGTATGTAAATGACCAATTGTAATGCTAATTGACTTGTGTTTTTGTTGTACAACAATTCTTTAAATTACTACCCGCAAAAATGTTTTTGTTGTACAACACATCTTTAAATTCCTATCCACAAAAATGTTCTACTTTTATTTTTTTATTCGAATCACAGAAGTGAAGGATGATTTATTTTTAAGAGAATGACTTGTTTTATGGAAGAAAAAAGTTCACGAACATAAATGTATGAAAAAGGTAATCAAACACTTTATTGCACTCAGTATGGAAATCGCAATTGCAAAAAATAGAATCTGTGACATGAAAAAAGATGTACGCACTAAGTATAATTTAATTGGAATTTCACAAGTGTATGTAAGAAAAGTAATTGGAATTGCAGTAATGTATGTAAGAAAAGAGTACATAAAGAAAATCAAAAATAGTTTTAATTGAACCAATGTCAGTTAAAAACAAGTGCATGCACTTGGCAAAATAAGATAGTAAAACATCCATTTCATCCACCATTACATAAAATTAAGTTATGGTTCATAACCAATTCAAAAAACATTGTTCAAAAACAAACTTAAATATGTAAACATTAGTCACCACGCAACAACCTCTTAAACAAGTAAATCCTTCCATGCTCACCAAGTCTTTAGAATAGTGCCAAGTCTTTATAGTTGTTGAACAACAACTTAGCTGCAGCAACTTGTTCATCTTCTGAAAGCTCAGTTAGCCCCTGTAGTGCATCCAAAACCATATCTTTAACATCCAAAATTTTGTCCTAGGCGGAAATTTCCTTGATCAATTGTGACATCGTGTCTTTCGTTATGTGAGCGAGGTTGTTGACTGATTCGACTATTGATTCATCATGCTCGCTCGTGTGCTTCCTTATCTTACTTTTAGAAGCTGGACCTACATTTGTTTTAGATGTTGACGTAAACGTTTCAGATATTGAATTATCAACACCATCGAAAGGGTTAAATGTACGAGTCTCGCCAATGAACTCTCCGTTGGGAATTTCGTCACCAACTTTAAGAACTTGTTGTAAAGCATTCTCAAAATTCTTTGAATGCTCCCCAGTAGCTCGATCTTTTTCGAAGATTTCATCGCAATAATTGAAATGCATCCACTGCTTATGTCGCATTGCTCTTAAACTTAGGTCATGCTGCATCATTCTGCATTCATCAAGGGAAGGAGTAATCGATAGTCTTGTTTAAATTAAGGTTAAAGTACTATACAATACATACCTTCACAATTGATTCCCAAGTCTCGTCTGTAGCATCGATCGTGTTGTCAGTATCATTCCGACCGACTCCAATTTTGGATAACAACGTCACCAAACTACTATATGTTTTCTTCCACACATGTATTTTTTAATTTATATGAGGATTCCCACGCAAATTTGTACCTGGTGTTGCTGTCTGCATTACATTCTCCAACAAAGTCAAGTAACCCTGTATCGTCCCAGATTCGACGACTGTACTCACTGTATCAAGACGAGTCTTTCCAGCGTGCTTATGTCCCCACTCACACGCACTCTATAAAACTTTCCAGGGGGTCGCCCTCAGAATTTCCCTGTAAAGGCCCGTATTTCGTATTCATAATTTTGCGGAATTATTAAAAATTTTCTAAATAAATAAATAACTTGCCCAATTTATAAAATAAACATGTAAATAATTTTAACTTTAAAATAACAGCGGAAGCAAATATTGTTTTCAAACAACAATTTAAAAATAATCCAACGTATTAAAACAGAGTTTGAATAATAAAAGGTGCATAAATTAAAACATGAGGTCCTCGGGTTTACTACTGCTGCCACAAGATCGCTCACTGGTCTACGCCCTCCGTCTCGACCTCATCAGTACCTACAACAATCAAGTCTAGTGAGTCTAAAGACTCAACATGTATATATCGTGAATAACAAGTAAATATATCATAAAATCGCATGCAACGTAAAAATATAGTATCGTAAAGCGCATGGTGAAAATCGTATCATGAATAATTATAACTACGTGCATATCTGAAAATCATACGTAAAAGCTTTGCTCAATAGAGCTCTGTCATGTCATATCATAATTTTCTGGTAGAGATAATGTTTCTAAGCAAGTGGCCCATAACATAACGTAAGCGCCTGATCAGACTAAACCACAGTATACTGGGCGGTAGAGATCAATCACAGCCCTTGGACTGGATGTCCGTACCCATACATAATCATAAACCGGTCGTAAGTCACCGGGTGGAGAGGTCCTCGGTTGCGCCTACCGACTTCCAAACCCATAAGCGTAAGGTGGCCACAAGACATATCGCATATATCTCAAAAATAAACATTTTATATTTTTATGCACGTAATATAACTATAACCTTATTTTTACCGGATGAGTTGGATCGTTCCCAGGCTTGCTGCGACTTACTACTAATATGTGACACATGCAATAAATCTTAACTTGCCCAAAACTTGACAATTGAACCAAAAACGAGACGATTCGGACCAACAACTTGATTTTTAATCATGGCATGTACCAACCCGAACCAACATTAAACCGACGTTTAACCATGATTAAAAATACCCCAAACATACTGAAAAATATGCACAAGGACTGTAAAACATGAAAATAGGTGAATGGAACTCAAAAACATAAAACACTCTTTCGAGAGTCATTTTGGTACCTTTCACCGTAAATTCTCGTACGACCTCTAAACTCGACCAAATCGCAAACGGCCAAAAGCACGACTTTCCTAACTCATAAGGTAGTGTCCAGTCTAAGGCCATGGGCTAAAAGCCAACCAAGAACTCAAACCAACCTCATGAACCGAACTCATAGTTGCTGTCAAAATGCAGCAGTGGCAGTTTGTGTATATGTGAAGTAAACACTGAAAATAATGGCCCTTGGCTTGAACCATTGACCAGAGACTCTTACCAACATCCTAAGGCATGGCTTGGACCATGGCTAAGGGCTAAAGGCCAACCACAACCCAAGCAAAGACTCAGGACATTACCAAGCTTCTACCGAGGACACAAAATTCTGTGCAGTGAGATGTATTAAATTGTTCTATTGTCTTATGTCGTTCCAGTGATCATTTGATTGCCCATGGCTCGATCTAGACATGATGGAGTGTTGTATGAACCATGGCTACGGGCTAGGAACCAACCACAATTCATCCAACCTCTCAAAACCGAAATATACTCACACCAAAAATCATATTTTTAAAACTAAAGAGCACTTGTCAAGTTGCGGTAAAAATTTGAGGGATCCATAAAACAAGCTTTGAAAAGATGATTTGGTCACGTCCTAGACATGATAAGGAAGGGTTCTAACCATGGCTACAGTCCCTTGGACAGCCATGATCAGAACACACACCCTAATCATCCAAGAAACAAAATTGTGACATATTTCTGCAGCTATGGAAAATATTGCTGTCATTCCTTCGTTTTTTATTGTATGAACTGAAACCCATGGACAAACAACACCCTAACACACTCTAAATCACGCCTATATGCAGCCTTGGGTGCCTGGAAACGAAACAACTCCTGAAACCAACAAAATACAGCAACCGTGAAGTACAATCAAAAGCCGAGGTGCTGTACAGATTTTTCGAATACTTGCTGTCCAAACTTCATTTTTGCCTCATAAATCCTGAGTATGTAATGTTTTAAAATATCTATAGGACTTGATTGAAGAGAAAAGAAACCATATATACATGCCTGGAATTTGTTTTGACAAAAACAAATCAATACGACAATACGACGCGACGGAACGGAGTTGAATCTCTTTTCTTATTCCTGCTGCCTTTCACTCGATTCTATGCTGCTGTTTTCTGCTAATTTTCGAAGGTGAGGTTGTGGGGAATGTAGGTGATGAAGGTGAACAATATAATAGGTGTTAAAGGTGCCATTATATGCCTTTAGTTTGGGAGTTACAAGTCAAGAAGTTGAAGGTGTTTGAATTGTTTCTTATTCTCTTGTTTATTGCTGCTGTTGTTTTTCACGATTTCTCAACTCTTTCCTTCTGATTTTTTTCTAGCATATGAGTGTAGGATATGTGGGTAAGGAAGAGGAAATATTATAAGTGGTGTTAAAGGACCATAATATACATTAAAATGGGAGTTACATGTGAAGGAGTTGAATGGATTCAAATTGTTTCTAGCTTTCTTGGCTACCGATTCTTTGCTCATTTTCTTGCTTTGATTCACGTTATTTGCTAGCATAAAGGGGTTGAGGAGCTTCAAAGAGAATTATGGTGCATCTATTACCCATAATTATGGAGATTAAAAGTAGGAAATGAATACACTATAAAACCATTTAGTGGTAAATTTGAATGAGGTTTACTACAATTTTTGAATTGTCTTAACCAAATATTATTACTACTTCTTGCATGGTATAATAGTGTTTTAATCTTGCATTTTAAATTCTTAAGGTTTAATACACTCATTATATATATTTTTAATGAATGACAAATTAATTTAGAATAGAATATTGCATGGCATGCTTGACTTAAAATTTAAGTATTTAAATGTTATGTTTAATTTCTTAAATATATTAAGCCTAAATTAATTCCTCCCCAATTGTTTACACATTTTAATTTTTAGCTTTAATTAAATATTGAACCTAAAAGAATTTATTTAATAACTTGGTTCCAACTAATTTTAATAAATCCTAAAACATTCTTTTTCTTTAAATTAAATTATTTCTTGACTTAAATTAAATTTAGGAATATTTTCTTATTATTAATCTTATATTAAATCTCTAAACTCCGGTCCGGCCTCGCGTATTTATCCTGAAAAGATAAAACTAAACATCTACTTTTAAAATAAATAATCATGACTTAAAATTTATTAAAATAAACCAAACACTTCATATTTTTATAAAAATTCATTTTTAATTTAAATAGTAGCAATTATGCATGGCTTATACGTAATCTGATTTTTCGGGTTCTACATTCCCAAAGTCAAGCATGCTTAACTTTAATGTTCTTATGTGATCAGTTACTGAAAAGAAAATGCACCTTCTTGATATGAGTAGTACATATCAAATCTTTTAAACCCTCCTCAACCGCACAATCCCATACTGAACAGTTTCGGTATCCCTATCCTTCCGTTGTAAGATCGGTTTATTCATGTTCCCTCCGTCTAGAAGCCTTCCAGGAGCCACTCATTTTTCGTGCAATCTCATAGCACCGACGATCACTCCCCACCCTCTTCGGCCCCAGACCTCACATGCCCACCAGCTTCCGCTTGGTTCGTCTTCGAACCACACCGTACTATGAGAGGTTGGCTCTGATACCAACTGAAACGCCTCTGATTCGATGATTGTCCTCACTGTACCAAGACGAGTCTTTCTAGCGTGCTTATGTCCTCACTCACACGCACCCTAAAAAACTTCCCAGGGGTCACCCTTCCCAAAAATACCCCAATTCAAGAACGCTTAACTTGGGAATTTTTATGTGATTAGCTATTAAAAGAAAATACATCTTTCTTGATATGAGTAGTACATAACAAATCTTTTAAGACCTCCTCAACTGTACATTCTCATACCTTAACAGTTTCGGAATCCCTTTCCTTCCGGTGTAAGATTGGTTAATTCATGTTCCATCTGCTTAGAAGCCTGCCAGGGGCCGCTCGTTGTTCGTGCAACCTCATGGCACGGGCGATCATTTCCCGCCCTCTTCGGCCTTAGGCATCACAACCCGCTTTAAAACCATTCTCACTTTTTGAACCCTTTGTCATAACTTCTTTTAGCGACTGAATTAACACATCTTCTTCACAGCCACTCCAACTTTGTTGTGTCTTGTCTGATATCTTGCACCTGGCACTACCGCTACCAGAAGTTGCTACACTGTCCATGATTAGACAAAAGTTGTGTGGAGTAATTCTGTCATGTTAAAAAATAAAGCACAAACAATAACATTAAAAGATTTATGTTGCACATACAATGTAGTTGAAAGAAAGTTCCGTCAATTACACTCCTTACTATGAAAACAACTACAAAGACACAGTCAGTTAAATAATAATAAAGACGTGCAAGTCCAGACAATCACTTATTACAATAAAAAAATTGTTAATTTTAGGTGTTCCACATTGACATTGCACATTGATCTTGCCAATTAACCCACTCGTTCGACGACTCAAAACTGCTTATATACTCATTTTGTGTATCGTGAACAGGACTACAAACTTCTTCTTCATATTCCTTTAAAGGATCATCGGGCATTTGATTACGGAAGAAATTATGTAATAGAATGCAAGCAAGAATGATTTTGTTTTGAACTTGCAAGGGGTAGAACGAGGGACTTCGAAGGATAGCCCATCTCCTTTTCAACAAACCAAATGCTATTTCAATAATGTTTCTTGCTTGAGAATGCCTCCAATTGAATAACTCCTTGTGATTCTGTGGTGCGGATGCACAGTTGCCCCAAGCATCCTTATGATATCTTACTCATCTGTACGGAGTCAAGATACCCTCTACATTAGCGTATCCATTGTCACAAAGATAATAACAACCTGCACAATGATTACAAATGAAAGAAGTATTCCCACGAAAAACATTTTATGGTAAACTATAAATGTTGACATAGCTAAAAAATAGAGACAAATGGACAACAAACTTATTCATATATAACCTCTTGGAACCTTGAATGCATCATCCCGAGTTAATACATCTCTTAAAACTCTGGGATCAGCGCCAGATCCCTTCCAACCAGTAAGAAAGTAAATAAAGTTCAATTTTTGATCACAAACCCCCAACATGTTAACCATAATATTTTTTTCCTAGTTCTATATTTGGCTTTCTCTCTAGCACGAACATGCACACCGATACGTGTGCCATCCAATGCCCCTATACAACCCTTAAAAATATATGAAACGAGGAATTAATTGTTAAATAATACTTAATTTAATTGAAAAAAAATTGGTCAACAATGTATAAACCAAAACAATTTTTGAACAAAATAATACCTCAAACCATTTCCAAGAATCGCTGTCACAGTTCCCATCCATAGGGGTAGGATTCACAAGAAGTAACGTATACAACTTCAACAACGCACGCATAACTTCATGAAATGTGCGCCGACTGTCTGTTCGGTGACGACATTCAAGATTTACAATCAAACTTCATGAGAAGGTGAAATTGCAACATTTTTTTTAATAAAAAAAAGGTCGAAAAGGAATTAATCTCTAAAAGAAATACTCTGTGGAAAAGTTAACAATATTTTCTTCAATCGATAGTTTACCTGATAATGGTAACGATTTGAGAGACAATTTGCGAGGACAACTGGATTTCGACGGAAGATATATGAAAAACCTTATTCAACAACAACGGCGACCATTTTGAACAGAAGACAAAAAATATGTGAGAAATGGGAAACATTGTTTTAAGTAGGGCGAAGGGTAATTTGGGAAAAAACACAAGCTGTCTCTCCTACTGTGGAAATTAAGATTGAGAATACCTTTTTCAGTTTGGGATTTATTTCTTGCATTTTCACGTTTGAACAGTGTACAATTTCTGGGCCCATGGTTAGTAGCGGTGGTCTTAAAAACGAACCAAACACTTGACTAAAAGTGTAATTCTATGCTAATCCCAAGCACCAAACGTGGCCATATATTCTTATGTTATATTTGAATCGAATTATTTGATTTTGGCAAGAAATTTTAATGCTTATTGATATTAGGATTAATGATTTGAATTCCATTTTTATGAATGAAGACTAAAAATTTCAAATCCATGACTTTAAAAATCATCCAAAAAAGTGGATATATTTGATTAAAGGATTCGAAGCACGAATTCATTAACTCTTAAATGTATACTATATGTTTTCTTTAAAATATACTAGAGAAAATTTTTTTTTCTAACAAGCTTCAGCCGAAAATACTTATACATATATAAATATACTTTGCACCATTTAAGAAAACTCACCAACTAATGATTTAAAAATTCAAAATTCAGTGCAAGACATAAAATATTAAACCGTCTGTTGGAAACTTAATTTCGGAAGTTTGACAAACTGAGCATTTAATAGATTGAACTAACTAATCAAGAAGACTGATAATAACTGATCTAATATACGCAAATTATCGGTTGCCTATAACTAAAGATTAATGTGAAGATAATCAAAGGCAACTGAACCAGCTGACTGAACTACGCAGACAACTGACTGATCAGTTGCTACATCAATTGTGAGCTTATCAGCTATAGCCTATCAGCTGATCTTTCAGCTGTACACGTCATCAGTGAAAAGGACGTAGCTCAACCACCGACAAATTGTACAAAGAACAGCAGGAACGCCGTATTTCAGAAATGCTACAGTGTATGACTGCCAGAAGAACGTTGGCGTGACAAACAATGGATAGAAAGATTCAAATCGAATTCAATATTACCATTGGAAGTGAAGCCTATAAAAAGCAGAGAATAGTAGATGAGAAGACACCGAACACTATTCTACTAACCAAGCTGTTACTCTAGTGAAATCTTTTCAAGCCTTATGTTCATTCAAAAGCTCACACTTATTGTATACATTCATAGCACTTAAAGGCTATACTTTGAGCTTACAAGCACAAACTGATATTGTTGTAATCAGTCGTGCTAAGTTATTTCAATCCAATTGAGTATTGTAAATCGTTTTGTAACTAAGAGTTTCAGTTTGAAATTTTTAAGTTCAAGATTGAAGTGGGTCTATACAACTGTTTGTATCGATCAAATTCTTTTAGTGAATATCCTATCTTCGAGATAGAGGGGTGACGTAGGAGTGATTGAAATCTCTGAACATCCGTAAAATCTTGTGTGTTCTTATTTCATTTTTTATTCTATCTATCAGTCAGTTTATTTCCGCACTATTATTGTTAACTGATTGATGTCGACTGACAAGATTCTCGAGTTTCAGTTTATCATTAAACTGACTCATCAATATTCGAAAAGGTTGTGAAAATCATGAGTATTTATTCAACCACCCCTTCTGAACACTCTTCCACCCCCTAACTGATCCTATCAAGTGGTATTAGAGCAGTTGAATCTTGTCTCTGAATATTGCTATACAAATTAATTACCATGTCTTCGTTCGATAAAATTATAATGTTCTCTAGAGAGGATTTTGATGATTGAAAAACCATAATGTAGGCTCATCTAGCTGCACAAGACGATGACATGTGGTACGTTATTACAGAACGACCCATGAGAATATTAAAGGCAAACACTGCTATTGCCATAACTGAAGGAGCATCACATCGCATTGAAAAACCCCGAGATGAATTGACAGCTAAAGATAAGAGAAAAGCCAACTTAGACAACGTGGCTAAAGACATTCTGTACAAAACGCAGGATATAGTAACTTTCAGCAAGATAAAGAAGTGCAGAATTGCTAAGGAAATCTGGGAGAAACTGATTCAGTTATGCGAGAGCAATGAGCAAACTAAGGAGAATAAACTATTAGTTGCCGTCCAAAAATTCGACAATATCAAGATTAATATTGGAGCATCCATGCATTAGTATGATGAAGAATCAGTGGAATAATAAACGAACTGAATGCACTTGGAAAGGTGTATTCAAACAAAGAGGTAGCACTGAAAGTAGTCAGAGGTCTTTCCAAGGAATGGGATGTTAAGACCATGGTAATGCGAATATCAAAGGACCTGAACAAGGTTGAACTTTATGATTTATTTGCAGATTTAAAAGCATATGAATTTGAGATGCAAACCAGAGAAGGGGAACCTTCTACACCAGCTTCTACAACTGCCTTAACTGCTATCAGACTGAAACCAACTGGTTCAGTGGAAAGATCTGTTGATCAGTTAAGTAATGACACTATGTCATTATTTGTCAAAAATTTTGGGAAGTTTTATGAGAAGAAGTCAAGGAAACTTCCAAAAACAATATCAGAAAAATCATTCTAAAGAAAAACCTAATGCTTGCTACAACTGTGGCAAAAATGATCATTTCATTGCTGATTGTCCCAAGCCAAAGAAGGACAGTCGAGGCTCAACTTAAAAGAGAAAGAAACCTTATGAGCACAAGAGAAGATCTAAGGAGGACAAGAAATCTTACAGAAAGAAGCATGAGGTGCTTCTAGCTGAGGAAAGCAAGTCCAAATGGGCAGAATCTGACATTAATGATTCAGAACCTGAGAGCTTGAGCTGCTCCAGTGATGATAACAAAGAGGTCAAGTGTCTCATGGCTGATGACACAGAACTGGAGTCAACCAGTCAACAGGTATTCGACTTTAGTTCAACTGATTTCACACGATATGAACTCATTTCTACACTTCATGACATGGTTAATGAGTGTCACAAGCTTGTCTTATCTTTTGAGAAGGCCAGAGCAAAGCAAACT
This sequence comes from Primulina huaijiensis, assembly GCF_012295235.1. Taxonomy (NCBI): domain Eukaryota; kingdom Viridiplantae; phylum Streptophyta; class Magnoliopsida; order Lamiales; family Gesneriaceae; genus Primulina; species Primulina huaijiensis. The sequence goes on from NC_133320.1 coordinate 10,111,245, forward strand.
GATCCCAAAGACGATAAAACTAAAACTGATGAATCAGTTAATTTGTTGAGTCTTAAACGGGAGATTGCTGAGCTCAATGCTGAAAGAAGCAAGAATCAATCAATGATTCAGCAGTTGATTCTTGAGAATTCAAAGCAAACTTAGCTTATTAAAACATGGAATAAATCCTCTGTTGCATTAGCTGAAATACAAGATAATCAAAAATCAGTTACTGATAAAACTGATTTAGGGTTCAACAACCAAGATGAAATTTCCACCAGTGATGCTCAGCCAAAACTGAACATGAGCGAAGGGAAATACATTCACTTTGTAAAATCATTTGTGGTACAAAAACAACCTGAGCCAACAAAACCAGTTGTACAGCATATTGAAAATAAGAACAAGGCTAGAAGGTATAGTATTTGTTATAGCCCAAAATTTCAACTGACCCACAAAGTCAATCACCAAAAAGGTTCAGAAATAAAAAGTTGAACTATTCTAATGGCTACTCCAATTACTATAATAGTAAGCCGGTTCAAAAAAGATATCGGCCGAACAATTAGTTGAAAAAGGCTAAATCACATATTGTTTCATCTGCACACAAAACATCAAGCACACACAAGCCAAGAAACACCATTTGGAACACAGCAATTGGAAAGTCAGTTAGATTGATCCAAGTTTGGGTTCCTGAAGGACTAATCAGTTTAGGACTCAAATAGATATGGGTACCAAAATTATATTATGTGTGATTGCAGGTGATATGTACAAACAAAGAATCAATATGGTATTTAAACAGTGGATGCTCACGTAATATGACAGGGGATGTAAATTTGCTATCCCAACTGATCAAATACACTGGTCCAAGCATCAGTTTTGGATACAACTCCAAAGGTAAAACTGTGGGTAAGGGTAAGCTTATCCATGATAAATTTACAATTAATGATGTTTTACTAGTTGAGAATTTGAAGTATAACTTGATTAGCATCAGTCAGTTATGCGATAATAAATTCTCTGTTTAGTTCGACAGACATACTTGTTCAGTTAGAGACTCAACTGATGAGGTCATCCTAACTGACAATCTTTGTGGGAACACCTACAAAGTCAGTTGGACCGAACAACCTTAGGCGCTAGTTTGTTTTATAACATCCAAATCTTCTAAAAACTAGTTGTGGCAAAAGAGGTTGAACCACCTAAACTTTAAATCTATTGCTTATCTGAGTAACCATGATCTTGTAACTGGTTTGCCCAAAATAGATTTTTCAAAAGATAAAATTTGGTAAGCAAGTAAGATCTTCATTTAAAAACAAGGGTTGTAAATCATCTTCCCGATGCTTAGAACTACTACATATGAATCTTTTTGTTCCTATACCAGTCATGAGCTTAGGGGAAATGAAATACACCTTAGTAGTCATGGATGATTACTTAAGATTTACTTGGGTTATTTTTCTCAAATCCAAAGACCAAATTGCTGCACAACTGATTAAGCTTTTCAAAAGACTTTAAATGAAAAATCAGTTGGGATTGATCGGATAAGGTCTGATCAAAGGACTGAATTCATCAATCAAAATCTTTCATTATTTTTAGAAAAATACTGGGATCAAGCATGAGCTCTCAGCAGCAAAAACTTCTCAGCAAAATGGTGTAGCTGAAAGAAGAAATCAGACCCTTAAAGAAGCTGCTAGAACAATGCTTGCTGATTCTGGTATTTCTCAGAAGTTTTGGACAAAAGCAGTAAACACTGCATGTTACACTCAGAACAGATCAATGATTAATAAGAATCATTTGAAAACACCGTACGAGATCTGACATGGACGCAAAAGTGTGGTTTCTTATTTCAAAATATTCGGCTGCAGATGTTTTGTAATGCCCGAGATTTTGATTCTGTTAAGCTGAGATTCTTGATTTTGAATTGATGTGATTATAGACGGATCAGTCCAAGACCCCATTGGGCCGAGCATATGACTTACACAAGTTTTGAACAGAACTATCGGCGCCCGAGCGGTAGTTTTTGACCGCCCGAGCGCCATGGTTCGACAAGTATATGTTTTGGGCAGAAGATGCGGCGCCCGAGCGGTAATTTATAACCGCCCGAGCGCCAATGTGCGAGAAGGAGGCAAAACATTCCGCGCCCGAGCGGTACTTTCTTACCGCTCGAGCGCCGAATGAAATTTAAGGAAATGAGCCACATATCATTAACCATGCAACGTGATATATATATATATGTAACAGCTGTATTTTATCCTGGAGAATTCCGAGGAAAGGTCGAGGAAGAATTGAAGAAAATCCTTACGCCTTTTATTTTATATATTTCTGATTTGTGCAAGATCCGCCCGTCTGATTTTCAATACGACTTCAGTACTGTATTTCTATCGACGCAGGCTTCATACGGACGTAAGTTTTACTACGTTTTGATATGATCGGAAATTATGGTATTGTCAGAAGCGGATATGATTCATATATGGTGTTTCTGATATAGTAGACATCGTATATTTGAAGTCAGATCGAAGAACAAATTGTTTATGTAATTGTTATGATTTTCGGAATTGATTTGATAAAGATTCGATATCAGGATTGTATTGTTATTGATTATGAGTTGTACCGATATTGATTAGGAGTTCTGGTATTATATCTGTGATGTTGATATTGACGGGGTTATCGAGATTGTATTGTTATGCCGTCGAAACATCAGTAGATTGATATTGCTCAGATTCACGATTGATTGAGATTGTATCATTGTATTGTTGATATTGATCAGATTGTGTTTTGATTTAAGTATTGATCAGAACAGGTATTGAATTGAGTTGTATATTGATATTGTACCTATTCGATTGTCATTACCAGATTGGGTATGGACAGAGTTGAATTCGAGACTTCGTCTTCGTCTTCGTCAGACCGAGAAGAGAAAGGTATAAATTAATGTTGAGTTGGGATTGTACAACTCGAGTGAGGTTTGACTCGAGTTTCCCTAAATCACATACTTTATTTTATTGCATTGATATTTGCAATTAATGAATGAATTGATGTGCTTGTTCTATTGATTTATAGATAGCAGGTATTAAATGATTGGTCTTGTGACAGAAGGGCTGGATAGTGAGGAATCGTCATTGGCCCATTGTACTTTGTCACAGGATAGTGTATGGCGGAAGTGCCATAGTCTTTGACGGATAGGTCAGGACATCGGACGTTTGGTCATATCGAAGTGGATAGAATTGGAGTTACTTCTATTACTGATGTTCGATATGGAAAGGGACAAAGTCCGTGAATAAGAACGTACCACCACCCCGATCGGGAGTGTAGGCGGGTGTATGTTCTTATTCAGATCGAGATCCCTAGATTAGGACTGAGTCGAGTCTGAGTCTGAGAATCATGGAGGGTGATTCATTGCTTGATATTGAATTATGTTCCTGATTATGGTACATCATTAGAATATGATTGATGATTGATATCGATTCATGTTTTGGATTTCGATACATGCGATGAATATTTGATTCATGTTTTTGATTTTGATACATGTTATGAATGTCTGTTATATGCTTTTATATTGTCTGTATGATTGCATGTATACATGGTTTATACTGGGAATGTAATTCTCACCGGAGTTATTCGGCTGTTGTCTTGTTTGTATGTGTGCATGACAACAGGTGGGACAGGATCGGGATCAAGAAGAGAACGAGTCAGGACTAGTTAGCGTGGAGATTCGGGCTCAGAAGTAGATTAGGAGTCAGCACTGATGTGTCGTTGAACCTAGTAAATGTATTTAGTACAGGACCTGTACTTTTAGATTTATATGTACATTACGTTTCCGCATTGCATTTACAAAAAAAAAATGTTATGTCCCACATTACTTAATTGTGTATTTGATATTAATAACGATTAAGGAAATAAATTAGCGTACGGGTCCCCACAACAGGTGGTATCAGAGCCATAGGTCCAGAACTGTAGGTTTTTAAGACTGAGATAGAAGCTAGTGAGCGGGATAGAATGAATTTTCTTTCCTTGCATGTGTTTGCTAGCATGTGATTTATTATAAGATTTCTTTTATTTTTACGCATCATTTTTATAACTGTCATTTTATTTTTTAGATTAAAATATGCATTTATTTAGGGAGAATGATGAATTTAAATAGTTAACTGATAAGATAATAGTCATTTGATCTTCGAATGAACTGACTCAGTTTTCAACTGATCACTCAGCTACTGTTCGAACAGATCTTATCCAATAAGTTAACTGATTATTCGATATATATTCTAAATTAAGTGATGTGACTGATAATTACACATTTAATTAATGTCTTTCAATATATAGTAATTTGAAACGTGGTCATTCGTAGTCCATTTATATTCAAAACACGATTTCATCACACGTATACACGCTTTTATTCAAATTTTCTCGGACTGACATGTGTCCAAAAATTTGAACAGTCACATACATAAGCACATAAACCCGCTTCATTGCAGTTCTTCTTTACGAGCATTTCAGTTTGCAGAGCAAACCCATACACAAAGCTTTCTTTCTCGCAGATAACCAAACTATCAGAAATGGAAAATCAAGTACCAGCATATATTTTGAACGCGATAGCGATTGACTTTGATTCAGTCATGTCTGTTCAAGACGAGGATATCAAGAAAGTATTTCTAAAACTGGAAGCTGCTGTCCTGAAGACCTTTTTGGGATTATCTTCTCAAGTTATTTATCCAAAAGAGATTCAGGATCTCTATGCCACTGGATTTATCTCTGCTGATGGCAATATAATTACTACTATCAACAATCAGCTGCTGATAATCGATGAAGACTCCTTCAACAACCTCTTTCAGCTGGCTACTGATGGGCTAGCAAATATCTCTAAGGTAAAATCTTCTCACGTTGAGGAAATGCAGACTCAAATTTCTGCTGATGGACGAAAAATCAAAGTTTCCGATCCCAAGAAAGAGTTGAAGTCAGAAATCCAGTTATTGGTTGATATCGTGGCCAAAAGGCTACTGGCAAAAGCAGGATCCTTTGCTGCTCTTACCATGGAGAAATTTCAAGTCATGACTGCTATCATGACTTGAAAAAGACTGCAATAGAAAGGTATCATCTTCAACCTTCTGAAGAACATGTTTCAGTCTTCAAAACAATCGAAGAGATTTGCAGTGCAGCTCAGCTATTTGAAAAAAAGCAAGGTTTTGGTGGATGACTCCTCTGAGAGGTTATCCAACTTCAAGATTTTCAATGCCAAGAGTGTTCAGCTGCCGAAGCTCAAGCTGGACATCTCTCATGAACAATTTCTAAAAGTCAAAAAGGAGATTGGGACAGCTCAGGAGGCTGTCAAATCAGTTAAGAGGACCAAGAAGCCAACTCAAAAGAAGACAATCAAACGCAAACTAATTGTCAATGAAACTGATTATGAGAAGATTCCGTCTCCCAAAATCTCCAAGAAGCAAAGAACGCTCAAGCCCAAACCAATAGATGTTCCGAGCACCATCCCAACTGAAAGGCTAATGCAATCTATAGCTGAACAGCCAATCGAGGCTACTCCTTTAAGAGCTATACCAGTTGTATCTTCAACTGAGGTTCAGTTACCTCCTCCTGCTGCTCAACAAAATAAGACAATCACTGAATCTTGTGATAAGCAGAAACCTGCTGGAGTTCAAGCTCCACTGATCATTATTTCTGGCCAAACTTCTCTACCATTTGCCAGACCCAAAGGGATAGTGATTAGAGAAAGGATTGATGCAACTACTTCATGGCTGAGTATTCCTCATGCTCTGACTGACTCAAAGGGAAAGGGCAAAATGTAGGGGTGTCAAAATGCGACACGACCCGTCAACCCGACACGACCCAACACGAAAAAAATTAGGTCCGGGTTGGGGTTTTTCGGGTTCGGGTTGGGTGAGTTCGGGTTAGTGCTAGGTTAGACGAGTTTCGGGTTGGGTCACGGGTTAATCCGAAAACTTTTTTTTTTGAAAATATTACCTATATTTTTATATATTGTATGTTTGAACAAAATTTATTGTATATTTATATGATAAATTTTCATCATTTAATATTTATTTGTATTTTTTTTATTTTTTTAACAATTTTTTATTTGATTTAGTAAATACACTTTTAATTTTCTACCATTAAACTTTCAAATTTAAATCGAAAATTTTGTTATTATGTGTTTAAATTAAAATATTTCTAATATTTTTTATTTTTTCGAATTTTTTTCATTAATTTTTTTAAAAAAAATAAAAAAATTCCGGTTAGGCGGGTTAGGCGGGTTGAGTCAAGTTAGACGGGTTCGTGTTCGGGTTGGGGGTTTTCGGGTTGCTTCGGGTTCGGGTTGGGAAAAAAAATAAAAAAATTTCGCGGGTTGACCCGAAACCCGACCCACCCGACCCGATTGACACCCCTAGCAAAATGACTTAAGAGCCCAGACCCACAAATGTGATTCAAACTCATATTGATCGAATTTGGAACGAGATCAATAAGTTTTCTGAGAATAAGCTGAAGGCTTATGATGAAAGGGTCAGATTTCGGACTGAAGTGTTTTCCAGACAACTGCAGAAGAAGTCAGTTTTGAAAAAATTTGTTGACATGGAAACTATAGTCCTGAAAATGGTCAAAGCGGCCTCAGTTGTTCAAGATTTGCAGAGGAAATAGTACTTCTTTGATCAAGTACGTGAAAAGAAGTTAAGGCAAATGATTGTTCAGCTACACCAAAACTTTGATCCTACCAGTCCGACTGCCTTTAATGACAAAGCAATTCATGATCAACTGGACGCAGATCTTATCACACTGCAGATGGAGATTAAGCATTGGGAACTGGATCAAGAGCTGACTATTCCAGTAATTTCCCACAATCTTTCATCAGAAGAGCAAGGTGAACAATCAGTTCAAACTCAAGATCATCCAAGGAATCAGTTACTGAATCTTCTGAGCAAGTAACTGCTCCTTCTTCAAAGGATGCGTAACCGTCAACTTCTGTTCCTCCATTGCAGAACTTCAACTTTATACTGATGCTGAATTATCTTTGGAAAACATCAACGAAGTCATTCAATCAGTTGCCACTGATATTCAACAGAATATTTTAACTACATAAGCAGCTGAATAATCAATCTTGGCAGAACAGCCAATCTCATAGGCTCTCTCCACAACCTGAAGAACCAGTTCAGTCGACTACCACGACTGAACAAACAGTTCAAGATGAAACTGAAGAAGATCAGTTGCACGAAAAACCTTCTAAAGAAGTGCAAGCTGAAAAACAGACTACAGAGCCCGTTGTTCAATCAGATGATGAACCATCTACAGTTTTAGTTGAGCCAACGACTGAAGTGCCAACTACTATATCAGCTGATGAACTAAGTGATGAACTGTTAACTGTTTCAGCTGAACAACCAACTGAAGAGCCTTCAAGCTCAACTGTTGTTCAGGATCCCTCTCTTCTTCCAGAACCTCAACAAGAGAAAATATCAGAAGATGTCTCAAATAAAATTGCTGTTGCAACTGAATCCACAGACAGAGCATTGATAATATTCAGTCAGGAAGACAAGGAACAGGAACCAGAAGCATCTGGTATCATGTCTCCTGAGATATCAATGGCTACTGAAACAATGATAGAAGACATTTAGTCCAATCTTCTCAGTCTAAGCTCATCCATCTCTGATATCAAGTCAACCCAGCTACTGCATACATTAAAGATTGACTATATCAAGGAGAATACTATGAAGAGTTTGCAGCAAGTCACAAAGGATGTGACCTCACTCTTTCTCGAGATAGATCAACTGAAGAAGGACCAAGTGACTATTCAGGCTCACTTCAACACTCAAAACATGTTCTCCAAGCTCATGGATTTCTTGCAAGACGTTGTCACTTAGAAAATGGATTAAATGCAAGAACAAATAATGAGTGCCTTATCGAATGTCACTTCGGAAGTTCGTGACTTATCTAGCAGGGTTGACAAGTTTGACAAAAATGGGGAAGAAGAAGGAAATAAGAATGATCAGCAGAAGCAATCAAATAAGAGACCCAGTCAACAAACTGATCTTGAACCGGCTAAAAGAGCAAAGAAATAGAAGATCAGTTAAAAAACAGTCTCTATTCTTATTCAGTTGAAGAATTCGGTAGATTTTGAAGATTATTTTAGTCAGTTAGAAGATTTTTTTATTCATTCTTTCTTTGTACGAATCAATACATTGAAAGATTTGTCAATAAAAAGTTATTTTATCTATAATAAGTTCACTTGATCAGTTAATATTTTCTAAGTTTTGTCAAACACCAAAAAAGAAGAAATTTTTGGAAACTGAATTTCGGAAGTTTGACAAACTGAGCATTTAATAGATTGAACTAACTGATCAAGAAGACTGATAGCAACTGATCTAATATACGCAAACTATCGGTTGCCTATAATTGAATATTAATGTGAAGATAATTGAAGACAACTGAACCAGCTGACTGAACTACGCAGACAACTGACTGATCAGTTTCCAACTGATCAATTGCTACATTAGTTGTGAGCTTATCATTTATAGCCTATCAGCTGATCTTTCAGCTGTACACGTCATCAGTTTAAAGAACGTAGCTCAACCACCGACAGATTGTACAAAGAACAGCATGAATGCCGCATTTCATAAATGCTACAATGTACGATTGTCATATGAACATTGACGTAGCAAACAACAGATAGGAAGATTCTAATCGCATTCAATATTACCGTTGGAAGCGAAGCTTATAAAAAGCAAATAAGAGTAGATGAGAAGACACCGAACACTATTCTATTAACCAAGCTGTTACTCTGCTGAAAACTTTGCAAGCCTTATGTTCATTCTAAAGCTCACGCTTATTGTATACATTCATAGCACCTAAAGGCTATACTTCGAGCTTACAAGCACAAAATGATATTGTTGTAATCAGTCGTGCTAAGTTATTTCAGTCCAATTGAGTACTGTAAATCCTTTTGCAACTAAGAGTTTCAGTTTGACATTGTTAAGTCCAAGACTGAAGTGGGTCTGTACAACTATTTGTATCCATCAAAGTCTTTTAGTGAATATCCTATCTTCGAGATAAAAGGGGTGACGTAGGAGTGATTGAAATCTCCGAACATCCGTAAAATCTTTTGTGTTCTTATTTCAGTTTTTATTCTATCTATCAGTCAGTTTATTTCTGCACTATTACTGTTAACTGATTGATATCGACTGACAAGATTCTCGAGTTTCAGTTTATCACTAAACTGACTCATCAATATTCGAAAAGTTGTGAAAATCGTGAGTGTTTATTCAACCCCCCCTTTCTAAACACTCTTTCACCCCCTAACCGATCCTATCACCGTCAAACCAAAACCTAAAACTAAAAATTTTCAAAAATAGCATAAATATTTTATATCTTCTAAAAAACCACTTATAAGCATAAAAGTCATAAAATTTTTAAAGTACTTTAAAATCATCATAATGTGAAAAAACTAGCAATGATCCTCGGATTATGTGCACCATTAGTCCAGCTAGTTCAACAATCAATTCCTCCAATATCCTCGTAAACATCCTCACCTATATCATTCACACTTAGTTAGTCTATTGACTAATCAAATCTTAACAGTGATAACAAGTTGTACGTATACATCCACATGCGACATTGAAAACTACTTTTAATAAAATAGCTTTAACATGAACATGCATAACATTAAACCCCTTTTTCTTTCATCATTTACGTATATGTTTCCCTTTATTGAATTCAGATCTTTAATTGTGACTTTCGTATCAGCTGTTGGTCGATTGATCAATCTTACGTATTACCATGATACCAGGCGGCAGGGACATCAGCGACATTCTCACCCGTCAATTGAACCTTGGCCTTACATGTCATCATATCATTTTATATTCGTATTCGTATTAGTCAGAATCAAATCACCTCCTTCAAAACCTTTCATCATATACATCACTCATAAAAATTCATGCATAGATAGCATGTAAGGTCCAAAAATTTAAAAGACGTAATCCAACTACATGCGAATCTAAGAAACATGAAAAATGAGTAATTAACCGATTTTAATTGCTAATTGATTATGTGACATGCATACTTATATGTTAAATATGATTTTATTGTTATCATGCATAAAATTGTATTTTAAGGAATATTCAAGTTGCGATCGAGGAACAGAGACCTAAAATATGGTTGATGGTTTTTCATATTTTTGAAAATAAAGGTTTTGAGGTGATTTTATACGCCGAGATGTAAATTTTATCGGTGTTGGTTTTTCAACAAAAATACGAACCTAATGGCAACCCGGCTAATAAACTCACAAACTAGTCTAAACAAAATAATTTTTGTTATTTAATTAAATGTTTTTGGGCTTAATTAGGAGGCTTAATAGGCCTAAGCCCTATTAGTTGAATTATTTAATATATAAAAAAAGATTAAAACCCTACCTAGCAACACAAAAACTCACGCCTCCCACTCTTAAATTCAGAAAAAACTCTCCCCTAAAACCCTCAACCACTAGGCACCCACATCCCACGTAGAAAGCAAGGAAATAATTGAGAAAACTCCAAAGGGAAACTTCATAGCCTTCGTCTCCTCGTCCCGTTCTTCGTCGACAACGGTTTTTCGTGCGTATAAAACGCAAAGGCACGCCATACATCTCCTTTTCTCATCCATTATATCATATTATTGTTTTAATTATTGTATGCATGAAGAACATGGATTTATTTTTCAGTATTTTCGGAATATTGCATGCTCACATGGGAAACATGAGATTTTGATGCAAATTCATAGATCTATTATTGTAAAGGGGGTTGCCATGAATGTAGGTTGGAACAAGTGGTGTCTATACATGAATTAAAGTCCTAACACGCTCACCTTAAGCACCAAAGTCGAACGAATCAAGCAACAAAGCAGGAACCGATTTCTGCTGTCATGGGGCTTAAGGGATCGGGTTTCATGAACAAGGGGGAGTGCTGGCCTTGGCTTGGGTTCAGGGCTGGCTAGGGGCTTGGTTGAGTCTAGAGTAGAGTCCTAGCCAAGCTAGGACTCGGGTTTGAGGGCTGGGAGGAGTCCTGATACACAAGGACTCCTACCCGTGCGCAAGCACAGTTTTCTTGCATGGGGCGCACAGCATGCTGGAAGGGAAGGGCTCCGTACAAGGCTCAGGGGCTGGTCTAGGGCGAGTCCTAAGGGTCCTAGAGAAGTGCACAATGTGTTGGTTCAGGGGCTGGGCTCGTTGGTTAGGTCCTAGACACAAAAAACTAGAAGTCCTTGCTGTTGGTAACTCTCAGCCAACATAGGTGGGGAGTGGGGGCTCCCGTTTTTTTGTTTTGGGAGGGCATCTGAGTGATCCAAGGGTTCAGGATGGTACTCTAGGATGTTGCTCAAGTTTTGGAGCCACATGGTTCGGGGGTGACTCGGGAAAATCGAAAGATGGCTCGGGGTCAAAGTTTATGTGTCATAATAGGGTTTCCAAACTAAAATAAATTTAAAAATGGCTCACGGGGGTCGAGTCATGGTTCATAAGGGCAATAATAATATAGAAAGATTAAATTTTGAATTTGGGAATTTTATATTAAAGTTTGAGATTTTTCGGGATTTTAACACCGCCAAAACAATTAATTAAAGATAAATGAAAAAGTCTAATATTTAAGCTAAATAAAATTATGAAAAAATTAATTTTAAACTTAAATAATTATTTGGGACATGTTAGAGTCAAGAAATCAAGGAAAAAGTCAAAAACGTGAAATGTCAAGTACAAGGGTAAAGCGGTCTTTTTACACCAAAAATTAGTAATCGTCATGGCAGTGCTCTGAATGCTACTTTTATGATATTATGATTATTTTTAAATTTTTATAAAATGTTCACGATTAAATTATGATTTTTAAATGTCTATGGGATTTTTATGAATTAAGGAAGACATTTAAAAGACATGTTGCATGCTTGGTTTCAAAAACAAAAATGTTAGGTTATGCATGGTTTTTATAAAGTAATGAGAATTTAAACGTTGAAGTAAGTGAAGTAATTGTGACTAATTCGATAATGTTGGAGATATCGTGAGGGTGACGGTCCCAATGGGAGCCCGACGATCGTATTTCCATTATTACGAATATGTGGTAACAGTATGTGGTAACGGTATGAGGTAACGGTAAGAATGAGAATATCGTGATAGGAAAAGGCCCCAGAGGGAGCCCATTTATGGGAAAAGGCCCCAGAGGGAACTCCGACGAGCGTATTTTATTCGAAAGAGGATAGGCCAGGGCCCAGTTGACCGGTGAGAGCGTTGATGGTGTCCCCCGCCGCCCAGTACTGCGGTTTCATGTAGATGGATCCATCGACTTTTGAGGTTTGAGGAAAGTCACAATTAACGTTCTGAATTCAACAAAGGAAAAAGAAAAAGAAAAGGAAAAAGAAAAATGTTTATGATCATGAAAAATGTTTTATGTTATGTCACGTTGAGGAAAAAGGAAAGTTAAAGTTTATGTTTGCATGTCATGAAATGTTATTTTTACGTAAAAGTATTTTCACTGTTGCATGTGGTTTTATATGTATTATTTGTTATAAATAGTATGGTGTGTTGAGTCTTTAGACTCACTAGGTGTGATGGATGCAGGTGATTTTGAGTGAGGACTTGATGGGTGATTTTGCTGGACTGTCAGTGCACACAACCCGACGACCAGCGCTTCTACTTTTCCGCATTTACGATTTATGATTCATGATTTACGTTAAAGATTTTAAGACTATTTATGCTTTTGAGATGTTTAGTATGTGCTGTACTTTTCAAATTTATTGTTTTTTAGGTTTGGTAAAACTTGCGACGATTTCATTTTCTTGACTATTTTACTTGATTTTTAAAAATTCTAGTTGGTTGATGTTTTATTTTAAGGAGAAAAATATTTTCATAAGGTAAATGTATAGGGCCAAATTTTGAGTGTTTAAAAAAAAATTCTAGTACTTTTAAAGCAATAAAAAGGGCAAACGTTTCATAGCATTTTTCTTTTAAACTAGGCATGCAACACATCTTTTAGCTTTATTGATTTCCATCATGAAATCCCATAGCCTTTCAAAATAAACATTTTAGCATTCACTACAGGATTCAAGGCATTGCCAGGATGTCTAACATTTTTCAGGTGTAAAATGACCGTTTTGTCCTTGAAACCCTAACTTTTTCAATTTACCCTTGGACCTTAAAACGACGACCCGAATCCATCCAAACTTAACCTAACATCTTAAAATACACCCATAAATATTTCTTAGATTTAATAATAAGCTCCTCGACTAAATGTCAATTATTATTATCGGAACGAGTTCAAAAATAAATACAAAATCTTCATGTCCATCTCCATCTATTTCGAAGATTAAAAAAACCCCGAAATCCGAATCCAAACTCGAAATTGAGTTATCAAACGGTTTGTTATAAAAAGCTCGCTTAAGCCCCGCTTAAGCTTGAAGCTCGGCAAAAACGCCCCGCTTCAGAGAAAGCGGAAAAAAGTGGTCAAACTACAGTTTGACCGAGTTAAGCGTAATTAAAGGACTTAATTAAGCGTACTTACACAATTAATCATATCTATTTATTTTTAAATTTTTTTATTTTGAATGTATGTATTTTTATTTTAAAATAATAAATTAAGTTTATAATTTAGATGTTTATTTTTTAATTTTAATTATGATTAAGCATGTCTGATAATGATTTGACAAATATTTAACATTTTTAATATGGTCTAGTTGCAAAAACAAATAAAGATTGTAATTTTGAGATTTTTATGCTTCTATAAATATGAGAATTAATGCATCATACTTAAATTTCTCATATTTATGTATTATTTTATTTATTTATTAGTTTGAGATAATTACAATTATAATAAAAATAAAAAACTCTTTTTCACGCTTAAACTTGTGCTAATCTCACTTAATCTTGAAAGAGTAAGTCTCTTGTGAGACGATCTCACGAATCTTTATCTGTGAGACGGGTCAACCCTACCGATATTCACAATAAAAAGTAATACTCTTAGCATAAAAAATAATACTTTTTCATGGATGACCCAAATAAGATATCCGTCTCACAAAATACGATCCGTGAAATTGTCTCACACAAGTTTTTGCCATCTTGAAAAACTTGGAGCTCGACATCCGCTTTTCACGGGTTTGCCCCATTTCAGGTCACGGAGGAATCGTCATCCGCAGTTGTGAAGGGCATTAAGCAGCAATAATGGGCGCCAAGATTTGTACTCGTAGCGCAGTTTAAGGAAGCGTACAATGATAGCTTCATACCATCCTTGGAATCAGTTAAGCCATTCACCATATTTGCTCTTGCTACCTTATTCCATTCATTCATCTTCCTCAATTTTCCAAATTCAAAGAGATAAAAAAAAGTACAGAGACAGAGAACCCTTAAGAGGAACGAAGCTCCCCTTTTCTCTATCTCTGTTTCGGCAGCCATGAATGAAAAGGCGTCTGTTTCCAAGGAGCTTAATGCCAAGCATGCAAAGGTAACTACATAAATTCGGGTTAATGTATATATCTATTTGTACGTGGTGATTTGGGTTCTCATTGACGTAGGCGTTCCCTTCATTCTTATGTTTTGCGAGCGAATTCTGCAGCTATTTTTTATTACATTCTATTCGTAGTTCCCATATCGCAAGAGGATAAATTTCTGGAATTAGTCTGGTTCCGGTGGTGATTTGCATCTTACATGTGTGAGGGAATAGAGCAAAAGGAGGAGGCACAGCGTTTGTTAAAATGAATTTCTTATACAATGTCTTTAGCTGGCAAATTGCCTTGAATCAAGAAAAAATCAGGAGCAAGAATAGGGTCTTGGTGCGTATGTTATGCGTAAATTGGCGATAATTTACCTCACTCATGTTATGTTTGAATGAATTTCAGTTGGATTAATACTACGCTGTCTTTGTCGATTTACCAAATTCTGGAACTGATTCTCATTCTTTTACATTTCTGTTCCAAGGAGATTGATATTGTTTTTCACTGTGTCGATACATTATTTTAGATCTTGGAAGGTCTTCTTAGGCTGCCAGAAAACAGGCAATGTGCAGACTGCCTGAGCAAGTAAGATCATTTGTTCATAATTTTTCGACATCTAGCTGGTTTGTTTGATATATTTCCAATCAAAATTATTGGGACCTGTATTTCAGGGCCCCACGATGGGCAAGTATCAACCTTGGAATATTTATATGCATGCAGTGCTCGGGAATTCATCGAAGTTTAGGAGTACACATCTCAAAGGTTTGTTTGTATTCAACCTGTCGATCTCCCTTTATTCAAAACGTAAAAAGTGGTTTATGAAATAGATAACTACAGATGCAGGTGATTTTAAACGATATTGTTTCCTAGTAATTTCCATTTACATTCACCTATGTTTCTGTTTGTTTGATGATTCCTTGTGTTTTTGGCACCTACTTTGTTTACTTGATATCGCTTATTATGTATTGCAATGCTAACCTTGACTATTGACAATGAGATTTTAAGTGTGACATATGTGTCCAGCGATTTGATAGATTTCAATTCACATGAACGGTGAGGTGAATGCTAATTTTCTGCACTTCTACAATCTTGTTGGCTTAATAGACTGCTAGGAAACTTTATGCTCAAGTGAAATCGATGGCTTCAAACTTGTTCGCAATCTTCACTCAAGCTGTTCCAATGAAAGCACAGTCAATTAGTAACAATTCCTTGGTATTTAGTCAATAGCCTCCTCAGAACTTTGCTGTTTGGAACATAACTACAGTAGTTCTGCCTTCTGATCCAGTGGAGGGACAAAGTAGTTGTAATTCATGTCATTTTGAAGTCTCCATTTATTTGATTTTTAACAGGATTGGGCGTGTTTATTTCAACTCTATCAACTTTTGACTTTTTTTAAGTTTGTAATATAGCATCTCATTTCCTGATTCTTTCTTTTTTTGTCTTTTTCTTGGAATAATAGGTAAGATCTACAAGTTTGGATACATGGCTTCCAGAGCAGGTTGTTTTTATGCAAAGTAAGTTTGCCTGAGACCACTCCTTTAGTGAGTAAAACCTCACATTTTGTATGTCCATGAAAGACTTGGTCCTGTGGCAACCTTTTTATGGCATTAACATATTTCACTAGGTTGGGAACTGGATGGGAAGTAGGAGGATATTGTTTTTTACAGTTTAGATGTTTGCCTCTTGTTGGCAATTGGGGCTCTATTTCAAGGATTCTCAATCCTTTTATTCTGTGCAGTGATAGGAAATGAGAAGTCCAATAATTATTGGGAAGCAGAACTACCTCCAAACTTTGAGAGAACTCCAATTGACAACTTTATTCATGCCAAGTAAGTTCATCTGCAAATGTTTTGGAATGCGTAGGTTCTTAACTTTAGGTTCTATTTGGTAAATTTTATTTCCATTCCAGGTATGTGGATAAAAGATGGGCTTCAAAGACAGCCTTGCCACCATCAGAAGTGGTCAGTACTGAACAGAGTTGTGAAAAATCTGTATGTCTCACCTTATCAGGAATTCCAAAGAAAGCCAGAAAATACTCTTTGGGAGATGAAGCTTTCACTAACCACGTGTCACAAGTTCCTCCTACAACACGAACTCGTGGGGTAGTCTTTTAATCATTTGCTCTAATGAATATCTGCCTGAAAGGAATTCACTGCGCATTTCTAGCTCTTTGTTAAACCTGTGAATCTCTCTTAATACTGAATTAATAGTTTATTTTCATACTTCGTATTTAATCAACTTTTGGATCTACTTTCTGGTATATGAACTATTTATGCTTTTATACGTTGCAGCAAGTAGAAATGCTAGTGATGGGATCTTAGTCTTGAATTTAGATTATAGAAAACAACAAAATGCAATACCTATGAGCGCAGAGAAACCACAATGAATCAGATTAAGATAAAGTTTTGGGTACAAAAATAATTCACATGATGACTAGGATGACCACGTAGGGGGAAACTTATCTCGGACTATTGTAACATATTTGGGGTATGATTTGTGTGTATGTACTACAATATACTATAACATGTTAGACATGAAGCTGAAAACTGAGATAGGGAATCCCCTTGCAAGGGACTGTACCTCATATACAAAGACAAAGGAAATATATGGCATTCCATTATTACACAGATTTGTTAAATTGCCAAGAAAACGATATCAAAATTTCCACCTCAACAGGCTTCTTTAGATTTGATGTCTGATGTCATACCAATTCCTCCAATGGTGATCGCTTCCGAACCTAATACTGAGGTCACACAAGATCTCTTCAGCCTGCTCTATGTCTCGGAATCAACACAAGATCGAACCGTTGTACCTCCATCACGCTGGGCTACTTTTGAGTGTAAGAACACTCTGTAAAATACTTTTGTAATTCTGCTAGCTTTCAAGAATATCTCAAGATCATACAATGGTTTTAGAAAAATAAGATGAAAAGGAAAACTGCACAATTTATAAGTTTTAGCATGCACATAACTGCATAAGCCCTCTGGGCATTTACATTCAATTCCATTTCTTGAAGATTACTAGGACTCTATACATGTACATTTACAGAAATTTTGGTTCCAGGAATTGATGCATCAATGGAGTTGAGTGTTTTTATCTCCATGCAAACAGGATTTTAGTTCATGGAGACAAATGTTGAAAGAGTGACCCTATGATAAAGGTATGACATTCTCTCCATTTGTCGAATGTTGCGTACCTTCTAGATTTCACGGCGCAAATTCGACAAAGATTACGTCTCCACAATGTTCACTACAATTTGCAAAACTTTTCTAGTTTTGTATATTCTGCTATTTTTAAGGTGATCATAATACTTTAGTTAACCTTAGATACAGAGTTCTTGTTACAACATAGGCAAAATACACCATATAACGTGATTGTCCTGGATATCTTTCTTTGAATGTGATGACATGATCAAACAACAAAAATTAGAGGTTTGATTTTCTTCTTTTATCATGATTTTATGATACAGGTGCTCGATCAACAAAACATATTTGGCCCTTAAAACTTCACCCTGGTTCTCTTTGCTGATTGATAAATTATACCAAGTCATCATATATACTTTAAGGCACTCTGCAAGGACCATTGTACTGAATAATTTAGTTTTGATAGTTTTCTGCATTAGCTTGTATTATATGTGGATTCAACCATAGAATATCAATTTTTCTTGGTATATAAATTCATAATCTTGATTTATCCCTAGAAGAAAGATTAACCCTGATGTTAGAGTCAAATATAAGCTAGCCATTAGGAATTTAATTAATGCCAATTTATCTCATTTTCTAATATATTATATGTTAGCCCAGTTCTTATGATTGACTATAAAAATATTCTTCTTTATTTTTGATGTAACATCTACCAAATGAATTAATTAAAAATGACTGGAAATTGACTCAGACTTTCTTCAAGTCTTTGATCTCCTATTCCAAGAAATATTCAAAATCGAATCAATTGTCAAATGACATAAAATATTGGAGTTTATTTTTCTTGACCCAAAAGGAAGCTAAGCATAATGGAGGAAAGGATGAGTTTTAGATATTGCAAATTGTTGGACGTGTCACTAATGATGATGTCATATGGCTGAATAAGCATAATTTGAATTAGTAAGCATGATTTTACTTCTATATATATCTTTTATGCAAAGAAAATTGAATAGATAGGATTAGATAGTCTGATGTGTTTTTGCCTGTAAATATGGACATGTAGTCCATTTCATGGGATTTTTTTACCAAGTATCAGTTTGAACAATAATATCTTCATATATTAGGTAGATTGTTACCGTAATAATGTATATGTATAATTAAATAATCCTTGAACATTTCTTGTATGCTTTCAACTTGTTTTGCGGTGAAGTCCTGCTGTGCAACTCTATGAGTATAATATATAGCAACTGATATTTAAATAATCAGATTAAAAGTATTATTACAAACACAATTGATTCACAATTTGAAATAATCTATTTATATTCACGATTACAAACACAAATTTTTTTTTTTTTGATTTTCTGGACACTCTTTATAGAGATATATGAGAGCATTGTTGAGGTGGCGTCCACATGTTGTATGTGATGAAACTGTACATCTAATATGAGGACGTCACCTCAACCGTGTATCCACAATAAACGCCCAAAAGATCAATTAAAATTTTACAACATGATAATAAATAATAAGTACATATAAAGTATAAAAAAGAATAATCATTGGTTTTTTACTTATTATCTATTATAATCATGTCAAAATTTTATTTACATTAGCCACTCTAAGAAAAAAATACATTAAGTTCGATCAAATGGTTTTTCAAATACGGTTAAATTACTGCAGGAAGTTTATATATTTTATTATAAATATTTGTATTTAAATGTTTCCGTATAAAAAGATTTAACATGGGTGATTCTATACATCGGCGGATCTGCACCATTAATTGGTATCAAATAAGAAAATTGTGGGGGGGCTTTTCCTTGCTATTTGGAGGGCTATTGTCACCTAATTTTCAGCCGAAAAAACTAACACGATTATCTTTTTCATGAAAACAGTGGCATGTGCGTATGGGGTTCCTTCCTTATCTTTTAAAAATAAAATAAATTTTTAAAATTTTGATAGCTACCTTAATTATTATTTTTTACAATAAAAAATAAAAGATTTTTAAGCCCACCATTGTTCCCCTTTCAATCATAGTATTATTTTCATGTGATATGTTATTAGAAAGAAACTCTAAAGTGCCTCGTTATTCATTTGTAATTCATTTATATTAGAGTAAGTATCCAACGAATCAACTTTTGGCTTAAGATTTATTGATTTTATGTCAAAATAATAATTATTTTAATAATATTTTATCCAATTATGATATTTACTTTATTTATATACATATGCAAGCTCATAGATAAAATTCTTGAATATACTATGTTACCATGAGGTTTATCTCGCAACGTAGCTCATGAAATTCATTAAGAAATGTATTTTTTATTCAAAATCTGTTTCTAGTCGATTCAGCTGCCTAAAACAATGATAAATGTCCCTCGAGCTCGATACTAGAATTTGTGATGTAAACATCATGTTTAATTATTAAGGACATGAAGATGTTCATTTATACAGATGAATGCCTATTGGATGAGACACTGAACAACCATTTCTCGGAATTTTCAAGTGGTTATCACTTATCGAGTGGATTAGTATGAGGTTATAGTTGCACATCATTAGTCTTTTGACCCGACACAACATGACGGTACTACGTAGTAGCATTATACTTTGATTCGTTTACCGACTCAATGAGAGTCATATAGTAACCAGGTTGGGTGTAATTTCGACACACGTAGGAGGCGATGCATTATAGTTAGTGATTCACTACTCACCTCCGGGTATGGATATCCTATGTGATTTGATTAGTTAATAATACAAAGAATCTCTGGTCAGAATAAGACATGTGCATTATGGAAAAATGTTTCCTTAGTTGCATATACGATGCCACTATGATTACTTAAACATACATAACATCATTATTGATTGAATTTGCAACTCTCGATATACAAATGATTGCAAATTTGATCGGTATATATGTGTTGAAGGGATCATACTACCATAACATGTTAGTTCTTACAAGCACTATCAATGATACCTAAGGGATCATAGGATGATGCTACTAGACACTCTTACCATGATCTGATGGATGCAATCAGACTTGAATTCTGACGTTCTTGATCATGATATTGATGAAAAAAATGAGATTAATTAGGGTAATTCCAAATAAAGAAAAATATTTTCCCGAATCACATGAAATTGTAAACTCACATCTAGTTATATTCTTGAACTATTAAGTGTCACATAATTATTGAATTTTGTGCTTTCGTTGAGATATTTAAATTCAAGTAGTTTAACTTGATGCAAACCAAATATAATGCCTACGAATGATTTTATAAGTGTATTTCATATTGAAAGTTAGGGAAGTTATCTTGACTGATAATTTTGTAATAAGGGTGGTGCAACTGAATAATTTAATGAAAAACTTTTAAAATATGCATACTCAAAAAATGAGTCAATAAAAAATTTTGATATTCAAAATTTTACTTTTCATTATAATAACGAGATTTGTATTATTTTTACATCGAAGCTGTCTGATCGTCGATCATGATTATAATAAAATCACAATTATTGAATTAGTAAATTTAGAATATACTAATTAAATATTAATTTATTAGTTTTGACTACTATGCAAAATTCTCGTGGAAATTTTAGAAGAGTATAGAATTAATCAACTAAATAATAGTTATTTAAATATGTTATGTATTGTCAAAAGTTGAAAATACTACATGAGATCACGAGTCAACCATGAATTATTTGATTAATAAAATTGGATAATCCTAATATAAGTCTAATTAGTATGAGTCATAGCTAGACAATAAAACCTAATAGAGATTTTTGACATGGTGAAAACTTCCAAGTAAGAGTTTCGTTATGATTGTAACATAAGAGTTCTAGTAGGATTATAAATTAAGAGTCTTAGTAGGATTATAACTTAATTATGCAAATTATAAATATGACAATATACATCAAATTTACATGCTATAAATTTTATCTCTCCTCACAATACTCTCAATTCGGCCACCCCTCTTGCTGAACTATTCTCGACCGTGACACCACCACAAGTCCGTCACTGCGTCATCGTGGTTTTGTCAGAATCCTATTATGTTCTGATGATTGATTCTCAATGCAAATTTGTCTAGATTTCACTCTAGGCAAGAGACAAAGATTTCAATCGTGGAAATGATTCTTGGAGATTGAACAAAGACGACTTCCAGTAGATTGTTTGTAGGAACTTACATAAAAGACTATCTTCGCTGCTAACCTTGGAATAATTTGGTATCTAGCTTTTAAAACACAAAGGTAGATAATTATAAAAATCCTATGTATGGACTTAAATCATACGACACTTAAGAGTTTTTATTGTCAAAATAAAATTTTTTTGAAAATTCTAAACTTTTGTTGCGCTTTGGGTATGAGAAAAATGTACTACAACAGTGATATCTGAGCATAAGTTCTAGATCGTATGATTCGTTGTTGTTTATTATATAAAATATATTGAGTAAATTGTTTTTAACCGTGTTTGAAATTTCCAAAAAAAAAAAAAACAACCTTTGAAATAAAATTTTTTTAAAAAAAATTGCAAGTGTCTTTCGAGAACAATTATGGTAGCCTACGTGGATCTGGGCAGCAGCGACTTCTTAGACTAATATGGTACATTATTATTAAAAATAAAAAAATAGTGACGGGCATGACTGTGCACATAGCCCTGCCCAGTAGATTGTTGCCCAAAGAGTTCGAGGCAACGAGAAGCCTAGCATTCGGGCAATGGAGAGGTGCACGGGCAAAGTGTCTGAGATGGTCTCGGACAACTATGCCCCACATGGCAAAAAGTGTGACCACAAGGCGATTTCTAATTTTTTAAGATTTCGGGCTAAATTGATATTTATGAAAAAATGATCAACTTTACGTTTGAAAATAATTTTTTGAAAAAAATTCTTAAATAATAAATAATTTAAATATCATTTTATTTATGGTAAAGGATATTTTATAAGAAATTTTAATTATTAATAAATTAATTATATAATTAAATAAAGATGTTTATTGAATATATTGATTTATTTTTTGTTATGATAGTTAGTGATAAATTTACAATATACATGATTGAAATGATAATATATATGTGTGATATTATGTCGATAATATGTGATATTATATTTTTATATAATATATGATATTATATATTAAAATGATGATCGAGAGTTGTGACTAACTTTCTATGTGTATGTTATATATTTTATATTTTTGATATTTTTTAATTATTTGATAATCATCAAAGTGAGTTTGTTTGTGGTTCTTTCTCATCCCTTAAATTTGTATCACAATGTTTCTTGAAAATTTAATGTAAATATTAGATTTAGTAGAAGATCAATATTTGTAGATGGTGGGCCCAGATCATCAGGAGTTTTTGAAGATCGAAGACATGTAAAAGATTGGAAGCTTATGTAATATTGCTTTTGCATCCCTGCATTTACCTATGCTTTGGACTTGAATCAGCGTATGACTCTCATGGATCAAATAACTCTTGGTTATCATCTTTTATTATTTATAATGCATGTGATATATTATAAATAATCAGTATTTGACTTATTATTATTTTAATATCAAGAATTGCATGAATCCGATAAACATAAAAACAAACATGACGCAAATAAAATTAAATGAAGAGACAAATTTTCGAAATAAAAATTTCTCATTTTGAATAAGATTCGAAATTTATATCAAGCTCATTTAAGAAAAATTAAATGTGTTTAATATTTTCTTACATTATATCAATGATGGTTGCATGATGAACGCTACCCGCACTCATTGTCTAACTAATATTATTGGAGAGGTACCTACAAGAAAATTGATTTATAATGACAAAAATTTAATAAGGGTATGAAAAATGGGTCACTAAAAACATAATTTTTGAAGTTTTTATGAGGGTAAAAAAAACCATTATTAAAGAGTTAAATTATTAGTAACGAATTCTCAATTTCCTAACTATAGATAACTAATCCCGTCATTATTTGAATACAATAAAATCCCTTTCATAATTGGCTACAGATTTTAGGCGCTATGTATAAAATTATTTCTCTCCAATTACTCCTACAGAATTTAGGCGCCTACATAATGTATTTTTATTTTTCATTATTAAAAAAATAAAAATATCTTTTTACCCCAAATACAATTATATTTCTCACTTTCAATTAATTTGTGTAAACCCTCCTCTCCCCCCCCCTTCGACTTCGACGTTTTTTCTCACCTACTGCTTTTTCTCGCCTCTCATAATCGCTTATCTCTCAATCTCGATGCTATCTCATACTCGGTGCGACTGAGAGAAGGGGAATCCCGGCGGCGGCGTTTGTGGAAGACGTGTAAGGTTGCCTCTCTCAGTGAAAAGTCGATTTGCGTTTGTGGAAGACGTGTAAGATTTGCCTCTCTTTTTGTTGTATCATGTATGTAACACGCAGATGAAGATTAGGTTCTCAACTTTGCTCTCTTTATTACTTGAAACATTTGATTGATACTCCAGTAGATAGATATTAGGAAATACTTCAAGTATCCATCAAAATGGAACTCATGTTTCGGAACAAATCGAAATTCTGTAAATTTTGAATATATTAATAGATATGGATGCAGTTGTTTATATAAAATATTTTGTTCAAAAAACATAATTGTTCCATATTTCATATTTTATTAATAATGCTATCTTTAATATAATAACAAATTCATATCAAATAATTATTATAAATTTCATCACAATTAAAAATATTTTTTAATGAGGGTAATTAATGATTTAATGAGAGGTAATTTCATAGTTAAATCGATTTTTAGTTAGGGGCTAATAACTAATAATTGTAGTAAATTTCATCACTAAAATAACTTATAGTGAGAGGTAAATAATGATATAATGAGGATATGTGTTGTCATTAAAATATTATTTACTGAGAGGCAAATGGTAGTATAATGACGAAATATTTCGTCATTTATATTCATTTTAATGACGGTATAATCTCATCGCTAAATATGTTATACCAATAATGACGAGATCTCATTACCGTCATTAATTACTTTTACCTAGGAGGGCAGTAATGAAGGTATATGACGGGAATTTTACCGTCATTAAAATTAATTTATGACGGGTTTTGGATATTTAATGACGGCATTTTCCGTCACTATAGATCAATTTTCTTGTAGATCGATCTAGTCGCCAAAAATCTTTGACTTCCACTGACATAATTGATGTGAATTACATCAAACTCTCATAAATTCGGCTCCTATTATTAGGTTGCAAATGCAATAGTTAAGAGACATGATTTAAATTTAGATTTTTTTATCTAGTTTTTATGGATTTGAGAGTAGTGAGAAATGACACATACATATTATGATTTTTTATTTTTGAGAAGTTGTAAAATTGGTGAGATTTAGTGACGATAAAAGTTTGAAGTCTTGTGATTTTTTAAAAGATTGCATTGATAGTACATGCAGCTCGTCTTATTTACATGATTGTTATTTTTTTTGTGAATGTTGTGAAAAATACATTGTTTAATATGAAAATTTCTATGTTCATGATGAATATTTGTTTAAAGAGAATAAATTTTCCATTCTATATTCATTGCATGAGTTATTAGATAGTAAGCCACATAATTGTGGTTTGATAATTGACGTGTTGCATGATTATATGTGTTGGCTACATATGAAATGTATGTTGAGTGAGAATGTGAAATATGTAGTGCATATAATAAAATAACATCTAGGCTAGATTCTTATATATTGCATGAATTAATCCTTATTCCTAGTGAGCAACAGTCACTACAAGAAAAAAAGCCTACGACAACGGTTTTTCCCCGTTGTTGTAGGCCTTTTAAAACCGTTGTTAGAAGCCCTGTGGTTAAAGGGTGTGCTCAAAGACAACGGTGAAAAACCGTTGTCGTAGACTTCTAAAGATGATGGTGAAAAACCGTTGTCGTAGGTATACAAAACCGTTGTTAAAGGTCATGTGGTTAAAGAATTCGCTAAAAGACAACGGTTCTAGAGTGTTGTTGTAGTTACAATTTGCGACGATTTTTAAACAACCATCGCAAATGGTTCTAGAGTGTTGTTGTAGTTACAATTTGCGACGGTTTTTAAACAACCATCGCAAATTAATTTGCGATGGAAATCATCGTTACCCGTCGCTAAAATTTGCGACGGTCGTAATTAAAATAGTCGCTAAAGAGCGACGGTTTTAATTACGACCGTCGCTAATTTAATTTGCGATGGAAATCATCGTTACCCGTCGCTAAAATTTGCGACGGTCGTAATTAAAATAGTCGCTAAAGAGCGACGGTTTTAATTACGACCGTCGCAAATTTTAGCGACGGGTATACTTAAACCGTCGCAATATTTAAATTAGCGACGGTTTAGCGACAGATTTTACTTAGGCCGTCGCAAAATCTAATATTGACAACAAAATTTGTAGAAAAACCAGTGGAAAGACAACAGTTTTTTACAAACCGTTGTCGTAGTTTGAAGAAAAACGCTAATACAACAACAATTTAAAAACCGTTGTCGTAGTCAAAAAAAAAAACGCTCATAAAAAACGGATTTTAAAAACCGTTGTCGTAGTCCAAAAAAAAAAAAGCTCATAGACAACGGATTTTAAAAAACGTTGTCGTAGGCAAAAAAAAAAACGCTCATAAAAAACGGATTTTAAAAACCGTTGTCGTAGATATGTCAAAGACAACGGTTTTAACAAAATCCGTTTTCGAAGCCTAAAAAAACACGCGCATAGACAACAGCTTCATAAAACCCGTTGACTTTGATATATCTACGAAAACGGTTTTTAAAAACCGTTGTCGTAGATATGTCAAAGACAACGGTTTTAACAAAATCCGTTTTCGAAGCCTAAAAAAACACGCGCATAGACAACAGCTTCATAAAACCCGTTGACTTTGATATATCTACGAAAACGGTTTTTAAAAACCGTTGTGGTAGATATATCAAAGACAACGGGTTTAAAGAAACTGTTGTTTTTGAGCGGATTTTTTTAGGCTTCGACAACGGTTTTTGTTAAAACGGTTGTTAAAAGTAAAAAGACAGCGGTTTTTGTTAAAACCGTTGTCTTTGATGTGTCGTTAAATAGGATTTTTGTTGTAGTGAGTCATACACTAGCATTGAATTTTGTGGTGTTAAACTATCTCTAAGAAGGGAAGAAATTTAATTTTCGTGATGCTTAATGAGATTTTATTATTATCATTCGGCGTCATTTGTTATTTATCATCGAGCGTAATTGATGAAGACATGGAAATGACAACCATGGAGTTGGATTCCAAGGTTGATGGACCAAGTGGATGACAAACGCCTATAAACTAAAGTTGAAAGGTAAGCATGTTGATAATAAAATTCTTTGTGTTACTAATTTGCTTTGTTTTTGTGTAGATAATAAAGATTTGAGGACAATTTTTTTTTTAAGAAGAGGAGTATGATATGAATCTGATCGGACATTACATGCGAATATTTGGAAGGAATTTTAAGAGGCTATGTTGTCTCCAGTGTACAAGCTTGATAGTGATTGATGATGAAACGTCAAGCACATTCAAGCGTTTTAAGGAGTTCAAGGGAGCACTTAATGAAATTGTATCAAGTGACCAAGCATTCGAGTGCAAATTGACCCAGGAGAATAGCAGCTAGCGTGCACCTGCACAACACGAAAATACAACCGCGTGTCGTGGAGAATAATTACGCATGGGGGCAGCAAGGCATGTGCAAAAATGCACCAAAAGTGCGCCACCGCGCGCATGAGGCTGTCCAAAACCCGTCCAAACCTAACCATGCGCGCACCAGCGCGATTTCAGTGACCACTCGACGACGCGGATTTTTAGAAAAAAAAAACCCTAATTTGCAAGATTTACATGAATTATTTCCTTTATTATATATAAAACAAAAAGTTGTAAATATAATTAGAACCAATTATTCAAGTTTTTTTATTATATATATAAAAAAAGTTGTAAATATAATTAGAACCGATTATTCAAGTTTTATGATATTTTACATAATATTTTTCTATTCAAAAAGCTTTGTCTTTGTTTATACCTTCGTGTGTTTCTAAAATCAAACTTATAAAAGTTTCATATTTGTAGCGTTTTTGTTGATTGTTCTTCACGAGGACTGTAAAAAAAAAAGAGTTCTTTGAAGGTTACTTTGAGATCAATTATTCTTATTTGTGTTATTTGTTACTAAACCATGTTGTTTAGGGATGAATATCAATTTTTTTTTTTTTATCAATTTAACATTGAAATAACAAGCCTCGTAGTACAAATTTTGCCAAAACTAGTCTATTTCATAATATAACATTATCTTTACAATGGGGACCGATCATTCAGCAAATGGGGACCGATCATGCACAAAAAATACCGAGGATACATATACATATACAAAAATCAGTATTTTGGTTATAAGCATGTTGAATCTAATACGAAAAAATACAAATATAACACTCAAAATCATCTCAATTTTTATAGTTTACTAATCAGTCCCTAATATGTTATTCATCTAAGAGGCGATGCCAAATAAACAATTATTATATCCCACCATGTTAGGAGGATATCAAATCAAATCAAATATTGAAATTTCCTATATCATTTCTAACTCGAATCATTATAGTGTATTCAAATAATTCAAACATGTTTTCGAATATCATATCTAAGATCGAATAAAAAAACAGATTCAAAGATAACATAAAAAATATACATCATGCCGATCGAGTTTTCAAAGACATACTAAAATTATCGATGGAGGTTAGTTTAATGCAATCATCTTATGATCACCTACTTGTATGATTGGACATCTTCATGCTCATACCAATGAAACGTAGCGTTAACATCATAGATGCTAGTCTCGAATTCAAATGATTTTTATTCTTGTTTTTTACAACTGAATCGACTAGGAACAAATTTAGAATATATACTACACTTCTTAATGGATTTCATAATTCATGTGACTTGTGGACATCATGTTACTAATATTATATTCAAGAGCTTTATCTATGCAATTTGCATAAGTACACAGATAAAGTAAATGTCATATTTGGATAAAATCGTAAAATATTATTAAAATAAAAATTATTTTAAATAAGAGTTAATAAAACTCAAGACACAAGTTGGCTCGCTGAGTACTTATTTTAACAAAAACTTGGTACAAATTTTTACATTTCATGTACCAAATGACTTCAATTGAGTATTTGTTTATAAATTTTGGAAATGAAATTAAAACTATTGGATATTGATTTTATTTATTTATTTATTTATTTTAGCACTCGACTTACGAAAATGGGTATAGAATAACTCAATTTCGGTATGTGTAATGTGATATTTTGATTTTTAAGTTTATGGAGTTGATAATAAAAACATATGAGATCAAGTAGTTGAAATTGAGTTTTTCTAATAAGAGGACTGAATCCGAATTTATATTTAGACTTATGAATTGAATCTCAATTAACTCATAATAACAATATCTCCTGCCCTCTTGTCATAATTTTTTTTTTAAATCCTATTTAAGTGGTGGGAGGACTTGAGTCATTATAAAGAGAAAACTGTTAGTCCCACTTGCGGTAATTTGAGATAATAAAATCCGAAAATAAAGAATAAACTGGACACCGAGATTTACGTGGAAAACCCTTAAAAATTATTAGGGTAAAAACCACGGGCAAGATGAAAAGAATTTCCACTATAATATTTTGTGGTGTACAACTCACTCACTGTGTTTCCAATGAGAACAGACTCTCTTAATACAGGAGAACAAAACACCTCACAAATATTATAGAACTAATGTAATGCCCGCGATTTTGATTCCATTAATCTGAGATTATTGAATTTTGAATTGATATTTGAATTTATGTGATTATAGATGGACCATTCCGAGACCAGATTGGATAAAGCATGTGCTTTATGTATATTTGTACAGACCTGTTGGCGCCCGAGCGGTAGTTTGTGACCGCCCGAGCGCCAGTGTTCAATAGGATTATGTTCGGGCATAAGATGTGGCGCCCGGGCGGTGGTTTGTGACCGCCCGAGCGCCAGTGCATAACAAGTGCGGGCAGAAANCGAAAGATCCGTCCGTCTGATTTTAAATCCGACTTCAGTACTGTGTTCCTATCGACGCAGGCTACAACTGGACACAGACTTTGAGTTCAGGACTTCGACTGAGCCAGAAACCGACGGAAGAAAGGTATAAGTCAATGTGTATCGGGAGATCGACTTGAGTCGGATTGGACTTGAGTTTCCCTAAATCACATACTATTTGATATTACTTGCATTGATTTGATTTGATATGCTTGTTCTATTGATTTATAGAAAGCATTTGTTAGACGAGTACTAGACGAGTGATCTTGTAACAGAAGTGCCTGACAGTGGTGGGATCGCCACGGGCACATTGCACGATGTCACAAGATAGTGTATTGGCTATAGTGCCACAGTCTGTGACGGATAGGTCAAGACACTGGATGTTTGGTTATATCGAGGTGGATAGAATCGGAGTTTCTTGTATTACTGTTGGTCGATATAGGAATACCAACGTCTGGAAAACCGGGATCCCTAGACTAGGATTGAGTCTAGTCTGAGATGTGGAGTCACGAGTCTGATTGACAGTTTATATTGATTATGTTTTCAGAATTCGATATATATGCTTTATATTGTTTATATGATTGCATGTTTCGTTAATTTATACTGGGATTTTATTCTCACCGGAGTTATCCGGCTGTTGTCGTGTTTGTATGTTTGCATGACAACAGGTGAGACAGGTTCAGGGTCGAGGAAAGGAAGAGAAATCGTGATTAGAGTGGAGACTACGGACTTTGATTTGAGATAGGGTTTGAACACATGATATGTAGTCGTTAAACCTTAGTCTTAAATGATTGTATGATGTACAGGACTTGTACCTTATGTTATACTGATGTGTATAATAGATTGAATGTCATTACGTTCCGCATTTGATATTGTATAAAAATAAATAAATAAATAAATTTTTAGACCCTGTTTATTATAATTGATTAATTAGTCCCAATGATGATTAAGAACATGATTAGCGTCCGGATCCCCACAACTAAGCACTCAAATGCTATTAGATGAGAGAAAAATCGAAGAAGGGATGATTTCAGAATGAAGGGGGGAGCTCTATTTATAGAGCCCCTTGTCCGTGTGAATACGCGTTAAAAACGCGTATTCAAACTTTCTTTACGAAATTTCCTTCTACTGATTGCCAACCCACGTTTTTTATATTTTCTTTTACTGGTCCCATCTATTAACTTCTTTGTCGACATTTCTCCCAGTTGGAGATTTGATTGAGAATCAAACACATCTCCACACATCCTTTCAATCTTGTCATTACATGCTGCTTACGTTTCCGCTAGGCCACTTGAGGATCTACACCACTCAAACTTATCAGTGGTCACTGGCTTGGTCAGAAAATCAGCTATGTTATCCTTTGTATGAATCTTCTGCATATCCACGCTTCCTTCTTCTACAACTTCCCGCACAAAGTGAAATTGGACTCCAATGTGTTTCGTCCTGGAATGAAAGGCTGGATTCCTTGCGATGTGCAAGGCACTCTGACTGTCACAAAACAAAGAAACATTTTCTTGTTTGTGCCCGATCTCCTCCAATAACCTTTTAATCCATATTGTCTCCTTGCAACCTTGAGTAGCTGCCATATATTCTGCCTCTGTTGTAGATAACGCCACAACTGTATGCAGTTTTGAAACCCAACTTACTGCTCCCCCTACAAGTGTAAACACATAACCAGTAGTAAATTTCCTCTTATCAGGATCACCAGCATAATCTGTATCGACATAACCCCTGAGTGTAAAATCCGATCCTCCATAACATAATGCAGCATTCGAGGTACCCTTAATGTATCTAAGGATCCTCTTGACAGTGCTCCAATGCTCTCGTCCAATATTCGCCATATACCGACTAACTGCTCCCACTGCTTGAGCAATGTCCGGTCTTGTACAGATCATGGCGAACATCAAACTTCCCACTGCTGAGGCATATGGTACTCGAGACATCTCCATCCTCTCTGCTTCACTGCTAGGACACATCTCAGAGGATAACTTGAAGTTAACAGGAAGATGGGTCGAAATTGGCTTACTATCTTGCATGTTGAAGCGTTGCCAGACTTTCTTCAAATAATTTTTCTGAGAAAGCCAAATCTTTCTGTTACTTCTGTCTCGGTGAACTTGCATCCCTAGAATCTTGTTTGCTGGTCTCAAGTCCTTCATATCAAATTCCCTAGCCAACTGTGCCTTCAATCCTTGGACCTGACCTTTGTTGGGGCCTGCTACAAACATATCGTCCACATACAACAGCAAAATGATATAATCATCACCAGACCTCTTGAAATACGTACAAGGGTCTGCACTCAGTCTCTTGTATCCAAGGCTCATGATATAGCAATCAAATCTCTTGTACCAACACCTCGGCGCCTGTTTGAGACTGTACAGAGATTTGTTTAACCTACAAACCAAGTTCTATTTGCCTTTTTCCACAAAACCTTCTGGCTGGAGCATATAGATTTCTTCTTCAAGATCTCCATGAAGAAACTCCGTTTTCATATCTAGCTGTTCTAGATGTAGGTCAAACACCGCACACAATGCCAACACTACTCTGACTGTTGTAAGCCGAACCACAGGAGAAAATATCTCATTGAAGTCAATTCCTTCTTTATGAGCATATCCTTTTACCACCAATCTAGCACGATACCGCTCCACTTGGTTATTGCCATCACGCTTGATCTTATAGACCCATCTGTTTCAAATGGCTTTCCTTCCTCGTGGTAGTGTAACAAGATCTCAAGTTTTATTCATGTCTAATGCCTCCAACTCTTCTTGCATTGCTATCATCCACAAGGATACATCCGAGCTTTGAGTAGCCACGTGGAAACTCGATGGCTCACCATCCTCTGATAATAGACAATATGCAATATTGCTTTCAGTGACATAATCTGAAAGCCAACTTGGTGGTCTTCTGTCTCGAGTTGACTGCCTCACATTGGAAACTTCAGACTCAACATGTTCTTGTTCTTGTTCTTCGTGCTCTGGTATTGCTTCACAAGAAACTTGACCTTCATCCGTCTTATTTTCCACCTGAAATATAGTAGTTTCTGTATTCAGTGTGTCTTTGTCTCCCTTTACTTTATCTTCCTCGAAGATAACGTCCCTGCTGACGACAAGCTTGTGAACAGTAGGATCCCACAAGCGAAACCCCTTAACTCTATCAGCATAACCCAAGAAAATACATTTTCTGGATTTCGAATCCAACTTTGATCTTTCTTGCTCATTGTACAGAACGTACACAGGACTTCCAAATGTATGCAAATGAGAATAATCTGTCGGCTTCCCAGTCCACATCTCCATCGGAGTCTTCAGATCAATCTCCAATGAAGGAGAACGATTGATAATATAACAAGCGATTTTGACTGCTTCTGCCCAAAATGATTTTTCTAGACCTGCAGTCCGCAACATAGCTCTTGTTCTGTCCAACAAGGTTCTATTCGTCCGCTCTGCCACTCCATTCTGTTGAGGTGTGTAAGCCGTCGTGAATTGTCTTTTGATGCCCTCATGTTGACAATATGCATCAAACTCATCACTGGTATATTCTCCTCCATTGTCAGTCCTCAAACACTTGATTTGCTTTTCTGAATCAAGTTCAACCCGCGCTTTGAAATCTTTGAAAATCTGGAAAGCATCTGATTTCTTCTTGAGTGGATACACCCAACATCTCCTAGAGAAATCATCAATAAACGAGACAAAGTATCTCGCTCCTCCTAGGGATACAACCGGTGCTTGCCAAACATCCGAATGAATCAGCTACAATATGTTTTTGCTCCTGGCAGTAGAAGTGCCAAACTTTAATCTGTGTTGTTTACTGGTAACACAATGCTCTCAAAAGGGTAGTGACACTTTTGTAAGTCCTGGCAGCAGCTTCCGTTCTTAGAGAATTTTCAACCCCCGTTCTGACATATGCCCGAGCTTTCTATGCCACAACACTGTTAATTCTTCTCCTGAGCCATTTGATGCAACAGCTAGTTCTGCCTCCTTGTGTGTTTCTCCCAAAAGTACATACAGATTTGCAGCAATCTTTTCCGCCTTCATAACCACAAGCGCACCCTTCACAATTTTCATGATCCCGTTCTTGATCCGAGTTTTGCACCCGATGTCATCCAATTGTCCCAAGGACAAAAGATTTTTTGTCAGTCCTTTCACATGTCGTACCTCTTGTATGGTGCGAATGGTGCTATCAAACATTTTAATTTTGATAGTACCGACCCCAGCTATTTCCGAGGCATGATCATTTCCCATGAATACAGATCCTCCTGAGACTGATTCATAATGATCAAACCATTCTCTCCGAGATGTCATGTGCAATGTCGCTCCTGAATCCATAATCCATGTGTCACAAAATTTGTGTCTGCCTTCTGCAACAGTTGCTGCTTCGCTGAATAAAATTTCACCACTGCCTGAAGTACTGGCCACATTTCCTTGAGAACTCTTCTCGATACTTGTACACTCTTTCTTGAAGTGCCCTTTATCGCCACATTTAAAGCTGTAAATATTTTTCTTCTTACTCTACCTCGTCTTTGGCTCCCACTGGAGTCACGGTCCATAAATCTTCCTCTTATCATCGGTAAAACCTCCGCCTGCTTCGATGTTACCAACCTATCTTCCTTATTCTTGCGCCGGCTTCCTTCACCGAGAACCGCAGTTAAGACATCATCGAATCTTAGAAAGCCCATAAGAATATTGTTGGTAATGATGATGATAAGTTGATCATATGAATCTGGTAGACTTTGAAGTAGAAGCTCCGCACGTTCATTTTCTCCTATTTTATGCCCCATGGAAGTGAGTTGGGCAAATAGAGTATTTAGTGTGTTGATATGGTTGGTCATCGATGAGGATTCCGCCATCCGAAGAGTATAAAGCCTTCTCTTTAGGAAAATCATGTTGTGTAGCGACTTGACCTCGTACATCTTTGTCAAAGTATCCCAGATAACTTTTGATGTTTTTATCTCAGAGATACTTGACAATACTTCGTCTGCTATAGCCAAGTGTAAATTGGCAACAGCATTGTCATTCATATCATTCCACTTTCCATCATCCGTAATCTCCACCGGTCTATCTCCAATAGCTGCCAAGCAGTTCTCCTTTCTTAAAACTGCTTGTATCTTTATTTTCCACAGCATAAAATTGCTTCCATTGAACTTTGCTATCTCGTACCTGCCCTCTATTATGTCTACAACAATTTTAGTAGATTGGACAAAATAATCCCGCCTTAAATAAAAAAATCTCAAAAAAATCTTTTCTGATGTGGAAGATCAGTCTAGGCTGCAACCACAGAGCATACTCAGAATTTTAAAAAATTTTAAACCAAGGCTCTGATACCATTTGTTAGTCTCACTTGCGGTAATTTGAGATAATAAAACCCGAAAATAAAGAATAAACTGGACACCGATATTTACGTGGAAAACCCCTAAAAATTATTAGGGTAAAAACCACGGGCAAGATGAAAAAAATTTCCACTATAATATTTTGTGGTGTACAACTCACTCACTGTGTTTCCAAATAGAACAGACTCTCTTAATACAGGAGAACAAAACACCTCACAAATATTATAGAACTAAACACTCAAATGCTATTAGATGAGAGAAAAATCGAAGAAGAGATGATTTCAGAATGAAGGGGGCTCTATTTATAGAGCCTCTTGTCCGTGTGAATACGCGTTAAAAACGCGTATTCAAACTTTCTTTACGAAATTTCCTTCTGCTGATTGCCAACCCACGTTTTTTATATTTTCTTTGACTGATCCCACCTATTAACTTCTTTGTCGACAAAAACAAGATGAGACAATCAGATCTAAAGCTCGATCTCCCTCTTGTCATAATTTTGAGTGAGAGATAAAAGGATACCAATAAAGAAAGGCAAAAAGTGCCATAGCGTAGCCTAGCTAGTGATGAATGCTTGGCTTCTCGTCAAAGCTTGTTCCTTTTTCCCACCCACTAATACACTTATAAAATCACTAAAAAGTAATTTTTTATTAATTTTAAAGTGTAGTATATATGTTAGGCGTTGATTTCTTATTATTTTTTTTGTGGGGGTAGTTTCACTATATAATAATAATCAATTATTAAATTAATTAATTTTAATTGATAAAACATGTATTCAAAGACTACGAGTCTAATAATCTATTATTGATAAATTTGATGATTAATAGAATGCAAATTAATTTTATAAAAATAATTATTACTTGTTGAATTGATTTTATAGCAAGAAATATAAATCACCAGAAATATTATTCTGCCAGCTGATTTGTATGGCCAAAAACTTATCGTTTACGAAGAGTTGTGCCTAGCAGTAATGTTAAACTCAATTACATTGTTTTGGCCGCTTTACCAGTGATACTCCTGTAAGAGCTCGGGTCATGGATGATCCGAGATATCAAATGAATAGCTCAAACCCAAATCCAGGTAAATCTACTGGAAGAGTTCTTCAGAAACCGGGCAGGTGAATGTCCTGGACACAGAGCTGTACCTGTGCTTCACAGGGCCTGAGGTGATATGTTAAAAAAATCTTGTTGTGATAAATAACCGTAAAGCTCCGTTTGCAAATTCAAAATAATCAAACAATAGATATAGGGAAAATATAATTTACGAGTTATATATTTATCTCTTTGCAATTTTTTTCTTCGTGCGCCACAACATTAACATGGCTCTAACGTAATGCAGTGTCATATGAACAATTATATTGGAAAAAGATTGAAATTGACAAAAATTGTAAGATATGTTGCTAAAATTGAAATTTATCAATATAAACTATCAAAATAACAAAATGATAAATATAATGAACCAATATTGTGAAAATATATGATTTGTTTTAAATAATAAATATAATATTTTATTCAAGAAAATAGAAAATAAATATATGTAAAATAGGTAAGTATTACAATTTTTTGTGTTTTATTTTTTGAATTGGGTCCAACTACATAAATTCAAGAAAAGAGGCCAAATAATTGACTAGTAAAGTATAAAAGTTTAACACTTGATCAGTTGACACAAGATAAAATAATAAATATATTGGACAAACATTATCATTTTATGCATACAAAATTTTTAAAAGTTTAATTAATGAACCGTGTAGCTTTATTGTTTGGGCTTTACATAATTTGATTAAATCTCCAATGAACACAATCATCATATTTAATCATGTTTTCAATGGACTACCTTATGCTTGACAATCATTACTGTCAGAACAGGGGTTGGCGTGTCAGAGAAGTTGTCAAAAGTAGGGTATGAGCAGCCATCTTGCTATCATTAGTAAGTGAACACTGAAAACAAGGTCATCAACCAGTAAGACGATTACAGTTTTTTCAACAATATTTCGCTAATTACA
Source organism: Primulina huaijiensis (assembly GCF_012295235.1). Classification (NCBI taxonomy): domain Eukaryota; kingdom Viridiplantae; phylum Streptophyta; class Magnoliopsida; order Lamiales; family Gesneriaceae; genus Primulina; species Primulina huaijiensis. The sequence goes on from NC_133320.1 coordinate 10,148,115, forward strand.
ACATGGAAATCAACTACATTCAGAGCTAACTATGTGTTAATGTGTGTGATCATATATTTGTACATTATGAGGTGTTACCACAACTGAAATCTTACAAACTCTAGTCCAAAAATCATGTCTCAGTCGATAAATTATTACTCCCAATTAATAATCCACACATATAAAGTATACAAAAGCATGCAGCTGCTTCTCCTTAAGCGCCATGAGCGCCGATCTTGTTTAATTCCCATAATGGAGGACTACACCTATAAACAATTCCTAAAGCTCGCAGCGTAGAGTAGTGGCCAGCCACCGCCCATGCACTACTCCATTATATTTTATTTATAATAATTATTTTTCGAATGAAATTATATACTTTCAACCCCAAAAATAAAATAGAAAATTGGGTGGGTCCTGTTTCTGTATCTGACAAGCATTTGGTAACAATGTGTTTTGGTAATAGTTTGCAAAGTGTCATACAGTGCAATCATTGCTGTTATATAAATTTTCAGATACAGAAAATAATAATCCTTACCTTATTAGCTATATTATGAGTCTACACTCGACACTATTATTAAATTCGTTTCTTTGAATGGGGACAAACAAATCTAGCGGCATTGCTTCACATTCCNACTTTGGAGCTCGGACTTTAATAAAAAAAAGTTACACCTTTTATAAAACGGTTTCACGTATTTCTATTTGTGAGACAGATCATTCATGTCTATATTTACAATAAAAATTAATATAGAATATCTGTTTCACAAAATTGACCCGTGAGACCTTCTTACATGAGTTTTTGTGTAAAAAAAAAAACCTAAGTTCATGAATCTTGGATTCAAATGGTGTTTTTTGATTTAATCTCATAAATTTCATTAGATCCATAAGTATGATTTGGAATTTAAAGTTTTCTTAATTTTCCTTATTTTATTTTAAAGTTGCCTTTTAATCGAGTTATTTGATTTAGAGAGAAGATTTAAAATTTGGACAACCATCACTCCAATATTTGATATATTTAAAATATTTCGAGAGTAATATATAATGTATAGACGCTAATCTGACATCAATATGTTAAATTTGGGTTGAGATTTAAGATCTGATATTCAATTGTAACAATCATGCATATTTCCAACTCCAATATATAATATTTACACGCTCATACAACTGGATTGAAATTCATACTCCAAATCTATTATGCTTAGATGGATAATTTTTTAAGTAAATAGATTGAATGTGTAAAAACAAACTAGTTCAAATTCATGCTCAAAATCTATTATGGTTAGAAGATTGGGAATTTTTTAATTCTATAAATTTCAAGTTCTTTACTATTTGAGATTGAGGTAAGAGGTTTGATCGATTCTTCCTTTTAATTTTCTTGAAAAAACAATATTAATAAAATTATGTATTTCCTTTTTTTTTTTTTAATTTTTTGGGAGCAATCCCCGGCCGGATAATTAAAGGGGTCAACCAAAAATGTGGTATCAATCTACGTATATCCTTGTTCAATTCTACCAAGCTTTCCATCTCATTTCATGAAGATTTAATATTAATTTATATAAAAACGAAAAGGGACTTTATTTCCCACCAAATTAAGTTAATCCAATTTGACAATAAAGTATACGCATTTAATAAAGTTCATGTATCTCCAACAGGATATGTGACAAATCAAGCTAGGAAGGGTCAGGATCAATTCAATCACACATTAACACACAACTCAAGAATCGTGTGTTTCCTCTATATATAAATCAAAACCCCTACTTCACTTGCTTTGCCCCTTCTCCTTGTTCAATGTAAAATTCATACCTCTTTTTTTTTCTTTTTTTTTTTAATTCCTCGGCGAATTTTAAGTTTAATTTTTTTGTTCTTGAATTCAATGATGGCCTTTCTTTTTGCAAGTTAGTTTACCATATAGCAACACCAGAGTGATGCAAGCTATAATCAAGGCCTTGGAAGTACTGTTTATATCAGTGGGCATGGTTTTCACTCTGCTGATGCTGAAAGTAGTTGCAGCACCGTATACGTGTGATGCGGTTTTTTCCGGTCTGGCGGCGTTCTGGGATGCCACTCGGTGTTTCATGTCTTCCCCTCTTTACATTTACCTTGCTATCAACTTCATGATTGTGTTGATAGCCGTATCTTCGACTTTTCATGGTCAAGAAAATGATAATCGTGATCTTAACATCAAGATCAACCTTGTTTATTATCTTGATGATGCTAGAATTCTTGAATCACCGCCACCATCACCACCACGAGTGCCACCTCAGAATATAGCCTCAACCACCCCACCACCACCTCCACTGAACATAACAACAAAAAGAAAATGCACCAAACTTATAAACTCTGTTAAAAAAGAAACATTTTCTGATGGAGGACTTGGATCAGAGGTACATGGTATCGAGAAGCCATTAAATTCACTTGACTCTGTACCACCAGATTCTGTATATTCCATAATGGAAGGAAATCAGCTCACTACGCCTCCGCCCCTCGAAAAAGGGAAGGATATCATATACGTCGAGGAGAAGTCCGTAGACACAGACAACCAAATCAATGACACAGAAAATGAAGAAGAGGACTCGATAGAGGCCACATGGAATGCGATAACCGGGGGAGGAACACGAAAGCCGAAGAAGAGACAGCTGAAAAAGAGCGAAACATGGGACGTGCCACCACTAAACACGACTGCTATGCACCGCCTCGACTCAGAAGAGATCCTGCCTACTACTCCAAGATGGAAAGAACTCAGGAAATCCGAAACGTTCAACGATGCAGTCTCTGTAACACGTAGAGGGGGCCTGATCAGGAGGGATCCTTCTATGACTCTCGAAGAATTCAACCAGCAAGTGGAAGCCTTCATCAAGAAATTCAACAACGATATGAGGTTACAGAGGCAAGAATCCAATAAAAGATTTTTAGACGAGATTAACAATAGAGGACTCTAAATTCCCATTTCATGTTCGTGAATAAAACGTTTATTGATTGTCTTTAATTTGGATACACAGATGGTTATTGTACACACGAGACATGGCTTGTGTTTTTTTTAATGATAAAATCATTGTAATAAATATTATGTAGATTTATTTTTGTGGAAAAGTTGAATCTTGGGAGCACATGATCATAGCTTCCGGTTGATCTACTGATTAATCCCAATCAAGAACAATGGAAACCATCCCCACCTGGCTTCACAGTCAGATTCTTCCCTTTAAATATTGTTGAAACTGTTAGATTTTTATTAACAAATCATGTTTCTACACATCTATGAACATGATAGACAGTACATGGAAGCAGGTCGAATGTTAAATCTGGCTATCGAATAATTTGTAAGTATTTTGCTTTCCTCCAATTGAAGCCTTCTAAGTACTCCAACTCTAATCATGGATGATGCATTTTTGTTCGTATGAGATGTATGTGTTGGAATCATAATTTTGGAGTTCGAAAAATTAAGTGTTTAAAGATTGCTCGAACTGATGGATTCAACTGAACGCAACGTAACTAAATATACGTAACTGAAGTTGCCCGAACTGATTATTAATACGCTAAAAATCGAAGGGAACTGAACTGATAAAAGATAACTGAAACTGTGTAGTTAACTGGACGATCAGTTAAGACTGATCAGTTACACAGTCAGTTCATTGAAAAGCTGCGAAGCAAACTGAACTATTAGCTACACAATTAGTTCATCAATTGGCTATGAAAGTCAACTGATAAATCAGTTTGACATATCATAAGTTAAAGAGCAGAGCTATCAAGCGATAATTTGTATAAGAGCAGACTGCAACTTGTAGTGGGAGCGCCGCATATCATAATGCAACAGTGTACGATTGTCAGAAAGATAATGACGTGTCTTCTGAGGACAAATCAACGGATACAATTATTTGAACACACTCAATATTACCGTCGGGAAGCAAAACCTAAAATTAGCCGAGAAGATCAGCTGTGAAGAAGTTACCGAGTCACAATAGTTACGCACAAGCTATCAAAGAACACACAACAAACTATTATGAGTTACAAGAAGCTCACGCTTATCAGATTTATTCATAGCTCAAAGGCTATATCTTGAGCACTAGCACAATTAATCATTGTTAATATATTCGATCTATTTTAGATCTGATGTGCTTAGAAAAACACATCAGTTGCATACTGATAATATTGTATTGATACTAGGAGATTCAGTTTGACAGTATTAAGTCCAAACTGAAGAGGGTTATTACAGCTGCTGTATTAATCAAAGTCTTTTATTAAAAATCATATCTTTGAGATAGAATGAGTGACGTAGGAGCATTTGAAGTCTCCGAACATCCGTAAATCTTTGTGTTTTTATTTCTTAAGTATTCAATTTGTCTTTCAGTTTATTTCCGCACTTTAAGTTAACTGATTGACATTGACATCAAGATTATCGAATTCAGTTTATCACTAAACTGATTCATCTCAGAGAAGAGTTCGTGAAAATCGTTAAGTGTTTATTCAAACCCCTTTCTAAACACTTTCTCTCACCCAACCAATCCTAACAAATGGTATCAGAGCCCCTGTCAATCTTGTTCTTGAATACTTTCTATCTTTACAATCTAATTAACATGTCTTCTTTGAACAAAATCCCCATGTTTTCCAGAGAAGAGTTTGATAACTGGAATATTAGAATGCAAGCTCATCTAGCTGCACAGGATGATGACATGTGGTACGTCATAACTGACGGGCCAATGAAGATATTAAAGGCAAACACAACAGTTGCCTTAACTAAAGGAGCTCCCCACGCATAGAGAAACCACGAGATGAGTGGACAAATAAAGATAAGAGGAAAGCCAACCTGGATAATGTGGCTAAAGATATTATATACAAAACCTTGGATAAAGTTATGTTCAGCAAATTAAAGATGTGCAGAACAACAAAAGAATTCTGGGAGAAGCTGATTCAGTTATGCGAGGGAAATGAACATACAAAGAAAAATAAACTCTCAGTTGCAGTGCAAAAATTTGACAATATCAAAATGAGGACTGGAGAGTCAATGGCTCAATGTGATGAAAGAGTCAGCGGCATTATAAATGAACTGAATGCACTTGGAAAAGTGTATTCAAACGAAGAAGTTACGCTGAATGTGGTTCGAGGTCTTCCCAAAGAGTGGGATGTCAAGACCATAGTATGAGAGAATTAAAGGACCTAAACAAGGTTGAATTACATGATTTGTTTACTGATCTCAAAGCCTATGAATTTGAACTGCAAACAAGAGAAGGAGAGCCATCTACTCAACAAATCACAACTGTCCTTAGTTCAATTAATCTGGAACCAACTGGTTCAGTTGAGAAAACTGCAGAACAACTAAGTAATGACGCCATGTCATTATTTGTCAAAAGATATGGAAAATTTATGGGAAGAAATCAAGGTTCCTTCCAAAGGCATTATCAGAAAAATAACTCAAAGGAAGAACCAATCTCTTGCTACAACTGTGGCAAATTAGGACACTTCATTGCTGACTGTCCAAAGCCAAAGAAGGACAGTCGAAATTCAACTGAAAAAGGAAAGAAGTCAGTTGAATACAAAAGAAGAGACCAGAATGACAAAAGATCATTCAAGAAGAGACATGAAGTTCTGCTAGCTGAAGAAAGCAAATCAAAATGGGCAGAAACTGACAGTGAAGAGTTAGAATCTAAGAGCTTTAGTAGTCCAGTGATGAAGAAGAAGTAAAGTGTCTAATGACAGATGATGCACAACTGGAATCAACAAGTGAACATGTATTTGATTTAAGCTCTACTGACTTTACACGAGAAGAACTCATTACCACACTGCATGACATGACCAATGAATATCACAAGATTGCTTTGTCATTTGAAAAAGCTAAAGCTGAGTAAACTGATCCCAAAGACAACAGAAGTGAAACTGATGGGTCAGTTGAAATGTTGAGTCTAAAAAGGGAGATTGCGAATCAAAAATTTGAAATGACAGAAAACCAATCCTTGATTCAGCAGTTAAAAACTGAGATGAACAAGTCATCAGCCACTATGATTGAAATGCAGAGTTTAAAAAAAATCAGTTGTTGACAAAACTGGTCTGGTATTTAATAGCATTGATGAAACCTCTGCAAGTGATACAATGCCAAAGTTGAATGAGAACAAAGGGAAGTACATTACCTTTGTGAAATCAACTGTGGTACATGAAATCATAGAACCAAGTAAACCTACTGTCCAACCGATTGAAAACATGAACAAGGCAAAACGGTATGTAATTGGATATAACCCTGAGAGTCCAACTAATCCACGAAGCTGGTTACCTAAAAGGTTCAGCTTTGGATATAGCCTTGAGAGTCCAACTGATCCACGAAGCTGGTAACATAAAGGTTCAACTACAAAAATCAGCACTCTAGGAATGACTATTACAATTATTACAACTGTAAGCAAGCTTAGAATATTTATCAGAAGAACAAGTAGTTGAAAAGGGTTAACAATCATATTGTTTCTTCTGCGCACAACGCACCAAATACACACAAATCGAGAAAAAACATTTGGAACATAGCACCTGAAAAGTCAGTTACATTGATTCAAGTCTGGGTTCCAAAAGGACTAATCAGTTTAGGACCCAAATAGATGTGGGTACCAAAATCATTTATTGTGTAATTGTAGGTGACAAGTACAACAAAAGAATCAATCTGATACTTGGACAGTGGTTGCTCGAGACACATGACAGGAGATGAAAATTCGCTATCCCAACTGATCAAATACACTGTTACAAACATCAGTTTTGGAGATAACTCTAAAGGTAGAACTGTAGATAAGGGTAAGCTTATTCATGGTAACATTATTATTAATGACGTCTCACTGGTTGATAATTTGAAGTATAACTTGATTACCATCAGTAAGTTATACGACAATAATTTCTCAGTTCAATTCAACAAACACACGTCCACAGTTAAGAACTCAACAGATGAGATCATTATAACTGAAAATCGTTGTGGTAGCCTCAAAATCTTCTAAGAACTGGTTGTAGCATAAAAGGTTGAACCACCTGAACTTCAAATCCATAGCTCATCTGAGTAATCACGAGCTTGTAACTGATCTTCCTAAAATTGATTTTTCAAAAGATAAAATTTGCTCAGCATGTCAGTTTGGTAAACAAGTAAGATCTTCATTATAAAACAAGGGTAGTAAATCTTCCTCCAGATGTTTATAACTGTTGCATATGGATATTTTTGGTTTAATACCAGTCATGAGTTTAGGGGAATAAAATACACTTTTGTAATCGTTGATGATTTTTCAAGATTTACTTGGGTTATATTTATTAAATCAAAAAACAAACTGCTACACAACTAATTAGGCTTTTCAAAAGATTATTAAATGAAAGCTTAGTTGGAATTGACAGAATAAGGTCTGATCGAGGAACTGAATTTATCAATAAAAATATTTCACAATTTTTAGAAAATACTGGAATCAAACATGATAGAGCAGCTAGAACACCTCAGCAAAATGGTGTAGGTGAAAGGAGAAATAGTACGCTTAAATAAGCAGCGATAACAATGCTTGCTGATTCTGGTATATCTCAAAAATTTTGGGCAGAAGCAGTAAACACTGCGTGTTTTACTCAGAACAGATCAATGATTAATAAAAATCATTTGAAAACACTATATGAGATTTGGCATGGAAAGAAAAGTGTGGCATCCTATTTTAGAATATTTGGCTGTAGATGTTTTATCCATAATAATGGTAAAAATGATTTGAAAACTTTTGATGCTAAATCTGCAGAGGAAATATTTCTGGGTTATTAATCAGTTAGTAAAGCTTATAGAGTATTTAACAAATGTACTTTAAATGTAGAAGAGTCAATTCATGTTGTGTTTGATGAATCTTCACTAACTGATAAGCCGATTAATCCAGTTGAGCTAACCGATCGCTTTACAGAAATCAGTTTAGAGGATAATAGTGAAGAAGAAGTTCACATCAATCGAAGTATCCTTCAAACACCAGAACCAGAGATATTGAATCAAATAGTTGAACAGAAAGATTTTCCTAAAACTCAGTTGGTGGAGCAATGCGATAATATTCAATACAAACTGAAGCTATTGCAACTGAAATTGATGTTCAGTTACAAACTGAACCAGTTGCCGAAGTCGATCCAACTAATCCAAACTTCAGATGGAAGAAATCACATCCGCAAGAATTAGTGATAGATAATCCATCTGATTCGGTAAGAACAAGAAATCAAATGTTTAATCTATTTGTTCATTTAGCATTTGTTTCACAACTAGAACCGAAGAAAACTTATGAAGCACTAGCTTATCCTAACTGGATAGATGCTATGCAAGAATAGCTAAATCAGTTTACCCATAACAATGTTTGAAATTTAGTTCCAAAACCAGTTTTTGAAACCATTATAGGTACAAAGTGGGTTTACAGGAACAAACTGAACGAGGATGGTTCAGATGTGCACAATAAACCGAGGCTTGTAGCACAAGGATATAGTCAAGAAGAAAGAGTTGATTATGACGAGAAATATGCACCAGTTGCACGACTGGAAGCAATCAGAATATTCTTCGTGTATGCCTCCTTTAAAGATTTTAAAGCATACCAAATGGATGTCAAGAGTGCATTTCTGAATGGTCAGTTGCAGGAAGAAGTGTATGTTGAACAACCACCAGGTTTTGTAAATCACTCCTTTCCTGATCATGTTTATCATTTGAACAAAGCTTTATATGGTCTTAAACAAGCTCCAAGAGCTTGGTATGAGACACTTTCAAAATTCTTGACTGATCACGATTTTACTGTTGGAACAGTTGACAAAACTTTGTTTAAGTTTTCAAAGAATGATCATATTTTACTTGTGCAAATTTATGTGATAATATTATTTTTGGGTCGACTAACCCTAAATTATGATAGAAATTTGCCAAGTTAATGCAGGAAAAATTTGAGATGTGTATGATGGGTGAACTGACGTTCTTTCTTGGTCTGCAAGTAAAACAACTGAAAACTGATATATTTATCAGTCAAAAAAAATATACGAAGGAACTGCAAGAAATTCGGCATGGAGATATGTTCAGCAGCACTCACTCCCATGAGCTCATCAATCAAGTTAGATAAAGATGAAGGGGGAATATCATTTGAGACGATACTTTACAGAGGTCTAATAGGTTATTTACTATAGCTAACTGCTAGCCGTCCTGATATTGTATTTTTTGTTTGCATATGTGCTAGATTTGAAGCTGATTCTATGCAATTGCACTATGTAACTGCCAAACGAATATTGAAATATCTTAAAGACACACAAAATGTAGGCTTATAGTATGTTGAGGACTCATATTTCAATTTAGTTGGCTATTCAGATGCACATTATGTAGGATGTAAACTTGATCGTAAAAGAACCAGTGGATCATGTAAGTTTCTAGGAGACAGAATGATTTCATGGTTCAGCAAGAAGCAAACATCCATAGCAACTCCCACAACTGAAGCAGAATATCTAGCTTCTGGAAGCTGCTGTGCTCAACTGTTCTGGATTCAGCAGCAACTGAAAGACTATGGAGTCATTGCAGAAGAATCACCAATTTTCTGTGAAAATACAAGCACAATTACGAATACATACAATCCAGTTCTTCACTCCAGGACCAAACATATTTTTGTCAGACATCACTTCATCAGAGATCATGCTCTCAAGAAGGAAATCAGATTGGAGTATATTTCAACTGAACAACAAGCAACTGACATCTTCACAAAGCCATTACTCAAGAAAAAATTTTCTTACTTTCGCAATATTCTTGACTTAATTGATTTGTCTTAATGTTATTTGCATTATCTTTTATTTTTATTGACATTCAGTCATTATCAGCTTGAATACAAAAGAACAAAGCAGTAAAATAACAAACAACAATGTGTTAAATAGAAATTTTATTGATAATACCTAGCTGCTATTACATGGTTTAACTCCATATCTAATTCATCTTTCCAAAGGGATATGAAAAGACTTCAGTCAACCATCTACAATTAATTCTCCGAGGATGAGATTCTCTAACTCTCTATCTTAATTTTATGCATTTATTTAGGGGGAATGTCGAGTTTTAAATTAGTTAACTGATAAGACAATTGTCAGTTGGTCATAAACTGAACTGATTCAGTTTTCATTTGCTCACTCAGTTATTGACCTAACTGATATTATCAAATATGTTAACTGATTATCGATGCAATTCCACATTAACTGATGTGATTATTAAAATTACGCATTTAATTATGTAATTCATTGTATAATAATTTACAACATGGCCCCACTTAGTTCAAACGCCATAATTTACACGTACACAGCACGTACACACGTACTATTTTATTCAAATTAATATTGGACTAACACGTGTCCAAAAATTTGTACAGTCACCAACATAAGTAATCAGCCGCCCTTATTCAGTTTCTTTCCTTTACGAAATTTCTAATTCTCAGAGCTTCAAACTTCAGAGCAGATCAAACACACATAGCTTCTCTTTTCACATACATTCAAATACTCAGCAATGGCAAGCCAAAAATCTGCGTATATTCTTAATGCGATGGATATTGACTTCGAGTCAGTCCTCTCTGCCAAGGACGAAGCTGCTCGAGGTGTTTTTCTCAAACTGAGAGCAGCTGGGTTGAAGAAATTTCTTGGGTTATCTGTGAGATCCCGAAAATAAAATAGTTTTGATGACATTTTTGTAAATAAGTTGATTCAATTTATTTTGATGGCATTTTCGTAAATAAGATGAAAATTAATGAATTGATTTTAAAGAATAAAATATGACACATTTTGGTCATATGAAGTCCAAATGATTTGAAATTTGGATATAACATAGAAAACTCAGAGATATAGAAGTTTCATGTTTTAAGTTTTGAAAAATTTGATCGTTTGACTGATCCAAAGAGATATATCGTTGTTAAAATGTTAAATATTATATATTATATTATATTATTTTATTAATATAATATAATATTTAAAAAATATATATATGAAACTTACGTATGAAATTTCATTCTTAGAGATTTGACACAAGGTTCGAGAATGAGAAATAAGAATTTTGATTTTCTTTTCGATCTTGCGACTTATCGGTTTATCCAATTGACAAACCGACTTCAGTTCTGGAATCGTTGACACGAGGTCTTCGATTTAATGTATAAATTTTATAGTTTTGGTGATGTTTGAAATTCGTCGATTTTCAGACTAAATCCGATAAATTGTTAAATCATACATAAATTGAAGATTGTTGAATAGTGTATGATTTTAACGAAGAATAGATGATTATAGTGATTTTATTTTGAATCATTCCTAATTTATTATAATTAAGGAATTTTAATCGTTGGATTGAGATTGGAGAATTATTTTTCTGTTATTATTAATTTTGATAAATATATGCGGTAGAATAACCGACAAGAAACTAAGCTTTGAAGACGGAATTGAATTATGTTATGATTTGAATTTGATATGAATTTTCGAAGTTTCAAAAGATATTTGAAACTTATATTGTTGATATTGAATGATGTTATTGATTAAAATGAATATGTTATTGATGTAGATAGATTATTATACTGCAATCTCCAAGCTACATCAGTTAGAAAAGAAGAATTTAGGTATGTTGCGACCAGGTAGCATACGACAAGTATCTGTCTTATATGATATATGCTTGATTGATTGGATTGAGATTACATGTCTATATGCCTTATTTATTGATTTGATGTGGCATACATGACATGCACGTTGAGCTATGATCCTTGGATATCCTGATATGATTTGATTTGATTCTAGGGTTTGTGAACACAATGCTATGTTTCGTATTATAGACCCTTAAAGTATAGTCATTTGTGGCCCCGATGATTGATTGAGATTAGTGATTTGATGACGCTTTGTCGACGTTATCATATGAGTATCCCTGATTGAGGCCGGTGTGCCAGCTCGAGCATTGATTTTATAGCGATTCGATTGATTCTGATATGTGCTCAGTGGATTGGCATTTGACTTGATACCTCCACGACATACATGCATTGCATATCACATATCATTGTTTAGATATCTGTGGTATATATTGTGTTTGCTTTAGACTAAGCTTTGCTCACCCCAGACGGGGCTGTTGTTGTCTTTGTATGTGGACAATGACAGGTACTCTAGGATATCAGGAAACCGGAGAGGGTACTTCTGGAGGGAGTCAGAGTTTAAGTTGAGGTTTAGTGGTCTTTCCCAGTATAAATGTTTATGTCTCTATATACCGGAGCATGTCCCGAGGATATGATTTGTTGTTGTATGAGTTGTTTTGATTATGTGTGGATAGATTTTATGATGTTAGATGAAATACTATTTTTAGTATTCAAATAACATATTTTGAGCTCATTGTAAAGAAATTTAAACTCGTTTTCCGCTGAAATTAATTAACTCTAATCAAATTGCATTGTAATAACGATTAAAAGTTAAGGGCCCCACACAGAGTGGTATCAGAGCATAGCTGGGAATGCTCGATTGAGTCTTGTGTACACTTGAATAGGCACAAATGAATTGTGCGTATGTGTTTGACTTATGTGTATTACTTGCTCCTACTTGACTTAGTTTGAGTAAGTTATTAATGAGATTGATGATATGAGATGATGATGATGTGAAATTGATATTGATTTGTGATATTCATCCTCTAATTTGTAGATGGATCCCACAAATGAAACTGCAAGTAGTAGTACTGAAAGAATGGTTGGACAATTCGAAGGAATGTCCATGGTCTTAGTGATGGCTCGATTCCAGGATTTGAAACCACCGAGGTTCTTTGGCATTGAGAGTGCAGAAAGAGCAAAGGCCTGGTTGAAGTATATCGAGCACTTGTTTAATATTGTTGAATACTCTAAGGCTCGGCGAATGAAACTTGCTCTCTACCAACTGAAAGACCGAGCAAAATCTTGGTGGGAGGCCGCTGAGATTGGATTGAAAGAGGCCGGGATTGAAGTCACCTGGGATGTCTTCAAGGCCAAGTTTTTGGAGCAGTATTCCCCTCATTCTTATTATACTGCCCAAGAGAATGAATTCAATAGTCTGCAGCATGGAACGATGACTGTTGCAGAATATGTTTCGAAGTTTTCTACACTGTTGAAATATGCACCTCACGTAGCTGCGAATGCAAAAGCAAAATATAATAGGTTCGTAAATGGATTGCATCCTGCTATATATACTTTTGTCATTTCTGGTTTGCCTACGAGCTACGCAGAGGCAGTTGAACGAGCAAAGGCAGCCGAAGCTGGATTAAGGCGAGGAGGTCCACAGTACACTCCTCCACCTCCAGTGACAGCTCAACAGCCTACCTTGCGTCCGAGAGGTAGGAAGTTTAAGAAGAGTGGTTCCACTGTTTCTTCATCTTCTTCGAGTTCTAGTGAATCTCAGAGAGGGAGTCCTGTGATTGCTGCTTATTGTAGTCATTGTGGAGGCAAACATACTATCGAGCAGTGTCGAGGTATGTTTGGCACTTGTTATCAGTGTGGACAGGAAGATAATTTCTCTCGAGTATGTCCGAATAGGGGTACGACTTCGTCTCAACCCCAGCCAGGATTTAGAGGTGGCCCCAGTATGATGAGACCTGCTGTTCCTGTTCCCTCTTTTCAGCAGTCGAATGTTCCACGATATCGAGGAACGGGTGATCAGACTACCCAAGTCCCTCCTGAAGTTCGAGTGTATGCCATGACCGAAGATCAAGCTAAGGAAGCTCCTGGTGGTGTGATTGCAGGTATTTGCATGCTTTGCGATTATCCTGTACGTGTTTTATTTGATACACGAGCATTCCACTCATTCATATCTCATGCATTTGTTGCATCCCATGACATTATGAGTGCCCTAATGTATGATAATTTGTCAATAGCCACGCCAGTAGGAAAGATTATTCTGTCTGAGCAAGTTGTGGATAATTTTGTATTGATATACGAGGACAATGCGCTATTTCTGAATTTGATTGTTCTCCCAATGCACGACTTTGATTGTATTGTTGGCATGGATGTCTTGACAACAAATCGAGCTACTGTCGATTGTTTTCATGGAGTTGTTCGATTTCGACCCGTTGATGGACCCAAGTGGAATTTTTATGGCAAGGGGTCCCAAGCTAAAATTCCATTGGTATCTTCGTTGGAAATGTCTCTACTTTTGATTAGCGGAGTTGAGGGTTATCTTATCTACGCTGTTGATGTTTCTGAGAAAGAGCCTTCTTTATCTGATATTCCTGTTGCGAAAGAATTTCCGGATGTATTTCTCGATGAGATTCTTGATTTTCCTCCTCATCGAGAAGTTGAATTTAGTATTGATCTTATGCCGGGAACTGCGCCTATATCTAATGCTCCTTATCGCATGGCACCTCTTGAATTGAAAGAATTGAAAGAACAATTAGAGGATCTTCTCGATAAGAGATATTTTCGACCGAGTGTATCACCTTGGGGAGCTCCAGTTTTATTTGTTCGGAAGAAAGATGGTACTATGCGACTGTGTATCGAATATAAGCAATTGAATCGGGCTACTGTGAAAAACAAGTACCCACTTCTTCGTATTGATGACCTCTTTGATCAGCTTCAGGGTACTTCGGTCTACTCGAAGATTGATCTTTGTTCTGGGTCTCAGAAGAAGATGTGCCTAAAACTGCTTTTCGTACCAGGTATGACCACTATGAGTTTTTGGTTATGCCTTGCGGTTACACAAATGCTCCTGCTGTCTTTATGGATTTAATGAATCATGTCTTTTGAGATTATCTTGACCGATTCGTTATCGTATTTATCGATGATATTCTTGTATATTCGAAATCGAAAAAGAAGCATGCTGAACATCTGAGACTGGTAGGTACTTCAAACTCTTCGCAATGGCCATTTATATGTTAAATTGTCCAAATCCAAATTCTGGATGGATCGAGTGGTATTTTTGGGCCACGTCATCTCAAGACATGACATATCTGTTGATCCCACTAAGGTTGAAGCCGTATTGAATTGGCCGAGACCTACGAATGTTCCTGAGATCCGTAGCTTCATGGGTTTATCTGGTTATTATCGTCGTTTATTGAAGGATTTTCGAAAATAACTAAATTTATTACTCAACTGACACAGAAGAATCAGCGATTCATTTGGTCACGGAGGTTGACCACAGCACCTGTGCTTACTATTCCCTCAGGTACCGGAGGATTTGTAGTGTGTACAGATGCGTCTGGTAAAGGTTTGAGCTGTGTTCTGATGCAACATGGCAAGGTAATTGCTTATGCGTCTCGTCAATTGAAATCTCATGAAACTCGTTATCATGTTCATGATCTGGAATTGGCCGCCATTGTGTTTGCTTTGAAGATTTGGCACCATTACTTGTATGGAGAAAAGTTTGTTATCTATTCAGATCATAAGAGTCTGAAATATCTCTTTTCTCAATCTGATTTGAATATGAGACAATGCAGGTGAATGGATCTCCTGAAAGATTTTGATTGTGAGATTCAATATCACCCGGGATCGGTGAATGTTACTGCGGATGCCTTGAGTCGTGAGGTTCATGATTTTGTTTTAGCTTCTGCTTGTATCGCCAAGGTACATGAGGATATATGTACTTCTGGTTGGACTTTTCACTCGAATTGGAATTCTGTCACTGTTTCTGCATTGCAAATTGAGCCGAACTTGATATCGAAAATACGAAAGGCCCAACAAAGCGATCCTCAGATCCAAAAGTCGAAATAACTTATATCTACAGGACATCAGTCTGGATTTCAGATTTCTTCTGATGGTTCTTTACGACTTAATGGTCGGCTAGTAGTTCCTGATAATGCTGATTTGAAATTTGCCCTTATTCGAGAAGCACATTGTAGCAAATACAGTATTCACCCTGGAGGTCGAAAGATATATTTGACATTGAGACCTCAATTCTGGTGGAGACGTATGAAGAAAGACATTGCTGAATTTATTTCGAAATGTCTTGTCTGCCAGCGAGTAAAAGCCGAGAGAATGAAACCTGGAGGATTACTCCATAGTCTTGAAACCCCGAAATAGAATTGAGAACATATTGCTATTGATTTTGTGACTCATTTACTTCGTTCGCCCAAGGGCTGTGATGCTATTTGGGTTATTATTGATCGGCTTTCGAAATCTGCACATTTCATTCCGTATGAGCGGACTTATCCTGATAAAAGAATGACCCGTTTATACATCGAGAATATTGTGAGACTGCATGGTGTGCCAGTCTCAATTGTATCAGATCGTGATCCCAGGTTTGCTTCTAAATTCTGGGATAATTTCCAAGAAGCGATGGGTACACGTTTGGCTATGAGTACTGCTTATCATCCTCAAACTGATGGACAAACTGAGCGTACAATTCAAACATTAGAAGATATGTTACGTGCGATTGTGATGGATTTCAGAATTGGATGGCAAGATGCCTTACCATTAGTTGAATTCTCTTATAATAATAGTTTCCAAATGAGCATTGGTATGGCACCTTTTGAAGCCTTATACGGGAGACGATGTAGGTCACCGTTATTCTGGGATGAAATTGGTGAAAGACAATTGACTGGACCTGAAATGATACAGGAAATGAATGATAAGGTTTAGTTGATTCGACAGCGGATGATAGCTGCTCAGGATCGTCAAACGAGTTATGCGAATAAACGAAGACGACCCTTAGAATTTCAGAAAAGTGATAAAGTATTTTTGAAAATTTCTCCCTTAAGAGGCACTGTTCGATTTGGCATGCGAGGGAACTTATCTCCTCGATATGTTTGTCCATATGAGATCCTTGATCGAGTTGGGGATCTTGCGTATCGGTTTATCCAATCGATAAATCGACTTCAGTTCTGGAATCGTTGACACGAGGTCTTCGATTTGAGGTATAAATTTTATAGTTTTGGTGATGTTTGAAATTCGCCGATTTTCGGAATAAATCCGCTAAATTGTTAAATCATACATAAATTGAAGATTGTTGAATAGTGTATGATTTTAACGAAGAAGAGATGATTATAGTGATTTTATTTTGAATTATTCTCAATTTATTATAATTAGGGAATTTTAATTGTTGGATTGAGATTGGAGAATTATTTGTCAGTTATTATTAATTTTGATAAATATATGCGGTAGAATAACCGACAAGAAACTAAGCTTTGAAGTCGGAATTGAATTATGTTATGATTTGAATTTGATATGAATTTTCGAAGTTTCAAAAGATATTTGAAACTTATATTGTTGATATTGAATGCTGTTATTGATTAAAATGAATATGTTATTGATGTAGATAGATTATTATACTGCAATCTCCAAGCTACATCAGTTAGAAAAGAAGAATTTAGGTATGTTGCGACCGGGTAACATACGACAAGTATCTGTCTTATATGATATATGTTTGATTGATTGGATTGAGATTACATGTCTATATGCCTTATTTATTGATTTGATGTGGCATACATGACATGCACGTTGAGCTATGATCCTTGGATATCCTGATATGATTTGATTTGATTCTAGGGTTTGTGAACACAATGCTATGTTTCGTATTATAGACCCTTAAAGCATAGTCATTGGTGGCCCGATGATTGATTGAGATTTGTGATTTGATGACGCTTTGTCGACGTTATCATATGAGTAGCCCTGATTGAGGCCGGTGTGCCAGCTCGAGCATTGATTTGATAGCGATTCGATTGATTCTGATATGTGCTCAGTGGATTGGCATTTGACCTGATACCTCCACGACACACAAGCATTGCATACCACATATTATTGTTTAGATATCTGTGGTATATATTGTGTTTGCTTTAGACTAAGCTTTGCTCACCCCAGACAGGGCTGTTGTTGTCTTTGTATGTGGACAATGACAGATACTCTAGGATATCTGGAAACCGGAGAGGGTACTTCTGGAGGGAGTCAGATTTTAAGTTGAGGTTTAGTGGTCTTTCCCAGTATATATGTTTATGTCTCTATATACCGGAGCAAGTCCCGAGGATATGATTTGTTGTTGTATGAGTTGTTTTGATTATGTGTGGGCAGATTTTACGATGTGAGATGAAATACTATTATTAGTATTCAAATAACATATTTTGGGCTCATTGTAAAGAAATTTAAACTCGTTTTGTGCTGTAATTAATTAACCCTAATCAAATTACATTGTAATAATGATTAGGAGTCAAGGGCCCCATATTATCAACTTAGGAGATTTATCCCAAGGAGATTAAAAATTTATATGCCAATAGCTTCATCTCTGCTGACGGTAAAATCACAACAACCATCAACAGTAAATTGCCGATCATAGACGAAGACTCTTTCTGCACTCTCTTCCAACTACCTTCTGATGGCTTGGCTCACTTTTCTGAAGTGAAAATTTCTGATAGTGAGGAGATGGAGACTCTGTTATCTACTGATGGGAGGAAAATCAAAGTTTCTGATCCCAAGAAAAAGCTGAAGCCAGAAATTCAGTTGCTGACAGATATAGTGGCCAAGGGTGTACTCGTAAAGGCATGTTCATTTGCTGCCCTAACCCTTGAAAAGTTTCAAGTAATGACTGCTATCATGAAGGGAAGGAGACTGAACTGGTCTACAAACATATTCAACATTTTGAAGAATATGCTTCAGTACTCCAAACAGTCCAAAAGTTTTGCTGTGCCACTCAGCTATCTTCTAAAGAACAAAGGTTTGGTAGATGACTCGGCTGGAAAGTCATCTAAATTCAAAGTCTTCACTGCCAAGAATGTTCAGCAACCTAAGACAAAGCTGGACATTTCTCTTGAGTAATTTATAAAGGTGAAAAAGGAGATTGGGATGTTGAAAGCTCCCAAATAATTTAAGAAGACAAAGGCATGGCAAAGAAGAAGACAATCAAAAGGAAATTGATTATCAGCGAAACTGAATCGGAGAAAAATCCATCTCCGAAAATCATGAAGAAGTCAAGGTCCCAAAAGACCAAACCAATTGCTGTCGTGGAAACTATTCCAGCTGAAAGATTGGAGGCAACTGGAGTTGAACAACCTATACTTGTGTTACCAATCAGGGTAGTTCAAGTTGCATCTTCAACTGAACCTCAGCAACCTCCTCCAACTGCTCCTCCAAAGAAAATTATCACCGAATCTGGTGACAAATTGAAACTTACTAGAGTTCGAGCACCACTCATCACCGTCGCCATACCAACCGTTTTACCAATGGCTAGACCAAAAGATGTGGTGATTAGAGAAAAGGTGGATGCCACCACCTCAGGGCTTAGCATCTCTCACGCCCTAACTGATCCTAAAGGAAATGGCAAGTTAATTGAAGAGCCTAGGCCAACCAACCCCATTCAGACTCATATCGATCTCATCTAGATTGAGTTAAATGAGTTCTCTGAATAAAATTTGGAAGTTTTTAATGAACGGGTCAGATTCAAGACTGAAGTTTTTGTCAGGCGTTTGCAGAAAACATCAGTTTTGAATAAATTCATCGACTTGGTTAAAACCGTCCCAAAGACAGTCAAAGCTATCACCATTGCTCAAGAACTAGAGAGGAGATATTATTTCCTTGATCTGATGCGTGTAAAGAAGCTAGTCGAAGTCACAGCTTATAATTCGATCAGTCCAACTGCCTTCAATGAAATAGCAATTTTTCAGCAGCCGGACTCGAATCTCTTATCCTTGCAAATGAAGATAAAAAATTGAGAATTGGATCAACAATTGTATATTCCAGTGAATTCCCCAAACCCAACATCAACGGAGTAAGGTCAAACTTCTGAAGCTCAAATAGAGCCATCCAAGGAACCAGTTGTTGGCCAAACTGATGAGCAAGTAACTGTTCCTATCTCTTAGGATGCTCAATCATCTCCTCTTGCTCCCCCGAAATCTCCTCCAGTCAGTCTTAAGCTATATACAAAAGCTAAGTTGTCATTGGCAAATATTGATGAAGTTATCCAGTCAGTTGCCACTGATATCCAGCTGAATCTTACCACTGAGCAACTAGTTGAAGACAAGGGCACAACAGAACAAATAACCTCAGAGGCTATATTAGACGAAGTAGCAGAACTAATTCAGTTGCCTGCCACGACTGAAAAACAGAATACAACTAAAATGTCTCAGTTGCACTCAGACGCAATCGAAGATATGCAAGTGCCAACTGAAGAGCCAGCTAGCTCCACTACTGATCAGCCCTCCACCCTAGCTTAAGAACTTTCTCAGGAAGCAGTTGAAGAAATTACTGCTGAAATATTTAAAATTGAGACTAAAGCACAACAGATCGCTTTGGTTATTTTCAATGAAGAAGACAAGGACGAAGCTCCAGCTACATCCGAAGCCCTATCTCCAAAACTACCTATAGCCGATAACTCTATGCTTGAAGAAATTCAGTCCAGTCTGCACAATCTTATTTCCACTATTTCTGATATGAAGTCAACCCAACTACTGCATACACTGAAGATTGATTCTATGAAGGAGAGTACCTTGAAAAGCCTCCAGCAGGTTACTAAGGATATCACTTCCTTGTTTCTCCAAATAGATCAATTGATGAAGGACTGAGTGACAGTTCCAGTACTTTTCCAAAGTCAAGACACGATGATAAATCGAATGGATTTTATAGAAACAAGCATGACCAAGAGAAGGATTTGATGCAGGAACAAAGGCTGAATGCTATATCCATAGTCACTTATGAATTCCGAACCCTATCCAAGAAAGTTGATGGTGTTGACAAAAAGGGGGAAGATGCGCAGCAGTAATATTAGAAGCAGCTATCCAAGAAGAAGCCAAGTCAACCAACTGATCAAAAACCGGTTGATAAAAGATGCGCAGCAGCAATAACAACAGCAGCTATCCAAGAACCCACAACAAACTATTATGAGTTACAAGAAGCTCACACTTATCAGATTTATTCATAGCTTAAAGGCTATATCTTGAGCACTAGCACAATTATTCATTGTTAATATATTCGATTTATTTTAGAATAGTTGTGCTTAGAAAAACACATCAGTTGCATACTGATAATATTGTAATGATAATAAGATATTCAATTTGGCAGTGTTAAGTCCAAACTGAAGTGGGTTATTACAGCTGCTGTATTAATCAAAGTCTTTCAGTAAAAATCTTATGCTTGAGATAGAAAGGGTGACGTGACGTATGATCATTTGAAGTCTCCGAACATCGTAAATCTTGGTGTTCTTTATTTCTCAAGTATTCAATCTGTCTTTCAGTTTATTTCCGCACTTTAAGTTAACTTATTAACATTGACATCAAGATTATCGAATTCAGTTTATCACTAAACCGATTCATCTCAGAGAAAAGTTTGTGTAAATCGTTAAGTGTTTATTCAACCCCCTTCTAAACACTTTCCCTCACCCAACCGATCCTAACAGTATGCTTAGAGACCTCAATCACTGTCATTTATAGGCATTTTTCATACCATCAATGTATTGATCGAGAGTTCGTGAGCCAAAAGAAGAGGAGGTGCATGCACGACTCAATTTTCTAAAGTTGAGGCGGCTCATGTACTGTTTGTAAAAAACATAGGCTTATAGCCGTCATCATTTCCTACATGTTTATTCTTCTTTTAGTACGTGCCATTTTTTCTTACATTCTCCCATTGGGTGCATACATCTCATTTACCATAGAGAAAATAAAATACATGAATCACGGCAATAGATCATCTGAAAACGAGTATTATCTTCCATGTCTCATAATGCATTATGTCTCTAAAATCTGTGTAACTTAATGGATAAACTCTATGTTTATTCGATGTTCAACTTTATTGATATTTCTCGAATCAATGAATGTGTGTATAACAAATATGATAAAATATCACATCAAAGTTTCATTAAATTTGTTCTAACAACAAAATTACATAAAGAAACCAAGTCTCATTCTTTCTGTATAAGCCTTGAATTTCAATAGTGGTGTGCCTTTAGTCAAAGGATCCGTAACCGTCAATTTAGTGTTAATGTGCTCGATAATTAACTTCTTATCTTTAACACGTTCTCGTATGACTAAATATTTAATGTAGATGTGCTTGCTTTGACTACCACTTTTGATATTTTATCCATAAAAATAGCTGTTGAATTATCACAATATATTCCTAATGGTTTAGATATAGAATCCATAATTCAAAGCCTCAAAATAAATGAAACGTCTACTACTCGTTTTTCTTTAAAATATACTAGAATTTTTTTCTTCCTTTTACACTTTTGGCCGAATATACTTACAAATATATATACACTTTTGCACCATTAAAATAAACTTACCATCTACTTTCTCAAAAATCCAAATCTCCGTGCAAAACATAAATCGTAAACGTCAAATCAAACCTAAATCTACAAATTTTCAAAAAAAGCCTAAGCATCTTAAATCCTCTTAAAAGCCACTCATAAGCATAAAATTCGTAAAATCTTTAAGGTTTTGTAAAATCATAATAGTGCGGAAAAACTTGCAATGCATAGGTCCTCGGGTTAGTGCACCATTTGCCCAGCCGGTTCAGTCATTAAACCTCCCTGTCTCAACATCAAAATCCTCACCTGCATCATTCACACCTAGTGAGTCTATGAATCAGCAAGCCTTAACCATAGTAACATGTAATACGCATACATCTACATGCAACAGTAAAAATAATTTTAATAAAAATATCTNTATACATTTTCCCCTTAGATTAATTCAGATAATTAATTGTGAGTTTCGTATCAGTCATTTGTCGATTGATCAATCTTACGTATTACCATGGTACCAGGCAACAAGGACATCAGCGACACTCTCACCCGTCAACTAAGCCTTGGCCTTACATGTCATTTCGTATGCATATTCGAGTTTGTATTATCAACAATAAAATTACCTCATTCAACACATTTTATCATATCTATTACTCAAAAAAATTCATACATTTAACATTTTCTTGAAACCAAGCATGCAACTTATTATTTAACATTTTACAATTTTCATCAGAAAATTCCACAACCTTTCAAAATAAACATTTTAACATTCATTACAGTATTCAGCACACTGTCAGGACTCCTAATATTTTTTAGGTCTAAAATGATCGTTTTGCCCCTGAAACATTCACTTTCCTAATTTACCCTTGGATCTTAAAACGACGATCTGAATCCATCAAAACTTACCATAACACCTTAAAATTCACTCATAAACATTTCTTAGACGTAAACTTAAGACTTTCGACTAATTTTGTAATTCTTTTAAAACTTGAATCGAAGTCCCGGTTTTAACCCGAACCATCCCAAAACTTAACCAAACTTTAACCATATCTTATTAAGACATAACAAACTTTTTTTCAACCCAAATCAAACCAATTAAAACCCTTGGAAATTACTAGAAAGCTTCTAAATATTTCTGTCCTTGTTTCAAAACCCTAACCCCGACAAATTCAAGTCCTTCGAGCCTAACCCTTAACCAACATGTCTAGACCATATGCAAACTTCCTAGGACCATGACTAAATCCTTAGGACCCTACTGAACCTAGCCTAGTGAGCCATGCATGCACAGCCCCCAAACTCGAGCCCTAGAAGACTTGAGCGACTCGAGCCTAGCGTTCCTGCCCCTTCCCTTGCAACAACCTTCCATTAACCCATCTAGGACCACTCTCCATACCTCCTAGGACCTCTGGACCCAGCACCAGCTGACGTATGAGCCACGCCTTTCAAGGAAACCGAACTCGAGCCCTAGTTCTGTAAAAACCTAAAAGAACATGCAGCCCCTTCCCTTGCCTTGTTCCATCCCTGAACCGTGCCCCTTAGGACCCTTAAACCTATTGTAAATTGACCCTCTAACATCCTTACCATAGCAGCCCCTTTGTGGGTACCCGGGCTCTAACTCAATTATCTTTGGGATTAAGTGGATCTTTTCAAGAAAATGTGGGTCAAAATTTTGCCTTTAATATAAAAAACGATTGTATATAAATCATACACAAACGACATCTTTATTTTATTTTAACAAAAGTAGATACACGTCTTGTTCCATTCAAATCGTACAAACTAGAGTTTATTACCCGTTACATATCAAGTGTAAACAATACTAGTTCCTCTGCTATGCCCGAAATCACCACGCTATTTCGATCTCTCATCTTTGTCTCGACCCTGATCCTGTCCCACCTGTTGTCATGCACACATACAGACACAACAACAGCCGGAACTTCGGTGAGAACAAATCCCAGTATAAAACATGTATACATGCATGTCATGCAATTAAATACAAAATCATAACACATGAATCAGTAATTATGACTCTTTAGTGAATACAGATAAAATTCTTCGACTCTTATTCTTTGACTCGACTCATGTCTGTATCGAGTCTCTACAATCGGAGTCGATCTTCTCCTATGCTTCGATACCACCGAACATCTAGAAAGTTTGGCAAATCTGCCAATGACTCTCCTATCTCAATGCGTGTAACTAAATCAAAATAAAGCACAAGCATAGCAAGGTATAGAAATCTAGTATGTGATTTTGGGAAACTCGAATCAAATCTAACTCGAGTTGTATCTTCTCGAATCAACATGAATTATACCTTTCTTGTTGTAGTCTCGGTTTTACCAAGTCGAAATCTTGAAATCTCGATATCCAATCTGTCAATACCAATCTGAAAAGACATATATATACAATGTACCATATTAGCCTCTAACTCAAAGGAGTACACATACAGATCAATATTCACTCTCGGTACATTTCGAAGGCATAACGGCGAAATCTCACGATACCAGTCGATTCAAATATCAAAATCAACAACCATAACTCATAGCCATCATAATATGTTCCAACATCTCAAAAATCCCAAACAATTCAACTCTGAAATGCATAACAATTTTATACGGTATCCGTTCTTCAATCCGGTTTCGATTATATGATGTCTCACATATCAAGAACATTATATAGGAATCATATCAGATTCTGGCAATACCATAATTTCAAATCATCTCAAAACGTAGTAAAACTTACGTTCAGTTGAAGCCTGCGTCGATAGGAACACAGTACTGAAGTCGGATTTAAAATCAGACGGACGGATCTTTCGTAAATCACAAATCTACAAGATAAAAGGCGTAAGGATTTCTCGTAGTTTCCCAGGAGCTCTTATCCTTTCTTTTGCCTTGTTGTGGGGAAATGAATGAATTGAAACTTTATATATATCAAGTTGCATGTCTAAGCTACGTGTCCTTTTTTTTTTCACATATTTCAGGCGGCGCTCGGGCGGTCAAGAATTACCGCCCGGGCGCGGAATGTTCTGGCCGCACTTGTTGTGCACTGGCGCTCGGGCGGTCACAACCTACCGCCCGGGCGCCACATCTTCTGCCCGAACATAATTCTTTTTAACACTGGCGCTCGGGCGGTCAAAAACTACCGCTCGGGCGCCAACAGTTCTGTACAAAAGATACATCAATCACATGCTTCACCCAATCTGGTCTCGGAATGGTCCATCTATAATCATATCAATTCAAAGAAATCAAAAATCTCAGATTAATGGAATCAAAATATCGGGCATTACACCCTTGCTTTTTAAAAATAACCATTACAACATGCAAGAAAAGATCATGATTTTCCATGTTTATGGCATAAAAACAAATATAATTAAGAGGATGCCATATTTTTCATGCAAACATGTATATTCACACATAATATGGTATGAACAATGAGCAAGGAAAGATTAAGGCATGTCTTGAAAATGAATTCTAGACGCGAAGAACGTTGGCAGAGAGACAAGGGAGCCTTTCCGCGTTTTAAATCCTCAAAATCCACTTGAATTGAGCCCTAAACGTGGTGTGTGTTGTGCTGCTGTTGGAAAGAAAAACCCTATGATTCTAGATGTTTGAGCATGTGTTTATGTAGGTTTGGGGTTGTTAATTTCAAGGTTTTGATATAAATAATTGGGCGGGAAATTATGCCCAATAACACTAGTATAATAGGCCCATTAATCCCATTATAATCTAGGAAAATTATTTTGTTTATGAAAGTTTTTGAAAATAATAACCGAGCCTCCAAAAAGTCCTTGTTTTCTTCAAAAATCGATTACATGTTTAAAATACGACTCGACATGTACAAACACCTCAAAATCACAATTTTCGAAAATCACTTATTAAATATGCCATATATCATTTATTAAAAATATTCATTTAATAAAAATATTTTCCCTTTACAGTCTCCGGTCTCCGTTCCACGGTGGCGTCTCGAATAACTCTTGAAGACACATTTTTATGCATTCTAATAGAAAACCATATTTTAAACATATAAATATATTTGCCACATTTAATTGATGAAAATAAAATGATTTAATTAATCATTTTCCATTTTCCTTAGATTTGCATGCAGTTGGATTACGTAATCGCATTTTGGACCTTACAATTTCTCCCTTTCTTAAATGAAATTTTGTCTTCGAAATTAAGACTCACCAAATAACTCTGGGTAGTGATTCCTCATGTCGGTCTCGGTTTCCCAAGTAGCTTTCTCCTACAAATGATTTAGCCACTTAACTTTGACCATATGAATAACCTTATTCCGAAGCCTTTTTATTGCCTATTCAGAATCTGCATAGGCCTTTCATCGTATGACATATTCAGAGTCAATTGTAGAGGTTCATAATTCAGCACATGCGAAGGATTTGACATGTACTTCCACAACATCGAGATATGGAACACTTTATGCACTCCAGCCAGCATTGGTGGCAATGCCACTCTATAAGCTAATGTTCCAATCTTCTCTAAAATCTCAAACGGTCCTATGAACCTCAGACTGGGTTTGCTCTTCTTTCCAAATCTCATAACACCCTTCATTGGTGCTACCTTCAAGAACACGTGGTCACCCACTGCAAACTCTTGCTCCCTTCGTCGCTTATCAGCGTAGCTTTTCTGGCGACTTTGAGCAGTTTTCATCCTATTTCGGATTTTGACCACTAGCTCTTCTGTCTGCTTGATCGAGTCCAGAACAAATTCTCCTCTTTCACCAACCTCATCCCAATGTATCGGTGATCTAGACTTTCTCCCATAGAGTGCATCATATGGAGCCATACCTATAAACTACTGGTAGCTATTGTTGTAGGTGAACTCTACTAGAGGTAACTTCGGCTCCCAACTTCCTAGGGAATCGATCACGCAAGCTCGGAGTAGATCCTCCAAAATTTGAATCACATTTTCAGAATGAAAATCGGTCTGAGGATGAAACCCTGTACTGAATAACAGCTTCGTCCCCATAGCTGAATGCAAACGTGTAACAGTCATGAGCCATAGCATAGCATGGGCCTCGTCTCATACCACGCACCATTACGCATAGGACTCCAGCCCAGGCACTGGAGTTTTTACCTTCCCAGGATTAGAACTCAAGACCTCGTGGACTTATATAGATCTTGACAGCAATCCTGGTACCAATGGAGCTACTACTGTAGAGCCCAAAATTAGTACACGTAAATCCCAAGCATTTATTTAATTGTTAAATTATTTTTCAAATTTAAATGGATTTTTAGCGATGCATGATTTATTCAAATGCATTATTTTAAATTATTTATGTTTATTTGATGTACGTTAAATTGTTTCTCGAGTTTCATGTTTCAGGCGATTATTCGATGCGGGATCGAGGAAAAGGGACCGGTGACGATTTTTGTAATTTTAAAACGTGTTATTTTATTATAAGTTAAGGATGTGGTATTTTAAATAATTTATTTAGTTTTTGGCATTTTAAAGTCAAATTTAATTATTTAGTGATTTTAAGATTTTTAAAAAAACTTTTAAAATTTATCAACTCTATATTTTAAAATTTTAAAGTGAGTTAGCATTTTTATTAGCCTTTAAACTTGCATTTTTAGTAACAACTTAATTAGTATTTTATTATCACCCCTAATTGTGTGATTAAACATTTTTATTCCCAATTAATCTCACAAACTCACGCACACACCCACATTTACACACACTTATACACGTTAGTTACACACACAACCCTCCATTCAATTTCATATTATTTTTGAGAGAAGTAAACTAGGGTTCTTCTAGCAAGAGCAGCTGCCCCTCCCCTTCAGTTTTCCAGCTCTTTTTCGTTGAGTTTTATTCAAGAAAATCGTGCCACGTTTGTTCCGGATCAACCTCACATCTTTCCCCGCTTCGGAGTCGCCGGTTCGATAAATTTAAATATCAAAAAGCATGTATATTCTCTCTTTTTCGCATCGATCTCGTCATAGTCATAATTTTGATGTTTATTGTATGATAACCATGTGTATGTTATGTAAAAGTTTGAGCAAATATGGTTGGATCACTTTTGAAACTGTTTTTTGGATCTCAAAACACGAATTTGCTGTCTTTTTAATTACTGCGATTTTTTTGTCAGTTTTCTGGAAAACATTTCAACATATGAAACGTAGAATTTTTTGATACCTTTGATTTGATATAAAATTAGAAACATTTGGATAAGAAATGAGTAAGTTATGGTTGTTTTGTAGGATTGCTCAAATTGCGTTTTCTGAAAAATGTGTTCCTGAAGTTTTATTGTTGCAGGCTTCTTTGGGAATCGACGGGTGATCGCTGCTGCGTTTAGGTATATTACTAATGATTTTGGGATGGTGATTGGTGTTTCGTTTCGTGTCTTTAGGCACTGGAGTGGGTTAGTAGTCGTAAAAAAAATGGTTTGTTGTCAAATGTCGTATCCACGGACTTGGGTTGTGTTGTTTGTGATGTGTAGTTGCTTTGGGACGTTGTATAGGCTCGAGTCAGTGCCATAGCATCCTAGGATGGATCTCGAGGTGTCAGTTCTTGGTCGATATGATCAAGTCAGGAGGAATAAGCCATGAGTATAAAAATTCCCGTTGGTTTACGTTTACAGTGGGCACACGGACCCGTAGCCGGACCCTGACATGGGGTCCGTGCCCTTGTTTCCTTCGGAGTGTCAACATACAGAGCCTACACGGACCCTTAGATGGACCCAGGCACGGGGTCCGTGTCCTTACTTCTTTTCGGGTATACTTTTACAGAACCTACACGGACCCGTAGCCGGACCTGGGTACGGGGTTCGTGTCCTTCAGTTTTGGGTAAAATTATATTGATTGCTTTGGGGTTTTATGTCATGATTTAGTACGATGATTAAACGAGGTCAAGTCCCGAGTGATCTAGAATGTCATAAGCTGTTTATTTAATTCGGTGGCGAGCACGAATACCTACGTCTAAGCTATGAAAGATAAGTGGTTGAACTCTTGTTAGTATGGGCAGCAGTGGCCCCAAACGAAATCCAACGAATCCCTCAACACCAAGTAAGTATGTTCGACGCGCAAAAGAAAATATTTCAAGTTTTTGAGGTATGCTAAATGTCTTGTGACCAAATTATGTATGGGATTGGAAAGCGGTAAAGCATGACCAGTGACCAATCCACCCCGGTAAAGCATGACCGGGTTTAGATCAGGATTGAAAAGCGGTAAAGCATGACCAGGGACCAATCCACCCGTTAAAGCATGAACGGGGATATCATGTATGTGGCAGTGGATCTTCCTGACAGCCCAGTACTGTGGTTTAGTTTGATCAGGCGCATTTATGTATAAGTCACTTGCTTTGAAACATTCCTCTACGCAAAATTATGTTATGTATGTTCAAGTATGTATGTTGCAAGCATGTTTAATAAGAGTTTCATGTTTATGGCACGTCTATTGTGTGTATGTATGTTCAAGCTTTTATATGCATGTTGATCGAGCAAAACTTGCACTGTGGAATCCTTAATAAAATTATAGTTTTGTATGCTCAAATTTTAATCGCAAGTGCACGATGTCAAGTAATAGTATAATGTACGTGAGTACGAGTATCATTCCACTGAAGACTGTATTTGACAATTATTATTTCAGTTATTAAATCTTTAACAACGAAAATTGATTGATTGCTTATTAATACTATACTTAAATAAATATGCAAATAAACTAATTCAAGAATTGAATAATAAGAATTTATATCTAGAGTGGTTGATTAAAATTCAATGAAAAATGGATTTGTTGGGAATATCGGTTCACCTACCCCTCATTAATTAATTAATTCGTTCGCTAGTGATTTATCCTTCCGACAGGATTTCCTATTTCATTGAACACACTCTCTCGAGCTATGCCAAACTAATTCTAGTCAGTGAAGTAATTAAATGTCTTTAATTATTTATCAAAAGTGAATCGCATGTTGATCTATGAAATCCCCTAGTTTTCGACCCTTAGGACTATGACTATCGGCACACATCCAATTTCATATATCTATGCAAATTGTAGATCCACGGATTATACTACTCGTTCCTATCACAAGCTATTCTCTCGAACTCACTTGCAATATAAAAAACGTTGTTAAAGTTAGCTACACTCTAACAACACGAAGAAAAACAATAGTATAATCAAGAATAACGCACTAATCGAAATATAAGTTAATTAAATCGAAGTTTGGGGTAGGATCCCCTTAAATCCCAACAAATATTTAAAGTTAGCTACTTGAATTCATATTAGAAATACACAAAACAAAGTTTGAATGATAGAAACTAGATTAGAAATACTAGGCGTGACGAAAATTCGAGGAACGATGCCCGGAAATCCTCAATTCTTCACTCCAGGCGCTTTTTCTCCTTCCTCAAGCTTTTTTTATGCTGAATAATGTCTCCTCCCTCAAAAAAAACGTCCAAAGATCTTTTTTCATATCATCCACATCCCTAGATTATGGTAAGGAATCGGCAAGGAAAATTTTCCAAAAATAGGTGGCGCTCGGGCGGTCGAAAATTACCGCTCGAGCGCCACACCTTCTGTAAATTCTTTGGGGAATGCGTTTCTCGCGCTCGAGCGGTAGAATATTACCGCTCGAGCACCAAGTCCTTTGTAAAATTGCAGCTCGTATCACCTCTCGCGCCCCAGCGGTGAAATTATCTTCTGCCCATTTTTTTCTTTTGCACCTTTTGCTCCGATTTTGGTTTTCCGGTCATTTTACCTACAAATTTGTCACGCACAAGTGAGAAATGATCAAATTCATATGCCTACTCTAAAACGAACAAAATGTAAATGAAATGTACGCTTGCACAATGCAAACACACACAAACTAATGCAGTAAAAACCACATCTATCACATGTTCAAGTTTCAAGTATGTACACTCTATTTTAAAGATGCACATGATTTTATTATGTATTACTTGTTATATCCAGTTTATTAATGTTGAGTCTTTAGACTCTCTAAACTTGATCGATGCAGGTGAGGATAAATTTGAGGAGACGAGATATGGGGACCAGTGAGCCGGCACAGACTGAGCGGGAGGCTAAACCCGAGGACTGCCCATGTTTTAAGTTTTTATGCCATGTTTCAACTACTCTGATTTCACGTTTTGTTTACGATGTTTAAACAAGTATTGGTCTTTAGCAAATTTTATTGGTGATCTCTTTTAATGCAAATATTTTTTGATGAACAATTGATTTATGAACGAAAAATTGAAAGTTTATTTTGTATTTAAGAAAAATTTTATTTTCACGCAAATTTTAAAGTTGTTAAAAGTACGGTACGATACAGTTGGTATCAAAGCCGACCTCTCCTAGTACGATGTGGTTCGGGGATGAACCAAGCGGAAGCTGGTGGGCATGTGAGGCCCGGGGATGAAGAGGGCGGGGGGTGATCGCCGGTGCAATGAGATCGCACGGACAATGAGCGGCTCCTGGCAGGCTTTTAGGCGGAGGAAATATGAATGAACCGATCCCACACCACAATGAGAGGGATTCCGAGACTGTTTAATGTAATGGACTATACAGTTGATGATGACTTAAAAGATTTGGTATGTACTACTCATACCATTAAGATGCATCTTCTTTTCAGTAGCTCATCACATAAAAACTCCGAAGTTAAGCGTGTTTGACTTGGGGTAATTATGAGATGGGTGACCTCCTGGGAAGTTTCCTAGGGTGCGTGTGAGTGAGGACATAAGCAAGCTGGAAAGACTCGTATTGGTACAGTGAGGACAGCCGTCGAATCTTGTGCGTTACAGTTGGTATCAGAGCGGTGTTCTTGTAAATGGTTATGCCTACTGCCAATTGTGAGAAGCTCACGAAGCCACACCTCAAGTCTGTAAGTTTTAAGATTTTGANAGCGGTAAAGCATGACCAGGGACCAATCCACCCGTTAAAGCATGAAAGGGATCTCATGTATATGGCAGTGGATCTTCCCTGTCAGCCCAGTACTGTGGTTTAGTCTGATCAGGCGCATTTATGTATGGGTCACTTGCTTTGAAACATGCATCTACGCAAAATTATGTTATGTATGTTCAAGTATGTATGTTGCAAGCATGTTTAAGAAAAGTTTCATGTTTTTGGCACGTCTATGATATGTATGTTTAGCCGGAAAGCAAGCGATGAGGACAGAGAGGCTCGAGAGGAGGGGAGAGACGCTCCTCCTCCTCCACCGCCAGATATACAGGCCCAGATGCTTGCAGTATGACTCAATTCTTCGCACAGTTTGTGGGAGACCAAGCTGCATTGAACCCAGGGGCGAGGCCCAGGCCAGAGGCGGTGTATGAGAGGTTCAGGAGGATGAACCCAAAAGATTTTTTGGGGACCATTGACCCAATGATAATCGAGGGGTGGATTAAGTCCATCGAATTAATTTTTGATTTTATGGAGCTGACAGATGCAGACAGGGTCAGGTGTGCCACGTTCTTTCTGACAGGGGACGCCATACTATGGTGGGAGAGTGCGTCAATATCAGTTAATTTGTAGACTTTGACTTGGAATGTCTTTAAAGAAGTTTTCTACTCTAAGTAGTTCACTGAGGAAGTACAATCCCGTCTGACCAGGGAGTTCGTGACGCTGCGACAGGGAGACAGCAGCATAGCAGA
Organism: Primulina huaijiensis; assembly: GCF_012295235.1. NCBI lineage: Eukaryota > Viridiplantae > Streptophyta > Magnoliopsida > Lamiales > Gesneriaceae > Primulina > Primulina huaijiensis. The sequence goes on from NC_133320.1 coordinate 10,180,770, forward strand.
ATTTGTGAGGAAGTTCGAAAGGGGATGTCACTTTGTGCCCCTAATAGCTAATGATGACCGGGAGAAGTTGAGGCATTTTATTGATGGGTTACGCTCGATCTTGCGCCGTGATGTGAGGGTTGCTGGTCATGCTACCTACACCGTTGTCGTGTCTAGAGCCTTAGCGACAGAGCAAGACCAGAGGGACATCGAGGTTGATAGACAGGGTAAGTAGCCCTATCAGGCACCGCCACAGCAATAGCAATGACCCCAGTTTAAGAGGCCCTTTAAGGGTCAAGAGGGGAAGAGGCCAATTCAAGGACCGCCGAAAGGCAAGGGTCCTGGTCCACAGCAGAAGGCTCCTCAGAGGTCGGGTGAGTACCCGGTGTGCCCGAAGTGCAATCATCAGCATCCGAGACAGTGTTTATATGGATCGAGATAGTGCTTTAAATGCAAAGCAAGTGACCACATGTTAAAGGAGTGCCCACAGTGGAGGCAGCCGACCCAGGGAAGAGTGTTTGCCATGCATTCTCAGGAGGCGAACCTAGACACGACATTACTGATCGGTAAACTTATTTAATTAAGCACCGTATTGTTTGCCATGCATGTGTTGGATTTTATTTGGGTTTATTAGTGTGCTAGTTAATACTTTGGTGACTTGGGATAAGAATTGTTTACTATGTTTGAGGTTAAGGTTAGAATTTTGGGATATAAGTTTTGGGTTGTGCTGACGTCTCTGAGGAAATATTTTCATAAAAAGAATCGCCACAAAGGCTTTGATAGATTCAGGGGCCAACCGGTCTTTTATTTCGGAGACTTTCGCTAATCATCTGGACGTCAAGTTTATTGGACTCGACGTGAGCTATTCAGTGAAAGTCCCATCAGGGAAAGAGTTATTAGCTACTAGTGTGGTCAGAGACATCGATCTTTAACTGCAGGGCCACTTAGTATATGCCGATCTGATCGTGTTGCCAATGCCTGAATTTGATATCATTTTGGGAATAGACTGGCTGGCAAAGAACAGAGTTCTTATTGATTTCTAGACAAGGTCAGTGTTAGTAAGACCTTTGGGTATGGAGCAGTTTTTCTTTAAGCCAGCTAGATGGAGGAGTTTCCCTCGCATGATCTCTTGCATGCAGGCGCGGAGACTTATGCACAAGGGTTGTCATGCTTTCTTGGCCAGCATTATTTCTGCACCTGTCGTACCCACTCCGTCATTAACTGATGTGCCAGTAGTCAGAGATTTTTCCTGACGTCTTTCCACATGACGTCACAAGCCTTCCATCAGGGAGAGAAGTGGAGTTTTCCATTGATCTCATGCCAGGCACTGTGCCAATCTCGAAGGCACCATACCGTTTAGATCTAGCTGAGATGTTAGAGCTCAAACAGCAAATTCAGGAGCTTCTTGACAAGGAATTCATTCGCCCTAGTTTTTCACCATGGGGCGCACCAGTGCTCTTTGTGAAGAAGAAAGATGGAAGCATGAGGCTGTGTATCGATTACCGAAAACTGAACAAGATAACGATCAAGAATAATTAACCACTACCAAGGATCGAGGACTTGTTAGATCAGTTTCAGGGAGCTACATTGTTCTCTAAGATAGATCTTCGATCAAGGTATCATCAGCTGAAGTTAGAGGATGCAGATGTTCATAATACAGCCTTCAGAACCAGATATGGGCATTACGAGTTCTTAGTGATGCCGTTCGGACTGACGAATGCTCGGCTATATTTATGGACCTCAAGAACCGAGTGTTTCAGCTCTATCTAGATCAGTTCGTCATAGTGTTCATTGACGACATCCTCATTTACTCGAAGAGCCATGAGGATCACAATCAGCACTTGGGTACAATTTGGCAAGTTTTGCAGAGTCGCAAGTTGTTCGCAAAATTTAGTAAGTGTGAATTCTGGTTGAAGAAGGTAACGTTTTTGGGTCATATAATTTCTAGCAGTGGCATTGAGGTGGATCCAACTAACGTAACAGCGGTTAAGGAATGGGTTGAGCCGAAGAATGAGTCAGAGATCCGCAGTTTCCTAGGCCTAGCAGGCTACTACAGGAAATTTATTCAGGGATTTTTTTCTATAGCAGTGCCACTCACTTCATTAACTAGGAAGAATGCTAAATTCATTTGGAGTGACGAGTGCCAGAAGAGCTTTGATACTTTGAAGCAAGCTCTTATTTCAGCGCCCGTGTTAGCCATGCCATCAGGGCAAGGAAATTTTGTGCTATACACCGATGCATCTAAGCTCAGTTTAGGCGCAGTTTTGATGCAGCATGGTCGGGTTATAGCTTATGCTTCCAGGCAGTTGAAGGTGCACGAGAAGAACTACCAGACCCATGATCTTGAGTTAGTCGCCGTTGTCTTTGCGTTGAAGATATGGAAGCATTACTTGTATGGCGAAAAATGTCAGATATTCAGTGATCATAAGAGTCTCAAGTATTTATTCATGCAGAAAGAACTGAATATGGGATAAAGACGGTGGTTAGAGTTAGTGAAAGACTACGATTGTGAGTTTTGCTACCATCTGGAAAAAGCTAATGTTGTGGCAGATGCTTTGAGCAGAAAAGTTGCAGTCGTAGCACAGCTGTCAGTACAAAGATCTCTTCAGTCAGATATTCAGAGATATGGGTTAGAGGTTTATCATAAGGGCAGAGCTCCTAAGCTGTCTAATCTGACAGTCCAGTCTTCTTTGCTAGACCGAATCCGTAGGGGACAGTCTTCGGATGAGCAGTTACAGAAATAGAGACTGAAGGATGAGGCCAAGGGCAGTGTACTCTACACAGTGTTTGATGGTATTGTGAGATGCAGAGGTAGAATGTGGGTGCCTAATGTTGATTAGATCAGAGAGGATATTTTGACAGAGGCACATGCATCTCCGTGTTCCATTCATCTAGGATGTACCAAGATGTATAAGGACTTGCAGATTCTGTATTGGTGGCCAGGTATGAAGAGAGACATCCGTCGATTTGTTTCTGAATGTCTCACTTGTCAGCAGGTGAAGGCAGAGCATCAGAGACCAGCAGGGATGCTTAAGCAACTCCCTATCCCCGAGTGGAAGTGGGAGAATATCACCATGGACTTTGTTGTTGGTTTGCCGAAGTCAGTCAGAGGATCCAATGCTATTTGGGTTATAGTGGATCGACTCACTAAGTCGGCACACTTTTTACTAGTGAAAATGACTTTCTCCATGACGCAGTATGCGGAGCTCTATATCAGGAAAATAGTTCGATTGCATGGGATCCCAGTTTCGATTGTGGCTGGCAGGGACCCGAGGTTTACATTGTCCTTTTGGAAGAGTTTACATGCAGCCATGAGGACAAATTTGCTTTTAAGTACAGCTTTTCACCCGCAGACAGATGGCCAGTCTGAGTGAGTGATTCAGGTTTTGGAAGATTTATTGCGAGCCTGTATGATCAATTTCCATGGGACTTGGGAATCTAAGCTACCACTAGTGGAGTTTACCAACAACAGCAGTTTCCAATCATCTATTGGTATGGCTCCCTATGAGGCATTGTATGGGAGGAAGTGCAGATAGCCGATTAATTGGAATGAAGTCGGCGAAAGAGCATAACTTGGTCCAGAGAATGTTCAACAGACTACAGATGTGGTGGTCAAGATCCGAGACAGGATGAAGACCGCCCAGAGTCATCAAAAGAGTTATGCCGACAAGAGGAGAAGGGGTCTAGAGTTTGCCTTAGGTGATCACGTTTTCGTGAGGATAGCACCCATGAAGGTTGTTTTGAGATTTGGGAAGAGAGGCAAGCTTAGTCCGAGGTTTATTGGACCGTTTGAGATTCTTGACAGAGTTGGGACACTAGCTTATCGTGTAGCCTTACCGCCGAATATGGCCGGGGTACACAATGTGTTCCCCGTCTCGATGATAAGGAAGTACCTAGCTAATCCTTCCCATGTTTTGAGCTATGAACCGTTACAGCTTGCTCCGGACCTGTCGTATGAGGAAAGACCTATCTAAATTCTAGACAGACAAGAGCGGAGACTTCGGAACAAGGTGACCAAGTTGGTCAAAGTCCGGTGGCAGAATCAAGCAATGTAGGAAGCCACTTGGGAGACCGAGGCAGATATGAGAATCCGCTACCCGAAATCACTACACATAAATCCCATGCAATTTATTTAATTGTTAAAATTATTTATTCAAATTTAAATGGATTTTTAGTAATGCATGATTTATTCAAATGCATTATTTTAAATTATTTATGTTTATTTGATGCACGTTAAATTGTTTCTCGAGTTTCATGTTTCAGGCGATTATTCAATACGGGATCGAGGAAAAGGGACCGGTGACGATTTTGACAATTTTAAAACGTGGTATTTTATTTAAAGTAAAGGATGGGGCATTTAAATAATTTATTTAGTTTTTGGCATTTTAAAGCCTAATTTAATTATTTAGCGATTTTAAGATTTTTAAAAAAACTTTTAAGATTTATCAATTGTATATTTTAAATTTTTAAAGTGAGTTAGCATTTTTATTAGCCTTTAAACTAGCATTTTTAGTAACAACTTAATTAGTATTTTATTAGCACCCAAATTGTGTGATTAAAAATTTTTATCCCCAATTAATCTCACAAACTCACGCACACACCCACATTTACACACACTTATACACGTTAGTTACACACACAACCCTCCATTCCATTTCATATTATTTTTGAGAGAAGTAAACCTAGGGTTCTTCTAGCAAGAGCAGCCGCCCCTCCCCTTCAGTTTTCCAGCACTTTTTTGTTGAGTTTTCTTCAAGAAAATCGTGCCATATTCGTCCCGGATCAACCTCGCATCTTTCCCCGCTTCGGAGTCATCGGTTCGGTAAATTTAAATATCACAAGGCATGTATATTCTCTTTTTTTTGCATCGATCTTGTCATAGTAATAATTTTGATGATTATTTTATGATAACCATGTGTATGTTATGTAGAAGTTTGAGCAAATATGGTTGGATCACTTTTAAAACTATTTTTGGATCTCAAAACACGAATTTGCTGTCTTTTTAATTACTGCGATTTTTCGGTCGGTTTCTGGATAAACTTTCAACATATGAAATGTAGAACGTTTTGTTACCTTCGATTTGATATAAAATTAGAAACATTTGTATAAGAAATGAGTGAGTTATGGTTGTTTTGTAGGACTGCTCAAACTGCGTTTTCTGAAAAATGTGTTCTTGAAGTTTTATTGTTGCATACTTCGTTGGGAATCGACAGGTGATCGCTGCTAGGTTTAGGTATATCAGTAATGATGTTGGGATGGTGATTGGTATTTCGTTTCGTGTCGTTAGGCAATGGAGTGGGTTAGTAGTCGTAAAAAAATGGTTTGTTGTCAAATGTCGTATCCACGGACTTGGGTTGTGTTGTTTGTGATGTGTAGTTGCTTTGGGATGTTGTATAGGCTTGAGTCAGTTCCATAGCATCCTAGGATGGATCTCGAGGTGTCGGTTCTCGGTCGATATGATCAAGTCAGGAGGAATAAGCCACGAGTATAAGAATTCTCGTTGGTTTATGTTTACAGTGGGCACACGGACCCGTAGCCGGACCCTGACACGGGGTCCGTGCCCTTGTTTCCTTCGGAGAGTCAACATACAGAGCCTACACGGACCCTTAGACGGACACAAGCACGGGGTCCGTGTCCTTACTTCTTTTCGGGTATACTTTTACAGAACCTACACGGACCCGTAACCGGACCTGGGCACGGGGTCCGTGTACTCCAGTTTTGGGTAAAATTATATTTATTGATTTGGGGTTTTACGTTATGGTTTAGTACGATGATTAAACGAGGTCAAGTCCCAAGTGATCTAGATTATCATAAGATATTTATTTAATCCGGTTGCGAGCACGAATACCTACGCCTAATCTATGAAAGATAAGTGGTTGAACTCATGTTAGTATGCGCAGTAGTGGCCCCAAGCGAGATCCAACGAATCCCTCAACGCCAAGTAAGTATTCGACGTGCAAAAGAAAATATTTTAAGTTTTTGAGGTATGCTAAATGTCCTGTGACCAAATTATGTATGGGATTGGAAAGCGGTAAAGCATGACCGGGTTTAGATCAGGATTGGAAAGTGGTAAAGCATGCCTAGGGACCAATCCACCTTTTAAAGCATGAACGGAGATCTCATGTATGTGGCAGTGGATCTTCCTTGTCAGCCCAGTACTGTGGTTTAGTCTGATCAGGCGAATTTATGTATGGGTCACTTGCTTTGAAACATGCCTCTACACAAAATTATGTTATGTATGTTCAAGTATGTATGTTGCAAGCATGTTGAAGAAAAGTTTCACGTTTATGGCATGTCTATGGTATGTATGTATGTTCAAGCTTTTATATGCATGTTCAAGTTTCAAGTATGTACGCTCTCTTTTAATGATACATGTGGTTTTATTACGTATTACTTGTTATATTTAGTTTATTAATGTTGAGTCTTTAGACTCTCTAGACTTGATCGATGCAGGTGATGATAAATTTGACGAGACGAGAGGTAGGGACCAGTGAGCCTGCTCAGACTGAGCGGGTGGCTAAACCCGAGGATCGCCCATGTTTTAAGTTTTTTTTATCATGTTTCAACTACTCTGATTTCACGTTTTGTTTACGATGTTTAAACAAGTATTGTTCTTTAGCAAATTTTATTGGTGATCTCTTTTAATGCAAATATTTTTGGATGAACAATTGATTTAAGAACGAAAATTTAAAGTTTATTTTGTATTTAAGAAAAATTTTATTTTTCAGCAAATTTTAAAGTAGTTAAAAGTACGATACGTTACAGTTGGTATCAGAGCCGACCTCTCCTAGTACGGTGTGGTTCAAGGATGAACCAAGCGGAAGCTGGTGGGCATGTGAGGCCCGGGGCTGAATAGGGCGGGGGGTGATCGCCGGTGCAATGACGTTGCACGGACAATGAGCGGCTCTTGGCAGGCTTCTAGGCGGAGGGAATATGAATGAACCGATCCCACTCCGGAATGAGAGGGATTCCGAGACTGCTCAATGTAATGGACTGTACAGTTGAAGAGGGATTAAAAAAATTGGTATGTGCTACTCATACCAATGAGATGCATCTTCTTTTCGGTAGCTCATCACATAAGAACTCTAAATTTAAGCGTGCTTGACTTGGGGCAATTCTGAGATGGATGACATCCTGAGAAGTTTCCTAGGTTGCGTGTGAGTGAGGATATAAGCACGCTGGAAAGACTCGTATTAGTACAGTGAGGACAGTCGTCGAATCTGAGCGTTACAGTTGGTATCAGAGCGGTGTTCTTGTAAAAGGTTATGCCTACTGTCAGTTGCGAGAATCTCACGAAGCCACACCTCAGCTGCTCCTACGTCACCGCTTCTACCTCTAGGATACACTAACAGACTGAAGGCCGCACCTCTCAGTCAGCAAATTGTTTAACGTCTCACATGCAAAGACTACTTACACAAGTTTAATGTCTTTGTGCAAGACTCGCTCAACTGAATTTTTCTTTCTGTATTTGTGAGTTATTGTGTGTACGTATGTGAGAACTAATATATGATTTTTGAAAATGGGCCATGGTTGGGTATTTTTACTCGCCATTTCATATTTTAAACTGGTATGCAAAATTTAATGAGTCGGGGGACTTGTTGATGGTTCGGGCAATATTTTCTAAAACATACCAAAACGAAATATTTTTTGGTGATGATATTGGGCTCGATGGGTCTATTTTATTGCCTGATGGGTCCAAAACCCTTTTAATCTCTTTATATTATTATTAAGGGCCCATTATTGTGTTATAATCTTAACCTAAACCTAAAACCTAACCTAACCCATCGGCCGCCCCTCCCTCATAGCAGCAGAACATTTCAAAAGTTCTTCAGCAGCAAATTCTCGAAAATCCTCTCTAGCTTTCAAGAAAAATCACCCGCCGTCTCTCCGGTGCACGTTCTTTGCAAGGGTCTTCAAGTTTTAGAGCGTATAAATGTTAAGGCACGTCATGTATCCCTTTTTCTCATCATTCACACCATTTGTATTCTTATAGATATTTATTTGCATGAGGATTGCTTGCATCTTTTATAATGAATCGTTTATGCGAGGTTTTGTCACAAAATATGCATACTTCTCTACATATCACTCACGTTTCTATGTTTTTATGCAAGGGGCTGCTAGAATTAGCATTGTAGGGGCTGTATTATGCGAAGATTGAGGAATTATAGGGCAGAGAAAGGATCGAAGCAGGGCTTGTCGAAGGTTGTGAGCGCAAGGGTCAAGTGATACTCGCGAAGGGTAAATCGGGTAATGGCTCGGGTTGCAGCGGTGTAGGGGCTATTCCAAGCTTTAGTTCAGACCTTGGTGGGTCTGAGTCACAACCTAGGATGGCTCGAACCCCGCTGGTCGAAGTTATAAGGCTGCACGAAAGGGCTAAGTCGAAAGGAGTGCGGTTTGTGTGTTTTTGGGAAAAGCTTGAGTGAGCGTATGCATGGGGCTACGGGCGTGGGTTAGTCGGTTCAAGAGAGGGTCTTTGGCTTGGTCTTGATCCGAGGGTAGTCTAGTTTGAGTCTGGTTCCTTCTAGTGTGGGCTAAGTTTGAATATTGCAAGGCGCGACCCTAGGGTTTGGGGCGATCTCCAAGTGCCGTTGCGGTCCAGCAACCACTTGGCCATTTTTGAGAGTCTTAATGGGTCTGATATGTGTAGTTTAGGGGCTGGTAGGGTGTGATTAAGAGGTGGTAGAAATTTGTGAACAATTGGTTAAGTTTCGAGTTGATTCGGGTTAAAACCAGGACACCGATCCAAATTTTAAAAAGAATCGTATGAGTTTTGGAACGAGCTTGAGCTTACCTCTAAGAAATGCTTATTAATATGTTTTGGAGTGTTATACGGAGTTTGGTAGGATATGGGTCAAAATTTTGAGGTCCAGGGGAAAAATGGTCCATTAAGGTTTCCAGGAGCAAAATTGTTGGTGTTTTAAGGAGTTTAGTAGGAATTGGGTCAAAATTTTGAGGTCTAGGGGAAAAATTGTCCATTAGGGTTTTCAGGAGAAAAATGGTCATTTTGCACCCGGGTACAGTTAGTAGTACTGGCAGCGCCTTAAACACGATTTGACATTTTTTAAATGTTTATGTTATCACGAATATGACTTTTTATGTAAATATGAAAAATAGGTTGCATGCTTGATTTTAAGGAAAAATTTACGTATATGCATGATTTTATATGTGATGAATATGATGACATGTTTTGAAGGATGCGAATTGGTTGTGACTAATACGATGACACGATAATACGATGACATGTAAGGCCAAGGCTCAGTGAATGGATAATACTGTTGCTGATGTCCCCGCCGCCGGGTACCACAGTTATATGTAGATAGATCCATTGCCTAATACGATGATACGAAAGTCACAACTAATGAACTAAATTCAAATTAAGAAAGCGAACAAATATATGTTGATATGATGAGATATGTTATGAACATGTTTATGCTTTGACGGGTCATGATTATGCATTCGACTTTTTAAGATCATGAAATGTATATTTATTACGGTACTTTTCATTGTTGCCTGTTATGTATATGTACTTGCTATAACGTTATAGTTGTGTTGAGTCTTTAGACTTAATAGATGTGAATGATGCAGGTGAGCTTATTGATCAGAATATTGGAGGTGCAGAAGACTGAGTAGGCGGAGTTGGATGTGCGAACGCGAACCCAAGGACCGTATTTTCCGCACATTACGTTTGAGTTAGAGTGGATGGATATTTTCATACTCATTCATTTTATTATGTTGATGGTTGTCAGGATTTTTACACGTTTCATATTTGAATTATTTTAAAAAGCAAGGCTATGGTCGATAATTTGCCTTTTATTTAAACTGCAATATTTTCATCTATCAGTTGATTGCTATTATTTTAAAATGTGTAATTTCCAGTGGAATCTCAAGCATGCATAAGATGGTAATTTTTCAAAAGTGAGTTTACAGAAAAATAAAAAATTTCTAATAGTTTTTTAAGTAGTAGACGTTTCATAAATACTACCACTACAAGCTCAAGGTCATGAGTCGGGTAGTTCTTCTCATGAACCTTCAACTGTTTAGATGCATATGCTATCACTCGGTCATTTTGCATTAGGATTGCGCCTAAACCAAGCTTCGAAGCGTCTGTCTAGAGAACATACTCTCCTTGCCCTGATGGCATCGACAGAATTGGCATCGTATTTTTCTTCGTCAAGGCGGTCATGGGTACTACAATAGAGGAGAAACATTGAATGAACTTCCGGTAGTAGCAAGCTAGACCCAAGAAACTGTGGATCTCTTAAGTACTGGCCACTCTCTAACAGCCTCAATCTTACTAGGATTGACATCAACTCTATCTCTAGAGATGACGTGGCCTAAGAATGCCACTCTTTTGAGCCAAAACTCGCACTTGCTGAACTTGGCGAATAGCTTTCTATCTTGCAATATCTTGAAAGAGGATCAGTTACGGTGCTCGGATACGCAACGGAAGTTTCAAAATAAAATATTTTACAAGAAAACTGAGCACCCCAACTTATTGTGTGTAGCAAATACCATAAAACACAAAAATGACATTCATAGTGTGTTTAGAAATTTACTTATCAATCACAATAAGTTGATTATTGGCTCCAATTAAGTTGTAAAAAACTTAGCTCTTGAAGGTAGACAATCTACAAGCTTCCCTTGAGCACTATTTGCTCAAAAATTGAGAGAATATGGAGAGTAATGGTTCGGCCATGGGGTTTGATTGGAGAGAAGGGAAAACTTATCTTGATGGTTGAAAAAGTTAAAGAGCATGTGAGACACATGTCTTGTTTATTGAAAACGTTGTCTCCCAACTCTTCACCTCCCATGCATATTATTTGTGCTTGTAACATTTACAAAGCCCATTGACTTTTATTTAAATATCTCAAATATATTTGAGATCAATTAAATCTTTACTTGAATTTACTCAAACCCACTAGTTGAATAATTATTTTCAATTGGGCTCTTCAAGACCCAATATTATTTAATTAATTAAACACTTGAATTAATTTAATTATTTAAACTCTACTAGGTCCACTAGTGTTTAATTAATTAAAACACTTGAATTATTTTAATTTAGTCCATAACAATGTTTATGAAAATCACAATTTTTCAAATACATTATTTATTTGAGACAACTTTTAATTTAAGAACACTTCCACAAATTAAAAGTTAGATTCCCCATAATCATCTTATAGAAGTCATACTTCTATTTTTCTTTGTGCTTATAAACTCCTTTATAAGCCGTTCAACACATTGAACTATTTTACTTCTCAACGAGATCTAGAATGTTAGCACTTGTGTGACACTCAATGGTTCATTGATACAACTAGAAGTTGGTTCACTTCTCTATGTGATTCGGGACTAAACATGTCCGTATATGAGCATAACCCAGTCGCTCCATTCTTATTTATCAATTCCTTGATAATAAGAATGTCAGAACTCAAGTCTGATAGTACCCAACCAATCATGTTAAACGCCTAGCAGCATCGCTTACATGCTTCCCTAGGTATCAAATGATATTGTACGAAAGAACCATTCTATTATGGTTAGTGTACAGTATGGTCCCTTCATCTCATATATCCCCACCGATTCGACAAATATTTGTATATCGAGAGCTGTCAAAGAATCGATACTATGTGTCATTTCGTAGTTGAATCGATGGTGTAATCTATGAAACCCCTTTGATAATTACCACCAACACTCTGATCAGATATTTGAAACTACATACACATAGGATATTGTTTGAAACTAAGTTTCGGCGTTTGAAAAATTGCGAACCAACTGATTATGCAAATAACTTAACACGAGAAAACTAAACTGCGCGACTGAATCCAACAACTGAATGCGCAGCTAACTATCAGCAGCTGTATTCCCTACCAGCTATCGCCTAGCTGTGAGGGCCTATTATCCTAATAACGATTTATTAACATGCAATCATGATTAATCAGTAAACAGCGGAAAAGTGAGTTAAAAATTTGCATTTGGGCCTATAAAAATTTCGGCATGACCTTCGCATAAATAGGACATACCAGAAAATCAAATACTCAAAATACACAACATATGCCCTCAATAAACACAACATCATAAACATGTGCCAGCCAGACACAATCATGACAGATACAAACCCAAAATATCATAGAGCCGACAAGGCTCGATATTACCATAATACAATCCTCCAAATATATACATATAGTATCTGAGAGACAACAATACCATGCAGTACCTAAATATAACTGAGCCCACTCTCAAAGAGCTCTGGTACTTCATGAGGCTTCCTCTCGAACGCCTGAGGTCGAACCACATGTACCACCTGTCATGTCCACACACAAAAGACACGGCAGCCCCCTCTCGGGGGTCAGAAACCCCAGTACGAGACATCAAGAAACCACGATATATGACACAGAAATGCAATGATGCCATTCATGAATGCAATGCATGTATAGGTGCAAGATATCAGGATATCAGGAGTTAACTGATCGATATCAACAATCATACATATATGCTCGAGCTGGTCCACGACTCAGCGGACCGTGCCTATGATATGGCCCAACCTCGAAGCCAGCAACTACCTAAGCCGGACCGAATCAAGGTAGCCAAACATCTCCAGAACACCATATCATATCATATATATAACGGATCTCAACCGAAATACATTTGGATCTCAATAACAGATAGGCTCAATATGATATGTTCAGTGGTATTGATGTGTCTAACTAAAATAAAATGTGTGTAAACAAAAGAAATATTTTATTTTATTTTGCACATCAATTACCAACTGATAATATGCGAGTCGGCATATAAAATCACATAAATCAACAAATAGCACATAAATCATACCCAGGATCATCAGATGTCTCTGTCAGACATCGTGAAAATAACTGATCTCTACGTACCTCAACTAAGTTACAAGTAACTTAAATCCTCAATAAAGTTCTGGAAACGCCAACTCAGACAATTCACCTGAATATTAATTTAAATGGTCTTATTATCATATAAAATTTCCACAACCATTTAAATTCACTAACAATCCAATATCAACTATTTAGGCATTTTAAATTCCTAAAATTCCAATATACGACTAAAATGCCTAAAATCAATTATTTCTATTTTAATTCGTCGCAAAATATTCTTTAACTAATATTCAAGTGACTGCGATGAATTCTAGGTTCACCAAATTATACTTCCAACATGGACAATTCTGTAATCTACAATAATAACCCAATAATTAATTAGTAAATATACAATATTTGAGTCGAAATTAAATTAAATTCACATAGACAACAATTCGCACCAATACAGCTTGTACTTCCAATAACAGTGGCTAAACTCGAGCCTAAACCGAAGCTAACCGGCAACAGGCGGCGAACTCGCCAGAGAAGATGACCGGAAATCACGCACAAAATCAGAGCCGACGGGTCGTTCTCGAAAATTTGCAAAAGTGGTATCAAAAGAAAGCTTACGACATAAGGAACAAAACCCCTCAATCAATTTTTACTTTTGAGCGGCGAAAGACGGCGATTTCAGCGGTGAAACCGACGGCGTTTTCCGAAGGGTTTGTTGAAAAATGTCGAGAAACGCTTCAATATGGGTACCAAAACGTAGCTCTCGTCGAGAGATTTCCAACCATATATTTATTTGAATTTTTCGGCCACCGGTGCGTCCACAATCGACGATGAAACATGGCGAAATAAGTTTGAAGATTTGTACAGAAAGTTACGGGAAGGAAGAGTGGANAAATTTGACCCGGTCTATTTTATTTCAACTCTCATGTGCTATAAAAGTTTAATATCGTCTATAAACCGATATTTTTTAATATATATTTTAAACACATGATTTAATTATTTGACTTAATTATTTTAAATTTCTCAATTTAAAATAATCTTAATTATCGCCAAATAACATATAATTAAATCGGGTCATTACATTTCTTCCCCTCTAACAAAAGATTTCGTCCTCGAAATCGAAACACACAACACATCTTATATACAACCTAGTCACACATCTGCCACTGATAGTACATAGGAAAGTCAGAGTACATGGAATAATTTGTGACAATTTCAAACAAGTGAGGCCATTCTTTCCGCATTTTAGCCTCCAACTCCCATGTAGCCTCTTTAGTCCCATGTCTACTCCACTGTACCATAACTAGTGGAATCGTCTTATTTCGAAGTTGCTTATCCTTTCGATTAAGAATCTGTATAGAATACTCAACATAACTAAAAGAACTGTCCAACTCCACATCCTAGGGTCTCAGAACATGAGATGGATCCAGCTCATACTTCCGCAGCATAGATACATGAAACACATCATGTATAGTAGACAAACTCTACGGCAAGCCCAATCTATAAGCCAATAAACCGATCCTCTCAACAATAGTATACGGTCCAATATAACGTGGAGCTAACTTCCCTTTTCGCCCAAATCTCATCGTGCCACGGAACGGTGACACTTTCAAGAAACTTGATCGCCAACCAGAAATTCTAAGGGCCTACGTCTTTTATTTGCGTAGCTAGCTTGACGATCCTGATATGCTTTCATTCTTTTTCTAATCAAATTAATCTTTTCATTCATTTCTTCAACAAACTCAGGTTGTACCAATGGTTTTTCTCCAACTTCATTCCAACATACGGGCGATCGACACTTTCTACCATACAAAGCTTCGAATGGTGCCATCCCAATAGTTGTTTGAAAACTATTATTGTAGGAGAATTCAACCAATGGTAAAGATTCTTGCTAGTTTCCACCAAAAATATGGCTTCAATATGTGGTACATTCTATGAGTACCGGGATGAACACTATGACGGCTACAATGTGCCTCTTGAAGCAATGCTTCTCTCAATCCTGTGACATTTGGTACCACTAACTTGTTATTCATTCGTAAACAACCATCTGATGAGATATTGTATTTATCTGGGTTACCACACAAAACCAAGTCTTTCGATTTCTGAACCTGTGGATCATTCTTTTGAGCTTTCTTGATCTTTGAAATAATCTTCGGCTCAAATTGCAAAGCCGAAACAATAAAATGATTGCCTTTCGGCTGAAAAGTCCAACCAGAAGTACATAAATCATCATAATTCTGCCAAACATGGATAGATGCTATCATAACATCCTGATACTTCCGGCTTAATGCATCTGCAACCTGATTCATTTTTCCTGACCGATACTGTATTTCACAGTCAAAATCCTTCTGTAAATCTAACCATCGTCTCTGCCTTATATTAAGTTATGATTGAGTAAACATATATTTCAAACCTTATGATCTGAGTAGATAAAAAATTGTTCACCATATAAATAATGTCGCCAAACTTTTAAAGTAAGAACAATGGCTGCTAGTTCAAGATCATGAACTGGATATCGGAATTCATGTGTTTTCAATTGTCTGGAGTCATAGGCAATAATGATGAAACTTAAAATTAATAATTTATTATATGTTAAAACCTATATTTTAAAATTTAAGTTTCATTAAAATTATAAAATTATATTATTTTAGTATTGTGTGTTTATATTTAAATGTCTTACTAAATATGTTTTATTTTCAGGTTTTCTACGTGTTGGTCAAATAATGATAACTCAAGTTAGAAAATTCAAATGGAGGTGATTTAAATATTTTTAGAATCCTTGAGAAATTATCTACAACTTTGCAGAAGACATGATTGCCTAAAAAGTTAGTTAAGATGATCAAATTGTGAAAATATCAAAAGAAGGACAAATTTACTTTCACCATGACCAGGATATAGTAAAAAAATAATAACTATTTCAATATTTAACCAAATGAGGTAAACCAAGTGGCAAAATTCATCTACAGACAATTCCCCATATGTTTGCTGTTTTGAGCTGAGTCAAATTCGGTGATTAAAGTCGTGGAACAAAGTATTGAAAGAAGGGGCATGGAATTGAAGTTGGAGGAGACAAAGACTACTATTACAACTACATTGCATTAATAGAATTTTTGACCATTTCTCTCATTTGGCCTATAAATAGAGG